>NC_041406.2:56521778-56838278 GCF_900747795.2 Erpetoichthys calabaricus | reverse complement strand
GCCACCTAACCTTGCTTGGAGAGACAGAATCATGAGAAAGTGGACGGCACAAGTGGGTCACCTTCCAGGCTCATCAGAGATAAGGGGTGCAAGCGCTGACTCTTCTGTCTGTTTTTTCATGCACAGCTCCAAGAAGATGCCCACTGAGTGCAATTGGTTCTACCCTACCATTCCACGAACTACAAAAGCAAATTGCTCTGGGAAGGTGGCATATCACTTGGGAGATGAGCCGGAGGCCTGACCGCCATTTAACCACTGCCTAAGACTACATTTTGCCTTTCTGTTGTCATGTCATCATGTATTTGTTAATTTGAGCAAACTAATTATTTTGAGTAAATGGTATATCCCGACTGACAGCTCAATACTTCCTCTTGACTCTGTTCTTACCGTTTACCAATGAAAATGTATATATAATCAGAACTGAAATTTTTTTTTCATATCTTACACTGTAACTCTTTGTTTTCTTCCTGGAGATTTAATATACAGTAATTAATAATTAAGAACTTCACAACTCTTTGGCTTGTCTGCAAATGGAGCTGTATTAATTTGAAACATTTCACTAATGATCAAGGTGTCGGTTGACTCTTCAGTTACAGTATGTATAGGGTGATAAGCTAAAATTGGCTGAAACATAAAAGATGAAGGCTGTCACTGCTTACATGTTCAGCGTGCATTTGTTTGCAATCACCAGAAATCTGCCATAAATTTATAGTTTAGACATAGGCATATTATACTTTACTAGAAACCGGAAATATCTACTTTTGCAGACAACTAGAGTAAAATAGAATATTTTATGGTGTTTGCATGTCAGCCAGGTGGTAAGAACATAAACACTAAAGAAACTGGCAGTCAGATCACTGATAGAATTGACGTGTGCTGAAAAATGGAGTTCTGCTCACTAGTAAAGTAAGTCCTTTATTAGCAAAGCTTGTCACTGTCAGGAGGTGCTGGAAATATATTACCAGACAAAAGGAATTACATTTGACAAATAAATTCATTTTTATAAATATAGCTATTCCTTCTGTGTATATAATGAGACATATATGAGTAAAACATTTATTTTATCATATCTTTTCAAGAAAGCAATACATACCAATTTAATTTATTAATATATAATAATACTTATGATAATGATTCACTTTATCATCAAATGCAATGCATGCAGTCATATTTATTTAAAAATTTCTGGTTTGATTTTACTTACTTTAAATAGTTTATTGATAACACAGCATTTCCCAGTAATGCTTTACCAAGGAGCAGAACTGGCTTTAGCCTGGCTTGCCTGGTGGTGAAGTCAGAAGTTGGAATTTTCAACACATTGACAATAAACAGGAATCAAAGAGCAGGGAGTGGGGTCCACCATGGTGTATCAAGTGCGTTGATGGGCGTATCAGGAATTAAATAACCGGTGGGGGGCAGTTTAAGGTGTACTAACATACGTATCAGAAATCAAACACATGCATTCATACACATACAGTATACTTTTGTATGCAACATGAAGGTGTGGGCATGTCAACTTTCAAAGGAGTGTAGCCTCCACCAGCACCCCTCTAGTTTGGTTGTTGCCCAGAAGATTATCTGATTTATTTACAGTGTGTGTCATAAATTATGCTGTCTTAAGACAGGATAATAATACATTTGCCCTCTTCATTATTTATCCTGTCCTTCAAAATGTCAGTGCATTTTTATTAAAGGCATAAAAGTTATTTTTTTTATGCAATCACAAACCAGAAAATACTGGCAATGACTTCAAACCAGTTTAAGACATGGATCACCTCTTAAAGCAAAAAATTGGTATAGTTGAATCGTTACTGTCTTAAAGCTCCACAATGTTGGGTTCAAATCTTCACTGTGTGTTCTGTAAAATGACAGTTTAGTCTGAATATACAACATCATAGTGTTATGTCATCTAATGATACTTCCAAAACATCAGTAAAATTCTGATTAATTAAAATTAATATTCATATTGTTGTCCAGGCTAAGCATGTTTTAAAGAATTCAGATCCAAACTTTATTGCACAAGACTACTGGAGTTTTAATCTGTTCTAAATGTATTCTTTCAAAGTGTGCATTTCTAATATTGTTCACTCAACTTCATTAAGTTTTTATACTATTTGTGACAACAGACATATTGAGTGCTAGTGCATCTCTGCCTACTTTCAATCTCTGTCCTGTTTGGTTATGGCTCTGATATCTTCCCTACCCTCCTCTGCCGCTCCCTGAATTCATCCTTGTTTCTCCACTTTCTCTTCAGAGTATTCTGCTTGAAACTGTAAAGTCTATCCCTTCAAAATTTCCTTGAGATCTATCTTGTCATATGCCACCAACATCTGGCACTGTGTGGAAAAGCTACTTATACAATCTTAAAATGTCACTTTCACACTCCAATAATTTGTAACTTTTCTCTCGCATAAGGTGGCCAGCCCTGTGTATTTTCTTCTTGGTGACACAGGATGATCAATGTGCTGGGAGATTTGTTTAATAATTCAGGAGTTATGGTTCCAGTCTTTACAGGCACATTTTAATTTCTCTAGTTCAACTTTCTTTTTCTAGCTACAAAGCTGATCAATGCTCAGAACATGTGGAATCTCTCTAACGACCCCCTACCGAAACAAACATTGTACTCTCTATTTTGCTCTTTCTCTTCCAAGAAAAAAAAGGTATTTCTACCCTCTTTTGTTTACTTTGTTAGGATCTTGCAAACCTCTCCCCTTGATTTTTCTTTGGTCCAGACCTCTTTCCTCTCTCTCTCAATATTTCTTATGGGCCACTATTTGCTCCAATGTTATGTTTTGCTCCTATCAGCACACCCAATTCAGAATTCTACATAGACTTCATCCTACTCCTCATAAGCATCATCTTATGGGCCTCACCACTAATACTCTTTGCTAGTTATGCTCTCTTGGTTTACCTGACATTCTTCTCCACATGTTCTGACATTGCCCTCCTGCCTTTTCCTTTTGGACCCTGTGGAAGAACAATGAAACTTAGGGATCACATAGCCATTTAGGGGTAATATATTTATTGTGCATAAAGTGTATTGGTCTATCTTAGAAGTAATACAAAAGGGTTAATAAATGTCAGAAACATGTTCAAGCATATCTGAAAGCTAGACAAAGGTCAAGTGAACAACAAAGAACAAGAAGGTTCTGGATGATAGTCCAAGATGCATCCAGTAAGAATTGACAGATGTCACACACACAGGAACTCAAGAAGTATTGAAAAATATTGTAAGGACCAAGGACACAGTAGAAAGGAGACTTTTATTTAGATGTGTTATTTGGGTATGTAAGGTAATGAAACAATCAGATGATGGGCATGTAAACCGATGAACCAATCAAGATCAATTGTTAGGTGATGTGTATGCATTAATTCAGAACTATTATATGAATTGATTGTTGATTATATATATAGACATCTCCTCTTATTCTTTGACAATGTGCTGACACCTCTGCTTGGGGAAAGTGCCCCTTAGTAGATTGCTGTACAGGGTACTCCCTCTTCATGAAGAGATGATTAAAGACGCCATGGATAAACATCCTTCTGCCTGGTCCTTTGGTTTGATTAACTATTTAAATACTGAAAGAGGTCCTAGTTTAGGACAAGATTTCTTTCTTTAAAATATATTCCCAAATTTCATTTCTACCACAACCCACATATGTAACTTACTATCTTCTTTTCTTTCCTTAAATATTCCTCTGTTGCCCCAAATCTTACTTCTTTTAGGCCTCTCTGTGCTTCTGCTTAAACCTACTAAATATAAATTATTCTATCTTGTAACCCTGGCAGCCAAATTAATTCTTACCCCCTGCTGAAAGGCAACTAAGTGCATTACTGTGGACAGTTGGCAGTGCTCCTTCTATAATTTAATACACCTTGAATTGTCCATAGCAAGGATTAACAGTGCCTCCAGCAATTCAATTGAAACTTGGACTACTGCTGCGCATTTGTTTAAATCCTGGGTTGCTGCAATGCCTTGACTTTGTCTTTCTGTTCACTATTTCTTTTTTTTTTTATTATGATCCTTTAACTCATCCCTATCTTCTATTCCCTTGGATCTGATAGATAGATAGATAGATAGATAGATAGATAGATAGATAGATAGATAGATAGATAGATAGATAGATAGATAGATAGATAGATAGATAGATAGATAGATAGATAGATACTTTATTAATCCCAGGGGGAAATTCACATACTCCAGCAGCAAAAAATATTAAATTAAAGAGTAATAAAAAAAATGCAGGTAAAAAACAGACAATAACTTGAATAATGTTCAACGTTTACCCCCTCTGGTGGAATTGAAGAGTCGCATAGTTTGGGGGAGGAATGATCTTCTCAGTCTGTCAGTGGAGCAGGACAGTGACAGCAGTCTGTCGCTGAAACTGCTCCTCTGTCTGGAGATGACACTGTTTAATGGATGTAGTGGATTCTCCATAATTGATAGGAGCCTAATTGATCTGGCCGGGATAGACTGGGTCAGGGTGGGTTAGATTCTTCTCCTGTGATTTTGTATTTAGTTTAATAAAACCTTAACCACAAAAAAAAAAAGTCATCAAGTTGTTACACCAAATAATCTCTAATGCATCTATAGTAGATCAAAACAGCATGGCATTAATCATACAAGTCAGGGTGCCACTCTTGGGGTGAAAAGAATAGTACAGATGTTTGTTTTCTTTTTTATTTTATTTTTATTTGTAATGATTGGTGATAATATTATTCATGTTTTGTCAAGCTACATTGACACCATACAGTTTTTTTTTCAATGGTCTAGTTTTTATTTACTTTGATTATAGGATGCAATATGCATCTATTGTATATTAATTTGTTTTTAATTGCAGACATGTGAGTGCTGCCACCTAGTGGTACTTTTACTTTCCAAAGCAAGAAGCCAATGACTTACTGAAAAAAAAAAATCACACATTTAGTCATGAAAATGTGAGTTACGTTAAAATAAACATATTATATTTAACTAATGAAAGAAAAACATCTTTAACATTCTCACGTATTATGTAACTAGGTAAAGAATTCGTTTCTAAACAATGGATGTGAAATAACAAATGGGTTTTCTTGAGGTGTGCTGTCAATATCTTTCACTATGACTCCATCAATGATTTCCCCTGGGTTGTAAAACTTTATTTATACAACCTTTGCTCAAGTTTCATATCATTTGAGTAAGCAATGACCTCTCTTTAAATGTGCAATGAAGGAAACAACACAAATGCTATTTAAACTCATGTTTCACTGGGAAAAAAAACCTACTGTATATTGGAATGCACTTTTTAGTTTTGTTTTTGTTCCACATTTGCACCATAACCAGTTTTATATTATAAATTAACTTGTGCTCATTTTATTAAAACCCACCAAAAATTGGCTGTAAATAGCACTTTGCCAGAAACATTTATACACTTATTATTTACAAAATGCAATATCATTTAATATATTATAAATTGATGTTATGATTGCATAACGTTTACTAGTGTAGCTAAGGTATAATACGGCTTTACATTTCCTTGGGAAGTCTACAGCTGTGGGAACTTTTAAATTTAGTAAAATTATATTTAATTTATTTAGCTCTTTTTGTCAAATCTATGCCATCCAAGTTCTATTATTTAAAAGTATTTGTAATTTCTTATAAATACAGTACATAAACCATACTTTTAACTCTAGCTTACTAATATTAAATAAACCTTCTAAAAGTTTGAATTACTCTATTAAATTAAACTTTTCCCATATTCACATCTTTACTTAACTTTATTAAAATTATTAAGAAATTTACTTCACTGTAAAAAAAAACATGAAAAATATTATAATGAATTATATGCTACTTTGCATGCTGTGTTTTTCTCAATTGAATGAAAATTGTACAGAAAGATTATTGGCTTGTTAGACGTGGGAGTGTCGTAGGTCTGTTTTCACATCAGTGGCCCATGGTGGTTGAAATGGTGCCATACTGGCATGAAATCGCTCTGCTGTTGTTTAAAATTGTTCCAGGCCAATTTGCAGTGATTGCAGGAAGCTAAATGAAAACCTTACCTTGAATAGTTTCCTGCAGGTTTTCTACTTCACTAACTACAGTAATATTATTGCTTCACTAGTAATATTCATGAATTCTCCAACAGCATTTTAACTATCTGTGAGACAGAAACATCTGATATTTTAAGCATAGACTGAAATATATTAAGCTGCTGCAATGTAACAACAAAAGGTAAATAGGGAAGGGTTGCTGGTTTGCACCTTTAACAGTAACCTTTATTTTCAAAGCATACTCGCATCTGATGTTGTACGTTTTAAACCATTTGACAAAAATACACAGTTCTTGGTAATATGCAGAAGTTTCATCCCCTGATGTTCTTTCTTGTGATCTCTTGGAATACTGGTGTATTACTGACAATGTGAACAGAAAGCACCCTTCTGACATTTCTCCATTCCCAAAATAAATACTAGCATACTATGAATATCACAATGGATACATTAATTTTACTACGGCACACAAAGTGCAACAGAAAAGATAAGATAAGAAGCCTGCTGCTACACTGGCCCACAATGAGAAGCCTGCTGTCATGACTGTATAGATCTGTTCATTAAGGAGCACCTTGTAATGGTGTTAGTTTATTGAGAATGAGGGAGACTAAAGACACTGAGCAGAAACAGAATTCACTTAACAGGCAAGGTCTGGGCACTTGAAACAGGAATCACCCGCCATAAAAATTAGGAAAATCAAATCTAATGGTCTTAAACCTAAAACACTTAAAAGTAATTGCTCAGAAATAACTTCTTTTGCTGAAGCTGTTCCATTTTAACAAAACTCCAACAAGTTCTGAATGCCAAGCTCACTCTCTTATAAAATGACTGTGGTGATGTCATACATCAGCAAGAACATGCCTGAATTCCTACCAACGATGTCGGCATTTCTGGAAAGTGTTACTAATGTTCACTGTCAAATGCAAAAAAAAAAATCCCATGAGCAAAATACAAAGTAAAAAGGAAAGAAATTATTATCCTAATAAATACAAAACAAACAGGTTAAATAATAATGTGAAAGTAATACATCTCACCTACTGAACATAACAACTATATCTTCAGTGAGCTATGTTTTAAACTCTAATCTCTTACTTCTTCTGTGTTACACCAAAGCACTTTTCCAACTCATCTTCCTTTTTTTTGTCATTTCATTGCCCCTTCTTCTAACCAGTGAGCCACTGTCTAAATTCTCCTTCTCACATTAGGTCTTAGAGTAAAAAATTCAAGCCAGTTTTCGGTTAAGTTAGTTTAAACTGCTGTTATAATCACAGTTTTTTCTGTAATTTTTAATGGGTTGCTATTACAATATTACCTAGAACAGGGGTGTCAAACTCCAGGCCTGGAGGGCCGCAATGGCTACAGGTTTTCATTCTAACCCTTTTCCTAATCAGTGACCAGTTTTCACTGCTAATTAACTCCTTTTCCCTTCATTTGAATAGCCCTGTTTTTAAGGATTCACTCCTCTCAGTTGATCCTTTTCTTCATTAAATGGCAGCCAAACAGAAATGACACATGAAACAAGCCAACAGATGACCGGCAAAATTGGAGCTTCTGACTCCAACCAATTTCACTCCAACCAATTACTTAACAAGAAGCCAATTGTTGCTGTTAATTAAACCCATTATTTAATTCCAGGATGTACTGCTGTTCTCATTCTGCCACAGCAGACATTCCTAAAACTATTGATTATCTGTTTTTTCTAAGAACCGTCAAATTGTTTTGGTGGCCTGAGAGATCAACCTTATTAAGGCCTTCACCTTTCTTTATTTTCAGATATTGTGTGATGGCACAGGTGAGTTGGTCGTGTGGTAGCTCATTTTGTGCCTTGTTACTGTTTGCCTGCTAAATAAGGAAAAAGAAACAACTAAGGGGCCTGAGTCAAGTTAATTAAAATTAAGGCACAAGAAGTTAATTAGCAGCAAATTAATTAAGAAGAAAGTTAGAGTGAAAACCTGCAGCCACTGCAGCCCTCCAGGACTGGAGTTCGACACCCGTGACCTAGAAGGACCCTGGACTACATGATGCGTCATGTCACCAAAGTGATCATATAAAGGTCCGCACATGTATTTCATGATGATTCAAGATTACAGATCATACTGAAAATCTTTAGTGTGAAAATTCTCAGCTTAAGAATTTTACTTATTTTTATTAGAAATTTTGACTTTCATTACTGCAGTGGGCTTCACAGAGGTTCAGTTAGACTTTCTGGTATTTGAATGTGCCACAGTTTTTTTTTTTACATTTGATTTCTTGGATATTTAAAAAGATCTTGCTGTCTTATTTTGAGTCATTACACCTGAATAAATAGGTCCTTTTTGTCTATTAAAAAGCTGAGTTTTTAAAAGCTGGTTTGAAGGCATCTTCCTTTGTCTTCAAGGCTGCAAACTTACAACCTGTGTAATATGTGGGATTTTTCTACTTCCCATCCCACAATCCTCTGTAGCCTGCTTAGAGTTTAAGGCACCTCAAATTTAAATAGATTTGACTGACCCCTAGCATCTTGTGGGACCATTTACTGCAACCATACAGAGTCTCAAACTTTCTTCTAGTTAATTTTTCAACATATTATTGAATATATCAAAAGCAAATAACATTCCAAACAAGCAAGTCAAATTTTACAAAACTAAGTTCAAATCAAATCATCCCCCGCCCATTTCCAAGTAGGAAAAATAAATAAATAAAGAAATAAGGGAAGAGAATCCATTTCCTCAATTTAAATTATTATTCTAAAATGTGATTGATTAGATCGTGCCAGGTTTTAAAAAGGTTTTGCACTGATCCAATTTCTATTAATATGTCAGTTACCCACTGACCTAAAAGAGGTGAGTTATCATTCTTCCAGTTGAGCAAAATAAGTCTTAGTGCCAATAGTGAAGTAAAGGCAATTACAGTTTGGTGTCCTTCTTCACATTAAGCCCATCTGGAAGTACACCAAACACAGCTGTTAATGGATTAGGAGGGATTGTGACACCAAGGCTGCCTGAGAGACATTTAAAGGTTTTAATCCAAACTGATGTTAATTTGGTGCAGACCCAAAACATGTGACCCAATGAGGCTGGAACTTGATTGCAATTCATAGGTTGGATCTTGTCCTAGAAACATTTTGGACAATTTTAAATGTGACTAGATGTGCTCAAGAGATGAATTTAAGTTGAATAATTGTATGCTTTGCACATATGGAGCTAGAGTGAATTCTCTGCATTGCTGCCTTCCACTCCTTTTCTGAAATGTTGAGTGAGAGATCCTTTCCTACTGTACTCTGGGATCATTGAAAAGTGAGGGATTTTAAAATGTTTTTGTATATTACAGAAGTGCTGTCTGAGTCCTCAAGACTGATCAATATTTTTTCCGGAATAGAAGTACGTGGGAGGTGAGGAAAATTGGGAAGATTTTGTTTAGCAAAGCTTCTAATTTGGAGATAGTGAAAGAAATGTGTAGCTGGAAAGTTAAATTTGGAGTGTAATTGTTGGTAAGATGCGAAGACGTTGTCTGTGTATAGATCTCTAAGTGAATTAATCCCAAATGCTTTCCAGACATTAAAAACTGCGTACGTTTGAGAGAGTGGAAAAAGGCTGTTATCGTGCAGCAGTGCCACAGATAAAAGCTTCTCTATCTTGAAGTACTTCCTACATTAGTTCCATATTCTGAGTAAATGAAACACAATTGGGTTGTTATTATATTGGCAATAACTTGTATTTACTGTTGTACAAAGCAAGGAATATAAAGAGGTACTGCAGGAATTTATTTCTGTTGCGGACAAAGCCAGTGTATGTTCAGCTATTTGTGTCAATGTCCAGGTTTTTATAGCTTGTATATTTGCTGCCCAGTAATAAAACTGAAAGGTAGAGTCATGCCACCTTCTGCTTTAGATCTTTGTAGGATCGCCCTTTAGAGACATGGATGTTAAGAAATTTAAATAAATGAGGTTATGATTGAATCTAATTTCTTAATAAATGATTTACTGATTTATATTGGAATGCTTTGAAATAGAAAAAGAAGCTTAGGAAGGATATTCATCTTGACAGTAATAATTCTTCCAGCTAAAGTGAAATGAAGGGTAGACCATCTATGCAAGCCTTGCTTAAGTTTTTCCTTGCAGACAGCAAAATTTTGTAAATAGCTTTATGTTTACTTGTGATGTTTACCCCTAGGTATTTAAACTGATCTGTGATGATAAAAGGGATGGTGTCCAATCTAATATTGTGTGCTTGACAGTTCCCTGGAAAGAGCGCACTTTTATTGAAATTAATTTTGAGACCAGAAATCTTTTGAAATTGTATTAGTGCTGTTAATACTGGAGGCACAGTATTTTTTAGATCTGATATATACAATAGCATATCATCTGCATTTAGTGACATTTTCCGTTCAAGTCCTTCTCTGATAATCCCCTTTATCTCATAAGCATTTCGAAAAATGAACTGCCAGTGGCTCAATGGTAATTCCAAGAAGCAATGGTGACAAGGGGTATCCTTGTCTAGTACCATGTTCTAGTTTGAAGTAGTCTAAAATAATGTGATAAATACAAACTGAAACTACCGGACTGGTATACAGTAGTTTGATCCATACACATAAGTTAGGGCCAAACCCAAATTTCTCCAATATAGTAAAGAGGTAGTTCCATTCAACCATATCAAATGCTTTTTCTGAATCGAACTATAATAATACAGTAATCCCTCGCTACTTCGCAGTTCACTTTTCGCGGATTCACGACTTCGCGGGTTTTTAAATACAAGTGATTGCCCGCCTATCGCGGAAGTTATGTTCCAGACCCATCAGCAACAGGAGAAAATCCGCGATATAGAAAGACCATATAAATAAACATTTTTATAGTTTAAGCCTTAAAATACCCATCCCACATGCTTTAAACACATGTAAACTTAAAAAACACACTTTGTTAACACATATGATATGTGGATGTCGGGCTAAGGATATGAGTAACATCTCACTATTATAAAACATTTTAACTTCACGCAAGACAAGACAGTGAGACAGGAAAATAGGTGCTGTACAGGCTTTTAAATTATAGACACGCAGAGCGACAAGCAGCACAAAGCCAGCACAAAGTCCACATCTCCTTAGCGTTCATTCAGCTCCCCACCCCCTTGACAATGCGAAGTTGCAGGAGTGTACTGCGCCTCCGGGGAGGGGGGTTTGAGCGAACGTGCATTCAGCCCTCACACACCCCCACTCCTCCTTCCGAACGCGCAGAGCGACAAGAAGGCATTTTGGCAGAAGCAGCACAAAGTTCATTTCTGCTCAGTGTGAGTTCAGCTGCCTCCCTTCACAAAGCGAGTGCAGACACATCGATGTCTGATCGCTGCATGCAGTGTGCAGTGTTGGTCTGCGGTGTTTAAGAATGTAGAAAGTGTTTAAGAGCATAGGAAGTGTTTACAAGAGTGTGGGAAAGGTTAACAAGAGAGTGAGAAAGGTTTATAAGAGTGTGGGAAGGGTTTATAAAGCCTTAAAATATGTATAAATAATAAAATAAATATAGGTCGCTACTTCGCGGATTTTCACCTATCGCGGGGGGCTCTGGAACGTAACCCCCGCAATAGGTGAGGGATGACTGTATCTCCAGGGTGTTAGACTTTGTGTGTGAATATATTAAATTACACAGGTGTCGAAGATTGGAAGCTAAGTGTCTGTCTTTAATAAATACAGTTTGGTCTTGTGATCTTACAGAAGGAAGCACTTTCTCAATCCTTCTAGCTTAGATTTTGAAGGGTACTTTAACATTATTCAGAAGTGAGATTGGTCTGTATGATGCACATTGTAATAAATCTTTATTTTGCTTAGGAAAGAATGTAATAAATGCTTGGCGAAAAGTTTGAGGTAGAATTTTATTGTCCCTAGCTTCTGTAAATGTTACTAATAAAAGGGAAGCTAACTTCATTGAGAATTTTTTATTAAATTCAGCAGGGTAGCCATCAGGGCCTGCTGCTTTCCCACTCTGAAGTGAGTTTATAGCGTCTAGTGGTTCTAAGAGTGACAGAGGTTTATCCAATTCCTGTGTTGATGATGTCTTAATTTAAAAATGAGTTGTTCTGTTTCTTTAGTTGTCAAGAGGTTGAGTCCTGTATGCTGAGTCTGTTTTTTCCTCTGAAGTGCCTCATTTCGACACCTGGCATGTTCTTGATCTATTCTGGCAATTTCAATGAGTAGCGCTGATAAATTCTTGGTTTCTGATTTATTTTTGTAGGAAAAATATGAAATAATCTGTACTCTTAAGAAAGCCTTCAGAGTTTCCCAGAGTATTCCTGCAGAGACCTCTGAGGATAAGTTTGTCTCTAAAAAAAAATCGATTTGCTTGGATATAAATTCTGTACAGTTCTCGTCTGCTAATGAAAGTGGGTTAAGATGCCAGCTGCAAGATGAATATGTGGAGCATAGTGATTTAAGCTTCATGATCAAAGGGGCATGGTTGGAGATAACAATAGCGTCGTACTTACAAGATTTAATCATAGGCAAGAAATTGTTATCTATAAAGAAATAATCAATTCTTGAGTAACAGTGATGCACTGGTGAATAGAAGGATTATGGTCTTGAGGTTGGGTTTAGAAATCACCAGGGGTCTAATAAGTTGTGATCAGTTACAAAGTGTGTAATTGTTTTTGCAGTGTTGATGTCATCGCCCCTGTTACAGGAAATATATCTAAGTCTGGATTTAAAACGCAATTAAAGTCACCAGGCATTATAATTTTATGAGTGTTCACATTGGGAATGGATGCAAATACGTTGTGGATGAAGTCCCTATCATCCACATTGGGTGCATAGATATTTATCAAAATCACCTTACAATTAAATAAATTAGCCATGACGATCACATATCGTCCTTCAGGATCTGATAATACATCTGATACTACAAATGAGATTATTCTATGTATAAGAATTCCCACACCTGTAGTTTTCTTTGTAAAGCTAGCATGGAATATTTGGCCAGTCCAGTCTTTTTGCAGCCAAAATTGATCCTTGCTTAATAAGTGGATCTCCTGTAAAAATACTATTTTAGTGTTTAGACCTGTTAGGTGGTTTCATTTCTAGGGTGTTATAAGGGGTTTACTACTCTCTTAATCCTTGTCTTCCCACTCTCATATGCTCCCCTGATACTCTGTTCTGCAGAGGCTTCTATGAGGCTTTATTATGCCATTTTCTGTCTTTCTGGTGCTCTTATTCTAGGGAGCCTTTTAACAGCGAACCGCACATTTACTTGTATTTACTTGTAGATTGCAGCCATACTGCAGACTATTACTTGTTATCTACATTCAGGTATTGGCTGCTATTTAAGTAAATGCATACATATATGCTATTTGCTTTCTATATACTGTGTGTGTATATGTATCTATAAGAAGCATATAGATTTACCCATATTGTTCTGTTTAACACACCACAGTAGTAAAATATGAAATAATAGTAGACCAGCTATGCAAAATCATCTAATAAAGAACATGAATATGTCCGTCCATTTTCAGAAACTGACAATATGCAATGCATTAAAAAAAAGATTTAACCTAAGTCTGGATATGAATTTTATCACTGTAAAATATCCAACATAAATGAAAATCATGTCCATTGATTGCAGAAAGTGTTTTTGATAGAAGAAGTTCTTATGGTAATCTTCAGCACCTCAACTAAAATGCAAGAAATATTATTTAGGTATAAACACACAATGAAGGAATGAAACATAGCTGTGCAATGAAGACCAGAAGGATAATAGTTTGGTTTTCAAAAAGAGATGTTTGTGGAACAACTGAAATTCAACACATGCCTCCAAAGTCATGAACCTCTAATGTCTTTTCTAATCAAATGTACACCTGATTGACAGAACTATTCTCATAGACTATAACTTCAAGGCAGAGGTAGATGAATGCAGAATGAACCATATTGTAAGTAAAAGGGACTTAGTGAGGGTTCTGAGAAAACTGGACTTTTCTGGACTGCAAAGATGCAAATTATGAGCTGGAAACTTTGAACGCTAAATATGTTTGGAAAAATGTTCTGCTGCCCAAATGGGTAAATTAGCATCCAATCTACTTAAATATCAAAGGAAGTATGTTTATTTTATTACCACAGTCTTTCCATTTTAATTTTTTTCTTGTTCAAAAAAGCTTTTTTATATTAAATACACAGATCCAAAAGCCACATAGACTCTAACAGTCTGATGTTTTGCTTAAAATGGTTATACATAAATTACTACTTTGTATGTACATTTTTATACTGAAATGTAAAACATAACATAAAATTCTTACATCTTTTTATTGCTTAACCCACTTTAAGACTAAAGGACTGAAAATAAAAATGTACATTAAAAATGTGATTTTTTTAGATTGCAGTCATACTGCAGATCAGAACCTGAGTAGCTATATTCAAGCAATGGCTGTTATCTAAGCAAATACATACATATATGATATATACTTCCTATATCTCTGTGTATACATGTATGCATATGTATTGTGATGAATGGTCGGGTCCCATACCCGGCCGGGACGCCCCTGCTGCTTATGTTCCAGGGGAGCAACCATGGGCAGCCCAATATCTTCCCCAGGATGCTTGGTGGCAGCCTCTCTGGCCGAAGGTGATTCCCCAACCTCCCGCAGGGCTCCATGGGAGATGGAGTCCTCCACAGCCTGGTTGGGGCCAGTGGTGGCCGCTTGGGGGGGCTGTCTGGTTTCAACAGCCCGGCTGGACGAATCTTCAGCCCCACCCGGAAGTGCAATTAGGACCAGGTGGTCAAGCACCTGGAATGCTTCCAGGTGGGCTATAAAAAGGGCCAGCCACCACCACTCAACAGCCAGAGTCGGGAGGAGGAGGACTAAGCTAGAGGAGGAGTGGTGGTAAAAGGAGAAGAGTGTTTAGTTGGTGTTGTTTAAGTGCTGTATGGACTGTGTTGTGGCTGGAGGGATTACGGGGAAGACGTGCCCTCCAGCTGAAGAAAAATAAAATCTTTGTTATTTGGTATGTGCCTCTGTGTCCATCTGTGTCGGGTCAGGCGCCTATATAGCGCCTCTGTTACAGTATATATGTATAGGAAGCATGTTCACTCATTCATATTGTCCTGTCTGTCACACCACAGTAGTAAAAGATGAAATAATAGTAGATCAGCTAAGTAAAATCATATGATATATGTGAGAACATAATGTGTGAATGTATTTCAGTGTGGAAGTTGGCACATTCACCTCATGTCTGAGTGGGTTCTCCTCTGGGTACTCCGATTTTCCAAATTCCAATGATGTGCATCTTAAGGTAATTAGCTACTCCATGCTGACTCTGTGTGAGTGAGACTGTGGGTGTATGTGAAGATATTTGTAATTCTAAACTGGCCCTGTTTGAGTGTAAGTGTGGCTGTGTTTGTGCATGTAGTTGTGTTGGACTTGGATCGTAACCTTGAACTACAAGTATGAGAATTCTAGGTAATGGTATGAAGGTACAACTTTGTGAGATTTATAGACAAGTTGAATTATGTAATGTAATACACAGTAGTGACCTGAAACAATAAGACTGGTATCTTTATTGGAAAGGACACCTGTCTATTGCAGGACACACTCATGCGGACTTTGACAAATTACAATTTACAATCAAATTACCAGTGGGAAGAAACTATTGTTTTGAAATGGATTCAAATCACTAAATGAACATTCAGTGGTCAATTAGGTAAATGTTGTCAGATGCTCTTCCAAAATCAGGAAAGTGGTGCATTTAAGACATTATTCAGCTGTTTAATTTATGATTCTGCCTTCTCTTTCACAGGATCCCAGGGAAGTCTATCCTATCCAAGGAAAATTGGGTACATTTTAATCTGAAAAGGATACCAAGTCATTTCAGGGCATGACCTTGCACACATCATACTTACAATGGCCTAATCTCCAAATATCATATATCTTAATATTGTAATCTTTGGGATATAGTTGGATGTAGGAATAAGAGGCGAAGACGCCCATGAAAACACAAGCAACATTCACAAACTCTGCAAAAACAATCACTGACTTGGAAAGCAAACCCAACTCTGCAGAGCTATGAGGCAACAATGTTAACCACTGTGTTCTCATGACAATCAATTTTACAGACAGTGTAATATAAAAATAAGAAAAAGGTATTAGACTTTAAATAATAAAAGTATCAGAATATGTTGGGCTAAGGTGGATATACATCATAATAATAATAACAAAAATAATAATATAGAGAGCCTTTCCAATTGCCAAGACACTTTCATGTTACTCAGAATGGTAACTGTGCACTTCATGTAACTGTTAAAGGTGAAAAAAGGCCATTTTCAAACATAAAGCAATGTACTTATATACTTTTTTACTTTACAATTTCCAAAATAAAATCCTGTTATGGTAGAACCCAAAAAAGGGCTTTGAATATCTAGGCAATTTCAAATTAGGGAAAAGTGATCTACTTAAAGTGCATTCATCTGAAAGCAATACAGTCAGTGCATGGAGACATACAATATCTTCTCTTGATTATAATAATTACCTCACTGTCTTTAGAATGAAAGCTATTTAGCTGTAATACGCACAACATATCTGTGTTTGATAGCAGCAGTCTAGCAGAGATGGATAGGACATTATGTAAGGATTAGTGTGAATAGGAAGAAAACAGACATTCTCTTTTAACCTGTCTGGAACAGAAAAGAAAACGGGGTAGTAAAACTAAGACTTTAAAGCCTGACTTCCTTTGATGCTTAACAGATCTGGTTTGTGTCTCTGCAGACATATGGACTGCCAAGTAAGAAGCATATTTAGCAAAAACAAACAACAATCTAATGAGAAAAGCTGCCGCAAAATGATCTTCCCAATAGATAATTTACAAAAAAGAGCTATTGAGGGGAATAACATTAATAAATATTCTGAAATTTCACAATTTTCTCAAAAACTAATAACCAGTTAGAAAAATACTCAGTTATGTATACTACCTCACTATTCTTCCACTTCATGACATTTTCAGAGCACATGCTGCACTTTTGAAGAAATAATCCCTTTTTTCCCTAAAATCCCTACTTTTCAAAACAGTGTATAATTTTTAATTATAACATGCAGAATAACTGCACGGCATTTTGCTTCATGCACACTTAAGAAAACCTAAACTCTCTTTCTTCCATGTAATTCAAATTCATTATCCAATAGTTTCATCAATCAGCTATTCTTGCTTCATTAAAAATTAAAATAATGTTAATCCTAGGAGCAGGGTGTACTTCAGATACTAATAATTATAAAAAGAAAAGAAGAAAAGAGAGAATAATAGTAATAAGAGAAATCTTCTGATAGTGGTCTACTTGCCAAAACCCCATTTTGCATCTCTTGGCAAACACTCATTCAGCTTGGTGGCTCCTGCTCTCTGGTCTACTAGTGAAGTTCCCACCATCTCAACATTCAAATCCACTCTGAAGACACATTTGTTTTCTGTATCTTTTAATTATGTCCCCTCATCTTTGAAATTTTCCTGTTCTCGATTGTTTAATGTGTCTGCACTGTCACTACCTCACTATACAAAATTATCTTCTCCTAGCTTTCAAGCTCTACTCAAAGTTTTTCCTCTTTTGTTATTTTGTAGTCATGTGTAGTTTTAGTCTGTGGCTTTTATTGATCAGCGTAACTCCTCGGTCACCTTGTTTATTATGGTATGCTTTTTTGAAATTTCACACTGTACCTACCCTGGAGTTCTATACCTACTGTACTTTTGATACTGAATGTAGAAAACAGTTATGCATAAGGTTCTTTCTTACACCTGCGAATGGTTCACTCTTGACCCTACTACAGTATGTAGTTCAGAAAAACATACAATTATTACATTTTGATACTTTATTGACTATTTCTAGCCCTAGAAAGCACCCTGTGAAAGAACATTGTATTAATGATGCTAGATAAAACAAAAATCAGTTGATTAATTGGAAATCCCCACAAACCCAAACTGTATAAGCAACTAAGAAAATCAGTGCACAGAAGGATGAATGCACTGATTGAATAATAATAATAATAATAATAATAATAATAATAATAATAATTGAATGAAGCAAGCATCAAAATGCGTCTACTGTATGGCATTGTTCTTACAGGAATTATAGACATTCTATTTGAGATTAAATGTCAGTCTAGATGTCACCATTTAATTTGTTCTGTAAATGACAGTAATATTTATCGGAAATGTGGACAACTTTACCAGACACCGTTTTCTAGCATGAAGAGATCTCACCTCCTTATAATTCCATATCAGATCATGCAGATATTAAATAAGAGTAAACTCATTAATTCTGAATGCACTTAAAATAATATAAATGGCAAAAGCATAAGGGACTAATAGTTAGAAACAAGTACAAAAATTACTTTCTTTGTGAAATCTTTTTTTCTTGGGTATGTGTTGCTTGTTTCGTAACATATGCTTGTTGCTTATGTGTTTGTTGTTGGAAATTATCATGGGAGTAAGAGCTGGCGTAGTATCTAGTGCATTTAACAGGCTTATTGAGTAATTTGTATTTAGGGGGGATTCTGCTGCATTCAGCTTCAATTATGCCATTTGTTTAAGGCCTTGGAGTGGAACAGAGTAAATCTTCAGTTGTTATGCAAGTTGAAAAAAAAAAGTTTTAAGTTAGCAGTTAATTCTGACTTGCCTTTGATGTGAAGTAATTGTGGATATTACCCAGGATTTGACAGAAGCAAAAATGCAATGAAAAACTTTTATTAAGTTTTTGCAACTTCCTTGTTCATTGTTAAAGAAATTACTTGTCCATTTTAATGTCATGGTAGGTGGTGCTTATCCTACACTAGCATCAATGTAGAAAATTACCTATACAATCCACCAAGGGCACACTCATACATGTATCCACACTCACTTGTTCGCTCTCACCAGACCAATATTCAATCACAATTCCTCCTAATTTTTATATCTTTTGGATGTGGTAGAAAAGCCTTGGAAAAACCCACAAAAACAAAGGGACTCGAAGACTTTAGGACTTCAGGATAGGACTGGTGAGCTTTGTTGGGCTGAATGGCCTGGTCTCATTTAGATTGTTCTAATGTTACAGAGAAGGTGACTATGAGGGAGCAGTCAGAGCTTCCCTATCATTACTTGGAACTGAAAGAGAGAAGTCATATTTAGATTGTTGCCTGACTTCAAGAAAAAATAAGAGCAACAATTAAAAATGGATAACAGGGAGTGAATTAAGAAATGTCATTTGACAGCTGAAAATGTAACGTGGTGTGACTCCATACTAAATGAAGCTGATAAAACATATTGGGTACTATTTGAAGTACAGCAGAAATTATTTATAATGTGTTAAGTCAGTTTAATGTTCCCCGCATAGGACATAAAAAACAGATGAGGTTACTTGAAGTGCAAGAATTCAGAGCTACATACACTACTTACAGTTAGTGTTTTTTGTACAGCATAATTATTAATACTAAAGCTCTGCAATTTGCATATGTGTTTCTTTGTACAATTGAAAATGTTTAGTACCTTTTTGGCTACATTTGTTTAAGTTGTAAAGACAAAATGAAAAAAAAATTATGTTTTTTGTCAGTTTCTCATTAAGTCACATATTATTTATTCACTTTGTTATCAGGTGCCCCAGTGCTAAAGTGCAAGCATTTGCTTTTATTCTTTCTTTTCTGTTTGTATTAGGATCTGCTAGTAAACACCAGCATGACACACAAAGTGCTCAACAACAGCATCAAGATTATTTTTATAGAATTTTCTAGGACAAAAAAATCTTATTTCTCTTAGCGTATTAAAGATTAAGGTTGCCAGAAGCTGAGAAACATATATCTTGCACACTCAAAAGTTGTGTTTTTATTTTTCACGAGTTTCATTAAGAACTTATTCAGGTTTAAAACACTTCATTTATCATTTGAAGTATAAACTTTCATATTAACTACTCTGGATAATAATAGTCACGCAATTCACAACAGAGCTGCATAACATCATTAGTACTTGGCATAACCGAGTACTTATCTCAAGTACAGATATTTGGTCTGAAGTACTGTGCAGTGTTGCTGTTTGTCTCTGGCAGAAATGGATACAATTTTAAAACACATTATTGTAAAGATGTTACTTCTTTTGGCATTAAGACACTGACCAATGCATTTATATCAAAGATAAACATATTTACAACCATGTATTAAAATTTTCAATCCTATAAATTTCCTTTCAACTACTTTTTCTTTCCCTATAACACAAACATTAAGTTTTTATTTTAAAGTATATGCTTACTTTTCCCTAGTTTCCTCAGATATGACAACATTTTCATTCTCATTGCACCACACAGGATTAAACTCTTCCCTTCTATTTCAAAGCACTGCTATATTCCATCATATTTTTATGGTCTGGTTACTTTCTAGTAATTCACACAATGGGATTGTTGATCTGCCGAGTAATATACAGTACATGTAGCACTGAGGCTAAGGATCTGCGCTAGTATCTGGAAGGCTGATAGTTCAAATCCTGTTACTGCCCTAAGGGATCTTACTCTGTTGGGTCCTTGACCAAGGCCCTTAACCTGAAAATTGCTCCAGGAATATTATAAAATGGCAGACCTCATGCTCTGAAGTCCAAGGGTCATGTGAAAAGAAAATCATCTTCTGTCTTCACACATCTGCCCCGGTGGTGGCAATCACACTGTGACGCAATATGGTTTCTACCTTTTCTCATTATAAGTGGTGGTCTCCCAGGCGAACGCTGCTGTAGGCGTATTATCTACATGAACGTGTTCAGCACCACGATCAGCTAGGGACTGATCAGCCGATGCTGGTACCTCACTTTCATTTTTGATCTCCATCTCCAGATCACTTGCATCAAATTCAAGTCAGGGTACGGTTCGATGATAATACATAAAATGTCCATGGAGTATTTTAATTTGCACATTTGCTTTAGTCTCTCGCCAGATGGCGATGCCATTTTAGAGGTTTGTTTGCTCTTCACTACTCATGCATGCACAGGAAAGTGAGGTTAAATCAGCAAAGCTACTTCACTTTCCTCCTAGCAAAGAGAGTCAGACTAAAATGTAAGGGCGAGTTTTGTCGCAGTTAACAGCTGATTACTGTCCTCCACCTCTGACTTTTAGCGTCAGCCTGACAAAAGTCGATATCAGTCCTAAAATAGTTAATGTAAAGAGACACTTTAGTACATTTTTCCCATTCACAAATAAAGCAACAGAACTTGGGGCATCTGAACTGCATTCCTAGTAGTAGTGCTACTACTTTTAGATCACCATAGAGTTAAAGTTGATGTACTACATACAGTATGTTTCAACAACTGTGCTGTGTGTTTGTAGCTTTCTTTCATGTGCACTGCATGGCCAATCGATATTGAAAGTTAGCCAATGCTATTGTGCAGCAAGACAGCTTTCAAGCTAATCAGTAACAAATCAATAAAAAGACGCCTTTGTGGGTCATACTCGCAACCCAAAGCTGTTAACAGCCCTTCAATGTCAGTGCAGAAAGAGCAGTTGTAAACCTGTGATAAGTAATTTGTCAAATCCTCTTAGCATCTCCTCATGACTGAAATTTTTATCTGGCAATAGCAAAGGGATCCTGAAGTGGTTCATTATATGGTGAGTGTGGTAATTCACTGTATCAGTGCATGCTTCCAGTCTCTCTCTCTCTCTCAATAGCAAAGCCCATCCTTGTAGTTGTGAACCGTGTAATTCTGTTTTTGCTTATGACAAACCTAAGTCCCTGACCAGGTTGTTTAATTCATACTGTGTTATCAATTCAGGCTCACTAGACATAAAAAGCTTGGTCACTGTCTTTTTCCACCTACATTGTGGTATCTTTGTCTGCGTCATTAAGGCTTCATGTTTCTGGTGGTTTAATTACTGGGCCATATGGCACTGATCTAATGGATGGGTGCAGATTAAACTATTCAATAGATTTCTTATTTTTAGTACAGAAGCCAGTGATATTGATCAGACAGAAGTAACAGTCCTACAAGTGATTCTTTTGTTATCTCCATATTGTCGAGATTGAGAACGGCATTGACTTCTCAAATCAAGAGCACATGTTGCACAGCAAATGTGAGGAGTCCTGATCACCAATTTTACAACTGAAGTATAGCTC
The DNA here is from genome assembly GCF_900747795.2 of Erpetoichthys calabaricus. NCBI lineage: Eukaryota > Metazoa > Chordata > Cladistia > Polypteriformes > Polypteridae > Erpetoichthys > Erpetoichthys calabaricus. The sequence goes on along the minus strand of NC_041406.2, from coordinate 56,816,208 downwards.
AAATATTTTTGCTACAGGTGCATTTATTCAGCGTGTTTAAGGCTTCAGTCTATACTTGCCACAAATGTAACAGACTGTATCTTGGCTGTTGTGACATTGGCAAGACAATTCAGCAGTGATAAATTGTACACTCAATAAATGTTATGACTGGAAAATATGTGCTTCTGCATTTGTACAAAGTAATATCAACATAATGTAAAACACTGTGTACTCTATGCAAGCTGCTTTTATAGCTTGCACAGCAAACATCCATCCTTGCCTATGCATCCCAAGACATGACAAAGCTTCAGAATACAGTATCTATTAAATATTGTGGAACCCCTCCAATCTCCAGGGAAAAACTTGGGGGTTGGTGGCAGAACTGGCACTCTAGCCACTATTAAAAAACTGAACTAGTGTGATGTTGAGGTGTCACCTGTTGCATGGCTGCCCTTGTGTCCTAATCTGGATCCTGAGTTGGTTTGTCGTGTGGTGGGTGCAGCAATGCACTGTATCAGCGCGTGCTCCTAACATCCTCCTCTCCTCCTGCTGTATGGCATTCCTGGATTACAAAGAAACCATTTAATTAGTGAGGAACATATTAATAAACTTAACTATAACACTAAATCACAAAAATATATTAATAATAAACTGGTGCGTGATCAGTAATCAGCTGACCAAAATCCATAAGATATAGCCAGTAGTGTTCAGAAAGCCAAACTGTCCTTGTCCAATGGTTCTGGACTGCTGCTGGAATAGCCCACACCAGCACAATGCTCAATTGTAGGCTTGAGATTCTGTATATGCAACATAAACCAAGTGCACAATATGCTTGAAGACAGACATAAGAAATTTATCATTTCTGCCAAGCTATGTCTTTTCTTTATCAACCATGAGAAGTGAAGTGCTGGTAGGAGTGGATCTGAAATGTTTCCAATGAGCAGAGTGCGCATTTAGGGGAAGGATGTCAGAAGGGGAGTTATTTTTTTCTTAGAATCTTTGCAATCCTGTTCTTGCCCATTTGACTGAGACATTTAAACAGGTCCACAGTTGTAAAGTATTTATGTTACAAGGTACCCTGGAATGGTATAACTGAAATTACACACTACCTACTACAAACATTTTGTGAGGTAGTAGGAAGAACAAAAGAAGGAATATTTCTGGTCTGCTTGGTGAGAGATAGAAACGATAGGTGCATGATCAATATATCGTCCATGTTCTCCTCTTTTTCAAAACAGTTGAAATACAAGCCTTAGCTTGGACATAACTTTGCATACTATTATATGATTTAGTCATAGATGAATTTTAGTAGTAGAGCTGGCACCCTGTACTTTGCTGCATATATAATTGCCAAAGGCTGTGGCTAAAAAGGCAAACTAAAGGGAAATAAGTTAAATGAAGACATTGCTGACCCCAAATCTCTCCTTCATATGCACACATTAGCAAATTGTGTTCCAAGCACAAAGTCTATTAGGTACAGTAAGTTTGGTCTGGTGGTTATGGAACTGGACAGAACAGTATGTCACGGAAGTGCAGGTTTACTCAGCAGCTACTGACTTATTGCTGAAGTCACATAACGTCCCAACATCTACTGAAAACTCAGTTAATGAAATATGTGTCAGTAAAATAATGTAATGAAAATGTAAGGGCTTTAGTTGGAATATAAAGTACCTTTAGGAAGTTGTCAGTAAATTCCTAAAATCATTTATACAGTATGTTCTGTAGATTGACCAAGTGTACATTTTAGTCTTACCTAACTTTAAACAAATTTTCATAGGGAGAGGTATGATAAACAGCATATCTGGTTTTTATAGCTGGGTTGAAACTTCTTACATCATCTCCTTGCTTCAGGTCAGCAAAATATTTATTTGTTAATCTATACGAAATCCTAAAGAGTTTAAGATGTAATTTTAGGACACATCTCATACAGAGACCCCTAATGCCATATTCAGACAAATCTTAAGAGAAGTGAAAAGACAACACTACCAAATACTTACTTTTTTGTCCTTTCTATCACCCAGGTGCTTCTGCATCCTATTCCTCTACTAATAAACTGCACACAGAGAAGAACATCCTACAAATGGCCTTCTAGCAGAGTCAGCCAATATATTGTGCTTCTTGGAATCGGTTTACTCCATTTCTTTTTCTTTTACTCTGTTCTCTAGTCTTTCTTTTAACATACTGTACAATTGTTATTACACAGACATACAGTTATTTAGACACCTCAGTAAATATTAAATGACACAATGAATTTAAATGAGTAATTTAAAACAATTATCCCTCTGTTTTCTACCTGCTCATCTAATTCAGGTCAATGGAGTCGTAGCTAATCCCAGCAGCACTAGGCATGAGTCAGAGCACACTCCCACTTACTCAAAATAGGTAGATATTCAGAATGCATCAATTTAGGGTCTCCAATTGGAATAACATGCATGTCTTTGGGACCTAAATATAAGTATCCAGAGAGAAACCTGTGCAGATCTGTCAGGAAGATTTTCAAAATATTGGTGAAAGGAAAAGGCCTCATCAAATGAGCCCATCACCTTCCCAGGTTCTGATACTATTGTTAATTGAGAGCCCAGATGATTTTCCAGGTTTTGTCTTGTATTGTGGGCAGATGGTATAGTGCTTCACATGGTGCCAGGCATCTTTTTGAATATCTGGACTCCATACACTCTCCAGGAGCTGTAGTACGTTCTTCCTTTTTGTCTCAAGTGTCCACTAAAACTCAGAAACAAGCTACTTCTGAATCACTCACATTTGGGGGTCCCAAACTTTGACTGCAATACTAAATAAAGCATACCCTGCAGTACCCCATAGCTTAATTGATATGGTCTTCCCCCTAAGTTGTCGCTACTATCCAACAAAACAGAAAAGGTGGACCATGCTCAAGGTTTACTCTTTAGGAATAGAATCAAATCTACCACATTGATGTTACCACAGCCAAAAGTAGCCTCTGAACTCTTTTTGGGTATTCACATCAAAACATGCTAAATATAAACAGATATGGTATATGGAAGAGGTACATACACCACATCTTGGCACTTCAGTGACTGTGAAGAGATTTTAGGATTTTATGGATCTAAGGCATGGGGTAAATATCATTCTTGGTCTTCATGTTCAAGTCTTGATAGTTCACACTAAATTTTTTTGTGTCATCAGATTTGCGAACAGGGACCACTGGTAAAGGTTACTGAGACAAAGAATGCACAGATATATTAATTATGTAGAAACACACAACACTTTCAAAACACTTAAAGAAGATCAAACATACTATTCACAGTTTGAAATTTTAGTTCAGCAACACTTCAACATAACTGCTTTGAATTACCAGCTACAAAGTACCACTAAACATGCAAAAACACAATAAATCCCTCCAAATTTATATGTTTTAAACAAAATTATCTTTGAGATCTGGCACCCAAAAATTTTACTTTGCCTCTGATCCCAGTTTCAAAACAGGAATAATCTTGTCTATCTCAGGACCCACTCATTCATGCACACATGCGCATGCACACACAGGGCAATTTCCCAATTATCATGAACTTTACCTATATGAGCCCAAATACCTGCTTTATCTTATGTGTTAAACATTACTCTCTATATTCCAAAATACCTCAGTCTTCTTATTAACAAATATGTGTTCTGCCATTCCCTTTATGTAACTAGATCATTTTTTTACCCCTTGTATCTTCCTTCCTGTTGTTTATAATCCTTCCACTGTTAATATGGCTCCTAGTGAAAGCTGATGCACACATTAACTCTCTCATTACTCAAGTCACCACCCAATACAATAGTCACCTCCGAGGCACCCCTAATACCATTCAAGGCATCATGCTCCAAAACTCATTATTGTTGTTGGCTCTTCTAGAAACTTATGGGGTATATATTGAAATAATGTCATTCAGCTGTTAATCCACAAATGCCTCTTAAAGTCCAATGTGCATACTGGCACTTTACAATTCAAACACTTTGCTTATACTTTTTCATTCATACGTTCAGCAACCTTGGCACTGCAGTTACCGCTTCTCCCACCAAATGTTCTTGTATCTTTTACTCCCCTTTTCATTTCTTACAAGCAGGAATCACCTACTTTCATTCTGGTTAGTACCTCTGTCACTTCATCTGATATCTCCCTAATACTCCCAACATTCCATGCTGAAATCCTAACACTCACTCCTACATACCTTCTCTCACTATTTTCTTCTCTTTCAGTTTTCCTACAGATTGTATTAAGTTGGGAGCCTATTTAAAACACATTTATTGAGCATAAAATAATACTACTTGTCTTAATTGGGTGAAGGCATCACAGAGTAAATGTGACTGCCTTTATTTTGTAACACCGATTAGGGGATACTGAAGCCAAGTTTTTTATTGATGGATGGTCTTCCTGAAGACAATGTTTTTAGTCACATTTCATTAACAAACTGTGAGCTAAATCAAACCCTTGGCGAGAATTTGTCAACCTATTTAAAAATGTACAAAAACTACAAAAAATAATATTTTAATGCAATATTGCACTCTCTTAAATTAATCAACACTATAAACTGAAATTAAACATTTGTTAGAAAGAAAACATATTAAATTCACAATAACGTCTCTTATCAGAAAGAATCCTAAGGTAGGTGTCCTATAGCTAGATCAGAATTTCAAATGTTAGCCCAGGAAGTGTAAACCTACTTGAGAAGGGCAAGATGACTCACGACCAACCATTCTTTTCTTTTTACACATCTCCATGACTGAAATATAGGTGGGTGCCCAAGTATAAAAGGTGAAGATTGCAATTAATTACAGGAATTCAATTCATGTTTACTGTTGTGTGTAAATAATACATTAAAGTCTTCCTTGTATGACTCAGAACTCAGAACATTCAACACAACTGTACATTATTTCAGTTTTGGCTTTGGTAATGTCAGTGTCAGCTAAAATCTCAATTTATTTTTATAGCATCTTTAAATAACCAAAGTTAAATGAAAGTGCTCTACAGCATAGTAAAACACAACAATCTAAAGACACAAATTAAAAGCAAGCAAAAAGTAAAATATTCCAAAACATTAAAAAAAACACATACAGTAATAGAAATCGGAAAGACTGAAGAACTCATAAAAGCATTAGAACAGGACAACCCTAAGCCCAGGTGAAAGAGGAGGAGGTATGGGTGTAGGGCTAGTAACCACACTCCAAAAAAATTATTGCTACATAAACCAACACAGCAAGTATTTCATCAGAAGAACAAAGGAAACAACCTGGAGGAGAATATATGAAGTGGACCAGTTCATCCTAGGAGGGAGCTGATCTGATGAATTCTCTTCTCTCTTTTCAAGATCATTATGTGAATTAGAATATGGAATGTTAGAACACTAAACAAGACAAAGAAAAGAGGAAGATGGAAATTGACAATTACAATGATGGAGATACTAGGGCCCAGAGAAAAGCAATATACATCATCTGGCAAAGTCCCCATAGCATCATGACACATACTGCGATACTGTGGTCCTGCAGGTTGGGATGATCACCATAGAAATTGAGTCAGGTTATTGCTAACACAGAAAGCAAATAGGAGTCTGACAGAGTGGGAGTCAATTAGTAAAATACTGTAGATCTGAAAGACTGGTTTCCACTTAAAGTTCCAGAAAGTGACCATTGTACAGTGTTATTCTCCTGTAAACAGAGCAGACCAAAAGGTCAAGGCTGAGTTCTATGTTCTGCTGCAGAGTGTGAAGAATGGTGGATGAATGTCATGATTATGCTTTAAACTTCAGTACCAAAATAGGAGATGACAACACAGGCAGAGAATTAATCATGGGAACAGAAGGCTTTGGGATCATCAATGAAAGCAGTGAACTCTACAGATTACTGTTAACAGAATGTTCTGGTCATTGGTGTCACTCTTTTCCTGCACCGCAAGATTCACAAAGTGACACAGGTATCTCTGGAAACTAAGGCAGAGAACTAGATTGATCACTTGACAATATCTTGGAGATGGAGAACGACACTTTTAGGTGTCAGGGCATAGAGGGGAGTAGATATAGGATTAGACCTTGTTTTATTAATGAGGAGGTTCAAGGTCAGGATTCAAAGCTCCAAGAATACTGGTTCATAAAAACATTTAAAGTGTGACTTTTCTAACGGTCAGATTCTAGAACAATACAGGAAGTTTGACATCACAGCTCAGATTTTTAGCTCTGGAATACTTGGAAGATGGTTACCTGGAGAAGACATGGAAATGAATCACAAACACTTCAACTTCAACATCAAAAGTGAAACTCAGGATTTAAAAGAGAAAATTAAAGAACTGTAGGCCTGAAAATTATAGCAAGATGATCAAAGGAAGGGCATCCATGAAACAGCAGGTTTGCAATGTAAGGCGAGACAAGAGAGAAACAGTGGACAGACTAGGTAATGAGGAAGAGGAAGCAGCAGAGAGACATAATATGAAGACTTTGTACAACATCACATTACAGTTGCCAGGCAGGAACACCAACACAAATAGATGTGTCAGAGGGAATGATTAGAACCCACTCAGGAAACCTGCAGACCAGCTGGACAGATAGAGAGAGCATTTTGACAGCTTGCTAAATGGGAAACCTGTGGTGAACCCTGTAGCAATAAAAGATAGGGTTGACCTATAAGTGAATCTTGGTCTGATATTGAGAGAAGAAGCGGTGAAAGCCATTCAGAAGATTAAAAATGGGAAGCACTAGGACCTCACACAATCCCTCCTAGAAAACCTGCCCTGCATGCTGTAACAGTGTTAAGAGTACTTCCAAGCAAAAATAAAGAACCTGTATAGAATTGTTAGGACCACAGGGCAGCATATCAGCATTACTTAGACCAGGAGCCTGTGAATAAATGCAACCCAGCATGCTCCTATCAGCGCAGATAGACTGGGCTTAGAAGATTTTAACCACTACATGTTCAAGTAGTATTGTCAACAAGACAGAAGGGTCAGATGAAGATGTACAGTCCAGAATCAACAAAGCACAGTAAGTCCTCATCACCCTGAACCCAGTGTGGATGAACAAAAGCCATAGCTGTCACATTAAGCTCAGAATATTTAACACCGATGTGAAATCTTTTCTGTTGCTATGGCTGTACAGAGCAAACACCTGGAGACATAACAACAACCTGGACTACAAAGCTGAAAGGCTTTATTAACAGCTGTCATTGCGAGATCCTATGTACCAGGTGGCCAGAATGGACTGCAAACCAAGAGCTCTGGAAGCAAACAAAGCAGATGTTCATCACTGACATCATATTAAGATGGAAATGGAAGTGGATTGGGCACATCTTGCATAGGCGAACAGACTAACATTGCACGTCATGCATGGGAATGGAATCTCCTGGTAAATGGGAAGAGTGGGAGATCAACTCTGACCTGGAGAAGAATTGCACTGACAGAACTGAAGACCATTGGAATGAGGCAAAGCAGGCAGCACAAGACAGATGGGGTTTTGCTGTGAAGGTCCTATGCTCCCAAAGGAGTAAGAAAGATTAAGAGAAAGCAGAGAGAGAAAAAGAGAGTGTTATCCGAGTGTGTCATTTACTTTATTTGATGTATTTATTGTTTGTCAATTATTTGTTAATAAGAAGCACACATGCCCTTTGAAATTTGATTTATTCTTAACATTTCATGTATTCTATTCTGAAAGTCATATTGAAATGCTTATACCATGTATTAAAAACACATACGCCTACACTAAACTGTGAATTACATACACAGTACATGCAAATATTTAATAGTGAACTTTTACTGAATTGCCTGAAACAGATTTGTGAAGCTGCTACTAGCTTTTGGGAAAGTGAGTGGTAAAAATTTAGGTCTAATTTAACTTTGACCTTTAGGTCACTACATATAAAGTCTAAAACAAAAAAACTGTACATGTCTGAAATTAACCTATATTACTGTTGTTCTTCTATCTGATTTACTGAGCAGAATAACTGCAGATTCGATAATCTTTGAGTTAAACATTTAAGAAGGATTTAGTTGGTGATCCTGAAATTAAGATGGTCTCTTGGTACTCTAGTTTTCTGCCACATAAAAATGTTCATATTTATTTAATTAGTTTGTCTAACTTGGTTAGCTATGATTGTGTATCATTGAATAAATACAAGTGTCACCTAGTCTAAGTTTGGTTTATGTCTTCTACCTAACACAACTGGTATATCCTATGGCTCTCCAATATCTTGTAAGAAAAAACAATTATTTGGCCTCCAACGGCCAGAAAATAGACTCAGTGGAAAAGTAACTATGTTATTCAGGGGAGATATCGCATTTCATTTTGACCAGCCCAGGAAAACTGTTGATATGTGTATTGTAACTCCACTTGTCAACTCTGATGACTCAGAGGTTTGATCATATGTTGCCTTGAGCCACTTTTAAAGAAAACAAATAATGAAAATGATGTAGTGACAAGGCAGGCACCATGTTTTAGTGGCTAAGACACTGAACTTTAAAACTTCTGATTTCTGGTTCCATTCTTGCCTGTAACTCACTGTGTAACCCTGACAGGCTTAGGTCACCCATAACCCAGAACTGGATTACACAGATTTAAAAATATTGCGTTATCTAATTTGTTTTTGTTTTTTAAATTAGCCCAAAAAACTTATTCAATATCATGCAAACCTGAATGTCTTACTATCCAATCACTTTCATGGAACATTCAATGAATATTTAAATAAATCGATGACACCCAGGAACTATGTTTATGAAACCCCTTTTGGTCTTAAATGTATTTTTTCCTCAACTACGAACTAAAGCTGCAGTTTCTTTTATTCTGTTAACAGAAGGTATTGCTATGCCAGCCAGACTGCAACGTGAACACTACCCACCAGCTTTTTTAGTTCCAGCAGAACTTCCTGAATTTCCTGCTGGAAAGAGTGAATAAAGCAGCTCCTAGGGCGGGGCAGCCAGACCAAGAGATGCACAGTTGTCCATAGAACACTAATGAGGGTCAATATCAAAACTTGGCAAAGGTGAAGCACTAAATCATTGATGTAGTGTAAAGGAGAAGAGCCAGAAATCAATTACCTAAAAATGAACCATCAGAAAACTGATAATGAAGTCAAGAGGTGAACTACCACGAGTCACTAATCAAAAGACAAACTTTCTCAAAAAATCTAGAAGCAAAACCGTTAATGGATTTAAAAGGGGAATTGCTGTAATCAAAAGATACTGCGCAAAATTTGTTGCAGGGTTATAAAGTGCAGTGTCAGTGATGTGACACATTGTGCCTTCTGTGAGCAACACTCATAGCAACAGTGCAGTCAGTCTTGACAATGCAGCCACTAAATATTAAAACTTACAATATGGTGAAAAATAACAGACAAAATTCTATTTACTTGTAGTTAAAATAATAATGTTAAAAAGCTGAAAAATAAATATTTTCTAATATATAAAGGTTCTAAGAACTTTGAACCTTGAACCACAGTAGTGGCCGAAAGATTTAGCAGTGACACAAATGTCGTGGTCTGCAAACATGGCTACTTCAGTATTTTCAGATTATTTTCGACATTTTTCTATGGTATACTGAAGAACAATTATAAAGATTTCATAAGTTCCAAAGGCTTTTATTGGCAAATACATCAAATTTTTGTAAGGAGTCAGTATTTACAGCGTTGACCCATCTTCTTCATAACTTCTGCAATTCACTCTGGCGTGCTGGACATCAGCTTCTGGGCCAAATCCTGACTGATGGAGAACCATTCTTGCCTTTATAGTGCTTGAAGCTGATCACAATTTGTGGGCTTCTGCTTACTCACCTGCTTTTTCAGAATTGACCGCAGGTTCTCAATGGGATTAATATCTGGGGAGTTTCCTGGCCACAGGTCATAACTTTCAATGTTATGATCTTTGAGCCACATTGTTATCACTTTTGCCTTGTGACATGGTTCTCCATCATGCTGGAAAATACATAGATCTTCACCAAATTGTGCCCAGATTGTTGGGAGAAGTTACAATTGGAAGACGTTTTGATACCAGTCTTTATTTATGGCAGTCTTCTTGGGCAGAATTGTGAGTGGGCCCACTCCCTTGGATACAAAGCAACCCCACACATGGATTGTCTCAGGATGCTTCGTTGTTGGCACGACACAGGACTCATGGTAGTGTTTACATTTTCCTACTCCAGACAATTGATTTTCAAGATGTCCCAAACAGTCAGAAATAGGAGTCATCAGAAAAAATAACTGCACCAGTCCTCTGCTGCCCAGTCTTTGTACTTCCTGCAGAATTTCAGTCTGTCCTTGAAGTTTTTCTTGGACAGAAGCCAATTCTTTGCTACCCTTCTTGACACAAGGCTGTTGCCCAAAGGTCTTTGCCTCACCGTGCATGCAGATGCACACCTGCTGCCAATACTGACCAAGCTCTGCACTGGTCGCAACACGATTCTATAGCTGACTTCTCTGGAGGAGATGGTCCTAGTGCTTGCTGGACACTTTTAGCTGATCATTTTGTGCCAGGGCCAAAATAAGTGAAAATGGATTTTTGTGATAAAGTTAACTTTTTATGCTAATAAAGCTCTTTGCAATGAATTAATACACTTCTGATCACTCTGCACAATAATATAAAAACAATCTGAATTGTCACCACAAAAACTGAAGCTGCAAATTTTGCAAAACACAACATTTGTGTCACTGCCAAAACTTTTGGCCACTGCCGTAGAGCACCAAAAAAAATGTACTTGAAGCAAAAAAAAAATCAATGTGATGTCCCAAGTCATCCAATCATACCAGATATAATTGATTGAACTGGATATTTGATTGAGTGTTTTGAAGTGGTCATTTTTGTAAAGGACTAACTAAGTATGAGAAAACTATAAGGTGGAGGGGAACAATCCTGACAGAAATGTTGCAAAATATGCTATGATTTGATACATAATTGACCCATAATTAACTTCAAATAGAAGGAATTCACATATCCATTCTCTGAGTATAAAAGTTTCCCATAATCTCGTCCTTATCAACATTTTTCATTTCAGTTGTCTGGCCATTGATCCTTTTGCCTGTGAGCTGTCCTCTTCCTGCTTCACATTCTTAGTTGACTTTTATACCTCTCAAGAGAGTCATATAAGTGATCAGGGATTACATTTTATTGCACTACCTCCTGATATCTCCCAGCATCAGTGCAACTCAGGGCAACTCACCTTTGAGGTAAGTGGATATGATACCCTAAAGGAGTCACCACCCTTATAGCTGTTCCTCTTTCTCTTGGAAAGCAGGGACTCTTATGCATTTTTTTTATTCGTTTTCCTTACTTTCTTACTCTGAATGAAACACAAAATACAAATTGCACAGATTGTTGTCTATCCGATTTGCTGACTGAGCTGTTGATGCCTGTGGTTGTTTCCACTTTCACAGCTAAAAAAAATAGTGATGTTTTATATAAATACTAACCTTGGAACCTGACAGGTAATAGAATAATTTCAAATGTTTTGCTGTCTCTTGCTCTATATTTACTTTCAGCGCCTTTCCTCGATATTTGTGTGTGTCTGAATGTACCGCATGTTCCTGTAAAGCCTGCTTCTCAGACTCTGACATTATTATTGAGGTGTATTCTCTCCTCCTGTTCGGTTTTATATTTTCTGTTTTTGAAGGTGACTCTCTGAGAGTATGTGTTTACTTCTCCTCATGCATCTCACACTCGTACTTCTTTCGTCACACCAAAACCAAACTAAGAAATCAGATTGCTTTGAAGGACTAGATACTGCGGCTTTAGTGTTTTTTAAAAAATCTTCAGAGTTAAGATGATCAAATCAGCATATTGTGCAGCTATAGAATGGCATTTGGAACACAGTGAATGTTCAGCAACATGGAACCATACACATTTGTATTTATACCCTTTAATTCATTTATGGGCGGCACGGTGGCGCAGTGGTAGCACTGCTGCCTCGCAGTTAGGATACCCAGGTTCGCTGGGGTGTGGTGGGTTGGCACCCTGCCCGGGATTGGTTCCTGCCTTGTGCCCTGTATTGGCTGGGATTGGCTCCAGCAGACCCCCCGTGACCCTGTGTTCGGATTCAGCGGGTTGGAAAATGGATGGATGGATGGAATTCATTTACAATGTAGTTAGCCCTAGTGTCTGTACCAACAAATACATATATAATTTGACAATCAAAGTCTTAAAAAAGGCATTTTATTTTTGTTTTTATTTAAGCAGACTATGACAGTCCCAAGAGGCTGAGGTGACATCATTCATTCAAATGCTGGTACTGAGTTTACTTTACACAACACCTCATTATATAATTCCAGTTTAAACAACTTTAGTTATTGATAGCTAAGTTGACTATTTTTTAAATGTGGCATCAATCTGTTGTGTCAGTATCATCTTTGTAATTATTTTTTTCAGTATCTAATTTACTGTTTACAGTCACTTACACAAATTAGAGTAGTATGTAAAGTTGCCTCAGACCTCTCAGATCCTGGGTTATCAATCTGGGTCAAGTCACTATATTTTGTAGAGTCTGAACATTCTTTCCATGTCTGTGTGAGTTTTCTCCATGTAGTCTGCCTTTCCTCCATATTCTGAAGACATTCAGGTAAGTCTAATTGTCAACTGTAAACTGATCTGAGAAATGCGATAGTGTGATTGTGTGTGTGAGTATGTATTGTGATCAACTTGGATTCATTCCTGTCTTGTACCTGATGCATTTAGATTAGGTTGTAGCACCCTGTAATTCTACAAATAGATTACCAGGTTAAGAAAATGGTAGAATAATTGAAGTTAAATCTATCTATCTATCTATCTATCTATCTATCTATCTATCTATCTATCTATCTATCTATCTATCTATCTATCTATCTATCTATCTATCTATCTATCTATCTATCTATCTATCTATCTATCTATCTATCTATCTATCTATCTATCTATCTATCTATCTATCTGTCTATCTATCTAATTAAGTTACAGCTCTAACATGTATACTGTAGATGCATATTACAAATGCAAGAGCATTCCATTTTCTATTGTCAACTCAATATATTGCCATTTATTTTTTCTTAGTTTTGGCACATACATAAGAACACTTCAAAAATATTGCATGTGCAAGTGCATTGCTTTAAAAGAAACCATTATTCAACTTAAAACTGCTTGAAAGCTTTGTGCCAAAATGGAATTATGATACTGTGAAGAAATACTTGCATGTATGCCAGTGGTTAGTCTACTAAACCCACAGACTTATAAGTGAAATTCTTAAGTTTCGACAATCATGTTCTGCGTCTGTGCTGGTTTGAAACATTAGCTTTTTTCCTTTTCTCCACCTCATTTTTTTCAGTTTTTGTGGCAAAATGACTAAATCAACTTAGAGTCCCAGAAAAAACCTGTTTTCGTCTAAAGCAACAGGTTAAGATAAATTTAAATTCAAATATCTTTGATCTGTTTTCATGATAATAATGATTAATTACATCTACATATCACTCTTCTGTCCTACTCAGAGGACAGTTGGAAACTACTTTAACCACACCCAAGTGTAGCATCCACTTGGATGTGAGAGCAGACATTTTTGCTCCAGTACACTCACCAGACACTAGCTATTAGGTGGTGAAGAGGTAAGAGAGATAGATAGCTAAGTAGAAACAGCTATCCAGGACATCTGGAAACACCCTACTGTTTTTAGAAAGATGCCCAGGGTGCTTTAATGTCCACAGAGAACCAGGACTTCAGATTTATGTCTCATCCAAAGGTCAGCATCATTTTTTTTCAGCAAAGTGCCTCTGTATCTACATGGGGACATGGAATCAACACAGAAAGCACAAGGTGATTGCCGCCCTGATGACCTTGCCAACACCTCTATCATCTGACAATCTGTATTTCTGTCCTTGGCATCATTGTAGCAGACTTAAAAACTCAGCTAATGTTGATTTATTTATTTTTTCAGTGGGGATCCATCCCAGGAACTTACCCAGTCTTGGCCAGACTCCTCACCCCTCACAGAGACAAAAAGCAAACGGTAATAAAACAGAAATTGAAGAATATATTAAACAATAATAAATTAAATATAATGATGCAAACTACAACAATCCCACCCCAGTTCCCTTCCGGGGATTATACAATGAAGACAAATTCAACAATAGCAAACAACTAACAAAACCAACACACGATGAAGTCTATAAAAAATGGCAACTGATGTAATGAAATGATGGAGATGGATAGGCTAGAGATCAGCTCGCTGTATGTGAATGTAAAGATCAGTTCTACCGGTATTTACTGATGATGGTGTGTGATGGGATCAGGAGCGCTCCTTTCTTTGAAGGTTGACAACCAATCCTAATATAGTCCTCATGCAGCAGGAAGACACCAGACAGTCCATACACTGAACAGGAGACGATCCAGGACAAAAACAATAATCTACAGGTGTTGAACAGGAAAGCAAACAGACAAGTAACTCCAGACACGAACAACAAAAGAAACTCTCCTCCTCTGTATAACTGGCCTCCTTTTAAATCTCAGGCTGGCCTCCTTGTCCCCAGCAGTCCCTGCACCCTCAGCAGACAACCAATCAGTGCCACTGCAGGGATTGCTAGGAGTTGAGGTTTTCACTCCCCAGTAGCGCTGCTACACCATACCTATCCATCACCTCTTCATCCCCTCTGTTCCCTTCGCCAACTGTCCATTGAAATCTGTTACAATCACCACTCTCTCTCTCTTGGGTACACTCTCCTCCACTTCATCCAACTCACTCCAGAAATCTTCTTACTCATCCATCACACATCCAATTTGCTGGGTGTATGCACTAACAACATTCATCATCACATCTTCAATTTCCAATTTCATAATCATCACTCTGTCCGACACTCTTTTCACATCAAAAGCACTCTTGACATACAGTTCCTTCAGGATAATCCTTACCCCATTTCTCCTCCCATCCACACTATGGTAGAATAATTTGAACCTGCCTCTGATACACCTGGCCTTACTCCCATTCCATCTAGTCTCCTCCTCGTCTTCTCCTCGCACAATTTATCAACCTTCTTTCTCTCCATCATATCTGCTAACTCTCTCCCTTTACCAGTCATACTGCCAATATTCAAAGTTCCTACCCTCACTTCCACTCTCCTACCTTTCCTCATCTCCTCCTGCCTCTGGACACGCCTTCCCCCAGTGGTGATGGTCTGCAGTAAGAGTGACAAATGCATTCAAGGTGGAGGTGGGATTACATCAGGGCTCAGCTCTGAGCCCTTTCTTATTTGCAATGGTTATGGACAGGTTGTCAGATACGATTAGACAGGAGTCCCTGTTTACTATGTGTTTTTGCAAATGGCATTGCGATCTGTAATGAGAATAGGGAACAGCTTGAGGAGACCCTGGAGAGTTGGAGATATTCCCTAGAGAGGAGAAGAATGAAGGTCAGTAGGACCAAGACAGAATACATGTGTGTAAATGAGAGGAAGATCAGAGGAATGGTGAGGATGCAGGTAGTAGATCTGGTGAAGGTGGATGAGTTTAAATACTTAAGGTCAACAAGTACAGAGTAGCAGGGAATGTGGTAGGGAGGAGAAGAAGAGAGTACAGGCAGGGTGGAGTGGGTGGAGAAGAGTGTCAGGAATGATTTGTGACAGACATGTACCAGCAAGAGTGAAGGGGAAGGTCTACGAGACAGTAGTGAGACCAGCTATGTAATATGGGATGTAGACGGTGGCATTAATAAAAAGACAGGAGACAAGACAGAGTTGGAGGAGGCAGAGTTAAAGATGTTAAGATTTGCATTGGTTGTGACGAGGATGGACAGGATTAGAAACAAGTACATTAGAGGGTCAGCTCAGGTTGAACAGTTTGGAAGAAAAGTATATAGGGTGAAGGTTGCTAAGGATAGAGATTCCAGGCAAGAGGAAAAGTGGAAGGCCTAATAGGAGGTTTATGAATGTGATGAGAGATGACATGCAAGTGATGGGTGTGACAGAGCATGATTCAGAAAACAGGAAAATGTGGAAACAGATGATCCGCTGTGATGGAACGGAGGTCAGAACAGAACTGATTCCTGTCTTATGCTCAGGACATATCAAGTCTCACCTGACTTTGTATTGAAATAATTGGGTTGGAAAGATAGAATTAATCAATGAATGGATGAGTTGCTGCGATGGGCTGGCACCCTGCCTGGAGTTTGTTTCCTGCCTTGTGCCCTGTGTTGGCTGGGTTTGGCTCCAGCAGACCCCCGTGACCTGGTAGTTAGGATATAGTGGGTTGAATAATGGATGGATGGATGGATAAATGAGTTAAAAATGTATTAACTGCAGCAGCTCTTAGAATAATGTTATATTAAGTGGAGCAAGTTACTTAAAAATCTTAAAACTGGCATACAAATTCTGTATCTGTTCTGACTACACATTTCATCATCATATTCATCAAGTGTAATACTCCTGAATCTTTATGGCTGACCTGAAAAGTGCAGAGGCTGCTTTTCATGGTAATATTTCTTATTTTTTCAGTCTGACTTTCACTTTCAGTCTAACTTGGATTCTAATCCTAGCCAGAGTTTTAATCACTTATTTAATACAACATGTAAAACAAGGTTAACTAATAACTATGCAGATAATAAACCATCTGTGAAATGTTTAGATACTACATGAACTAAATGCAGTCAGAACCATTACACGTCTTTTTTTTTTTTTTGCTTGTATGTATTGAAATTCAAAAATAGCAAATTTAACACCATAAATTAAGAGGCCCTCTCTACCTTGCATTTGTGTTGCCCTGCTTATCATACTTCCTGAATGCAGACTGTATTCTGGTCACTATTTTCTGAAATGCAAAAAAAATGTTTGTATTATATTATAGTTTCTGCTAACTTACATCTGAAAGAACTGCCCTATGTCATGTTATTTTTAATATAAACTGCACAATAAAAATACCAGTATTAAATTAACACATCAACATATACGCAGAAAACTTTTTTCCGTATACACAATATTATGAGTTAATTTAACATTGGTAATTTTGCTGTATACTTCCTTTTTTTACTTTTTCTGCAATTATTAATAAATAAAACTTTATAGGCTTTACAAAGTACATTTTCTGAATGAGTGCTGTTCAATTTTTTTTATTTTAGTCTACACTCAAACACAACACTTTGTTTTATTGGTTTCTTTGCTCTATGTCTGTATTACAATAAAATATTAACCTGGCCAATCCTTCAAAACAGTTAGGACAAGAAAGATCTTTTCAAACCAGCATCATTGTTTGGCTTGCAGACAGATTTTTTTAAGACCACATGACGTTCCCGTCTGTGATAAAGAAGTTTATTTATACCTAACTAATTTCCCCTCATTTCCCATGAAACCAGCAGGCTTTCAAGTGTTTCAGAGATATAATTTCAGCAGGCTTCTTTAATGCTCTATCGCAGTTTTGCTGACCCCCTGCAATGCCTCAGACATCAAGCATTCAGCTTGCAATGACAAAATTTCACGAGAATGTGTTCTGGAAACTGACAGATTGAGTGCCAGACAAACTGAAACACAAAACTAAGTGAAAAATCGGCAAATCAGCAAGCAGTCCTACTTTCTCCTCCTCTTGGCCTGTCATCTTCTCAGTGCAGGATGGAAACTGAGGCTGAATAAATAGGCGCAAACCCAACCTCACAAGATAGACGCATGCACTTCTTTGAGACAAATGAAAAAATATTCTAAATATTACAAATGAGTCTTATGTGAGCGTGCATGACTGTGTTCTATGATGTAAAGGTATACTTATGCCCATTGCTGCTGGGCAGGTTCAGCACCACGGAGGAGCAAAGGGGGCATCACCTATCAGTTCAACTGTCCTATCCTCTCAGTTTTGGATGTAAAAATTTATGAATGCTTTTGCTTACATAGCATGCGCCTTAAAACATAGTTGTCAGTGGTCAGACAACTAACTACACCACTAATCCCTAATTACCAAAAAAAGCTACTGGTCAGCACAGTGTGAGTGTTCATCCGTCCAATTCACACTGATTCTGAATCCATTTGGTATTTCAAAAGGAGAGGTTTTTGCATCAGTTATGGTAATTTCTCAATGACTGCATATTTGTTACTGGCAATTTATGTTTCATTTTCAGTCCAAATTGTCAGTCAGTCAGTATCCAACCCGCTATATCCTAACACAGGGTCATGGGAGGCAATCCCAGCCAGCACAGGGTGCAAGGCAGGAACAAATCCCGGACAGGGCACCAGTCCACCACAGGCCACACACCAAGCAGACACTAGGGACAATTTAGGATCGCCAATGCACCTCACCTGCATGTCTTTGGACTGTGGGAGGAAACCCACACAGACAAGGGGAGAACATGCAAACTCCACCCAGGGAGGACCTGGGAAGCAAGCCCAGGTCTCCTAACTGTGAGGCAGCAGTGCTACCACTGCGCCACCATGCCACCCTAGTCCAAATTGTTTGCTTAGTAATTGAATTAAGCTTCCTAATTACAACAGTTGTGGATATTTAATATAGACGTGTCTTGTATTAATATATAAATACATTGTGTGCAACCTATATGAATCTGTTAAATAAGGTGAATTTTTAGAGGAAGGCAAAGATACAACTATATTATGTTTTGTTTAAGTAGACATTATTAGCAGTTTAAAGGGTTTGTTCCATCCTTGTAACCATTGCCACTGGAATAAGCTCCAGCTTTCCCACAGCCCTGCTTAGGATAAGCAGGTTTGAAAATGGATGGATGGAAATATCAATTAATTGAATTAAGAATCTGACTTCACTTTTTATTAGAACTGGCAGTACAAGAAACATTTTACTTAAGGTAATTGTAACAGATCAGTTTTAACCCAAAGAATTACAGCTGTTCTCTTGCTAAAGCAAGTACTTTGATGGCTTAAAAATCAACATGGATTTTATTTTATTTAAACAAAATACAACATCTTAAATTAAATAGTCCCATCTATCTTGAATTTGTGAAGAATTGCTTAGCATACACCTGAATGCAGACTGTATAGTTTCACTTGAAAAGTATCTTACACTATAGAGCCAAACGTTTTTGGACACCTGACCACCAAACCTATATTAGTTTGTTGGACATCCAACCACACCAAATCCCCACTTACAGCTTTAACAGCCTCTGTTCTTCTGGAAGATCTTTTCGCATGATTTTGGAGTGTATCTGTTGGTATTTCTACCCATTCAGCTAAAAGAGCATTTGTAAGGTCAGGTACTGATGTTGGATGAGAAGACCTGGCTCACATTAATAGTTATAACTTGTCCCAAAGGTGTTCAGTAGGGCTAAGTTCACAGCTCTGTGAAGGACACTTGAATTCCTCCACAGCAAATTCATTATATCATGTCTTCATGGCCCTGGCTTTGTGCGCAGGCGCACAGTCATGCTAGAGTGAAAAAGGGCCTTCCCCAAACCTTTACCACAAAGTTGGAAGCATACAGTTGTCTAAAACATCTTTGAATGCTGTAGCATTAACAGTTCCCTTCACTGTAATAAAGAGGCCTAGCCTAAGTCCTAAAAAAAAAAACCTCAGACCATTATTTCTCCTCCACCAAACTTTGCAGCAAACACTATGCAGGCTGGAAGGAAGCTTTCTCCTTCCATCTGCCAATCCCAGATTCATTCATTAGACTGCCAGATAGTGATGAGCGATTCAACACTCCAGAGGACACGTTTCCAGTGCCCCAGAGTCCCATGGCCACGTGTTTTTCATTATTGCAGCTGACACTTGGCATTGCGCATAGTGATCTTAGGCTTGCAAACAGCTACTCCACCATAGAAACCCAATTCTTTAACCTCCAGACGGACAGATCTAGTCCTGAGGCAGTTTGGATCTCTGTTGTGAGTGATCCAAGAGAGTATTTGTGAGGCTGCATATTCTACCACTTCATGGCTGAGCTGTTGCTGTTTTAAGACATTTCCACTTCACAATAACAGCACTTATAGTTGACATGGGCAGATCTAGCAGAGCAGAAATTTCACATAATGACTTGTGCCAAAAATGGCATCCTATGGCACTGCCACATTTAAGTCACTAAACTCTTCAGCATGTCCCATTCTACTGCCAGTGTTTGTCAATGAAGATTGCATGTATATGTGTTTGATTTCATGTACTTATAACAATGGGTGTTGCTGAAACACTTGAACGCAGTAGTTTGGTGGGGTGTCTCCATACTTTTGGCGAAATATAGTATATCTGAAAGACTTTTCTGCATCTTTTAATTTTTATGTATTAATTACAGAATGAAATTTCCAATGTTAAATTAACAATTAAATTGCACAGAATATGGGAAAATGTCTCCATATACTGCATACAATTTTAAGGATTATTTTAATGAAGTAGTGGTTCGTTTTACAATAATGATTTTCCTCTGCACTTCCTTAACTCATTTTTGCTTTAATCATTAATGATAAAACTTTATAGACTGTTATGAGTGCTACTTATTACAATATGTGCATTTTCTAAATGACTGCTGCTTTATTTAGTGTCTTTATTTTAGTTTACACTATAATACTACACTGCTAATTTTTCCCCTGGCACCAGCCCCTGTTGCTGCTATAAACTCTGTCTGCCTGTGAACCTTGGAATATATTTATCATTATTAACCACATTCATTAGAGAAATGGAAGGGTGTTTATTACAGAAGATAACCTAAAGCAATCTTTTGAAAGTTTTTTTTAACATAAGGCTATGCTTATAGAAAAAGTTTATAAATACACTCCATGAAATAATATTCAGATACAGAACACAGGTCTTGTACTGTACAATTTTAATGCATGTTAATCAATAATCAATAATATTTTAGTCACATTCATGTATTAAAATTTCTCTCTGCGCACAAGCAGACCACATAATATAACAAACACATCTTTTCACAAGCCAAATACATTTATATGTTAAAATAAATTTAAATATATTTCTTGATAACAATATTAACAGATGGTAATGAGTACATCTCTCTATTATAAAAAAAAAATCTTGGAAGGCTTAGAAGGAGACAATACATGATTTTCTCGGAGACACTTTAATGTCCCGCGAGACAAGGCAGTGAGACAAAAGGACAGCTGCTGCACAGGCTTTTAAATTATCTACACGCAACGCGACAAACAGAACATGCAGCTCGGCAGCAGCAGCAGCAAGACAGCAGCTCATCCGACTGCATCTCCTTAGCGTGCGTTCAGCACCCCCATTCACAACGAGAGCGGCAGAGACGCGAAGTGGCTGGCACGCAATATGCCCCGGAAAGCGGGTGGGGGGGGGGGATTGGGGGGGGGAGCAAGCAAAGCGAGCAGGGGGCACAGCCCCCTAGTATTATATACAAATATAAGCTTTCAATCTTCAAAATTTACCTTAAAAATGTATATTGTGGGTCTCAAACATATATAGAGAGCAAAACCTACACTGGTGTTAGGGATGTAAATCTACAAACAGTGCAAAATGAAGGGCCCAGTTTGAAGGGGAAAATGCCCTGTCAATTTTGCTTTTATTGAAGGCTTTAGATAAAGAAAGAGAATAGCATCAGTTACGGAATATAGCCTGATCCTCTCATAGAGAAAGGGAGTCTACAGATTTTTGGGAACATGTCAGAGGATGTCCTCAATTATAAGGAGTAGCACAAGAAGACTGTAGGGGGGGGATCTAATTTAATGTCTTCATGGACAACTAATGCCAATGTAATTCTGAGGCTTGGTCAAAGATAACTGGCAAAAATTTAAAGCCAGTTCATGCCAGAGACACATCGCAATCTGGAGTCCAGTGAAGAGTATGGAGAAGACTCAGTTATAGTAAGAAGAGGCTAGGGTCATGAGAGAATGATTAAAAGTGAGCTGAGAAAGTGCTTTGCTTGTATTGAAGAGGTGGATAAAGGTTGTGAGTCACCACTCCAGGCAGATAGGTTTTCCATCCCTTTGGTTGTTGGCCCAGTGGAGTAGTAGGGATTTTCCTTTGTCAATTTAATTTTACTATGGCTTTTCCATTTTGATCTCCTTCTAATCTGCTTCAATTTATGATAAACACACCACTGTTCATACCTTTGGCCCATTTGATATTATTTCAGGTGTGGAAAGACACTGCAAAGGCATCCTACCCTTACATTCATTCGCTTGCACAGGAATAATTCCCTGGAGGCACATATGTATTATTATTATTCCTTATATTGCAAAAGAAACAAAATGTAGGTATTTACCCTCTCTATGAGGTAGAGTGGAGGCCCACCTCCTTGTAATACCAACCAGCACCACAACAAAGCACTGTGTCTTGCCAAAGCATTTCTCCTTGTGTATCTCTCTGACACACACAACCCTAGCCTGTTCTCATTGAACGTTTAACCCCAACTCTCCTCCCAGTTCCACTCTCAATGTGCCTGTAGCGTAAAGTAGTTTTAAAAGTACTGTGAGGGTCACATCTGGCCAAGCTTCAGATTCACCTCTGGTGAGGACAACATACTGCTTTCTAATGGGTGTAAAGGACCATAAGTGATCCCCTGCTAGCTGTCCCATACTTCAACCTAAAACTGCTGCAGGATTTCCCTCTACCCTGTTCCACCTTGCTGTAACATGATCTTTAGCCTGGGAATCACACAGTTGTATGCTTGCTCTAGTTGGGAATGTTATTTAAAAAAATAACCACATGCATTTCATTTGGCAATGCTTCATCTTCAGAGATCTAGATTCAGTTACACAGAACAGTCCCAGCATGGGTGGAGTTTAGATGTTCTCGGCATGCCTATGTTGTTTTTCTCAGTTATGGTGGTCATTATGGTCCTTTATCTGGCAATTCACCATCAGTAAATATATGTGGGTGACTGTGCTCTGAGTTAAAATGGTGTTCCTTCCAAACATGATTTTGCCTTGTGCCTAATGATGAGAAAAATAGTCAACAGCTCTTTCTAATCTTTTTATTCTAAAAGACTTCAAGATTTTTTTTCAATTAATACACCCATTCAAAATAGTGGAGAATATTTCTTCTTCTTCTTCTTCTTTTGGCTGCTCTTGTTAGGGGCCGCCACAGCGGATCATCTTCTTCCATATCTTTCTGTCCCCTGTGTCTTGTTCTGTTACACCCATCACCTGCATGTCCTCTCCAACCACATCCATAAACCTTCTCTTAGGCTTTCCTCTTTTTCTCTTGCCTGGCAGCTCTATCCTTAGCACCCTTCTCCAAATAAACTCAGCATCTCTCATCTGCACATGTCCAAACTAGCGCAATCTCGCCTCTCTGACTTTGTCTCCCAACCGTCCAACCTGAGCTGACCCTCTAATGTCCTCATTTCTAATCCTATCCATCCTTGTCACACTCAATGCAAATCTTAGCATCTTTAACTATGCCACCTCCAGCTCTGTCTCTTGCTTTCTGGTTAGTGCCACCGTCTCCAACCCATATAACATAGCTGGTCTCACTACCGTCCTGTAGACCTTTCCTTTCACTCTTGCTGATATCCATCTGTCACAAATCACTCCTGACACTCTTCTCCACCCATTCCACCCTGCCTGCGCTCTCCTTTTCACCTGTCTTCCACAATCCCCATTACTCTGTACTGTTGATCCCAAGTGTTTAAATTCATCCACCTTCGCCAACTCTACTCCTTGAATCCTCACCATTCCACTGACCTCCCTCTCATTTACACACATGTATGCTGTCTTGTTCCTACTGACCTTCATTCCTCTCCTCTCTAGAGCATATCTCCACCTCTCCAGGGTCTCCTCAATCTGCTCCCTACTATCGCTACAGATCACAATGTCATCAGCAAACATCATAGTCCATGGGGACTCCTGTCTAATCTCATCTGTCAACCTGTCCATCACCATCGCAAATAAAAAAGGGCTCATAGCTGATCCCTGATGTAATCCCACCTCCACCTAGTATACATCCGTCACTCCCACTGCAGATCTCACCACTGTCACACTTCCCTTGTACATATCCTGCACAACTCTCACATACTTCTCTGCCACTCCCGACTTTCTCATACAACACCACAACTTCTCTCGAGGCACCCTGTCATATGCTTTCTCAGGGCCACAAAGACACAATGCAACTCCTTCTGGCCTTCTCTATACTTCTCCATCAACACCCTCAGAGCAAAAATCACATCTGTGGTGCTCTTTCTTGGCATGAAACCATACTGCTGCTCACTAATCGTCTCCTCACTTCTTAACCTAGCTTCCAGTACTCTTTCCCATAACTTCATGCTGTGGCTCATCAATTTTATCCCCCTGTAGTTACTACAGTCCTGCACATCCCCCTTATTCTTAAATATCGGCAGCAGTACACTTCTTCTCCACTCCTCAGGCATCCTCTCACTTTTCAAGATTCCATTAAACAATCTGATTAAAAACTTCACTGCCATCTCTTCTAAACACCTCCATGCTTCCATAGGTATGTCATCTGGACCAATGGCTTTTCCATTCTTCATCCTCTTCATAGCTGTCCTTACTTCCTCCTTGCTAATCTGTTGCACTTCTTAATTCACTATCTCCACATCATCCAACCTCTTCTCTCTCTTGTTCTCTTCATTCATCAGCCTCTCAAAGTACTCTTTCCATCTGCTCAACACACTCTCCTCGCTTGTGAGTACATTTCCATCTTTATCCTTTATTACCCTAACCTGCTGCACATCTTTTCCAGCTCAGTTCTTCTGTCCAGCCAATCGGTGCAGGTCCTTTTCTCCCTCCTTAGTGTCCAACTTCTCATACAACTAATCATACGCTTTTTCTATAACCTTCACCACCTCTCTCTTCATCTTGTGCCTTATCTCCTTGTACTCCTTGACTATCCCACTTCTTCTTTGCAATCCTTTTCCTCTGTATACTCTCTTGTACTTCCCCATTCCACCACCGGTTTCCTTTTCCTCCTTACTCTGTCCAGATGTCATGCCAAGCACCCTTCTTGCTGTCACCCTTATTACATCTGCTGTAGTTTCCCAACTGTCTGGTAATTCTTCACTACCACCCAGTGCCTGTCTCACCTTCTCCCTAAACTCAACTTTGCAGTCTTCCTTTTTCAACTTCCACCATTTGATCCTTGGTTCTGCCCTCACTCTATTCCTCTTCTTGATCTCCAACGTCATCCTACAGACCACCATCATATGCTGCTTAACTACACTTTCCCCTGCAACCACTTTGCGGTCTTCAATCTCCTTCAGATTGACTCTTCTGCATAGGATGTAATCTACCTGTGTGCATCTTCCTCCACTCTTGTACGTAACCCTATGTTCCTCCCTCTTCTTAAAATATGTATTCACCACAGCCATGTCCATCCTTTTGGCAAAATCCACTATCCTCTGACCTTCTTCCTCTCCTTGACACCATACTTACTCATCACCTCCTTGTCTCCTCTGTTCCCTTCACCAACATGTCCATTAAAATCCAGTCCAATCACCACTTTCTGTCCCTTGGGTACACTGTTCATCACTTCATCCAACTCACTCCAAAAATCTTCTTTCTCATCCATTGCACACCCAACTTGTGGGGCATTTGCACTAACAACGTTCATCGTCACACCTCCAATTTCCAGCTTCATAATCATTACTCTGTCTGACACTCTTTCACCTCCAGAACACTCTTGACATACTGTTCCTTCAAAATAACTCCTACCCCATTTCTCCTCCCATCCACACCATGATAGAACAATTTGAATCCACCTCCGATCCACCTGGCCTTGCTCCCCTTCCATTTAGTCTCTTGCACGCACAATATATCAACCTTCCTTCTCTCCATCATATCTGCTAACTCTCTCCCCTTACCAGTCATACTGTCAACATTCAAAGTTCTTACCCTCAGTTCCACTCTCTTTAAATTCCTCCTCTCCTCCTGCCTCTGGACACATCTCCCCCCTCTTCTTCTCCTTATTCTTTGGCCAACAGTAGCCCAATTTCCGCCAGCACCCTGTTGACTAACAGTACTGGTGGCGGTCGTTATTAACCCGAGGCTCAACCGATCAGGTATAGAAATTTGTATTGTTGTCCACATATTGATTTGGCAAACTTTTACACCAGATGCCCTTCCTATTGTAACCCTCCCCATTTATCCGGGCTTGAGACCAGCACAAAGAAACACACTGGTCTGTGCATCCCCTGTGGCTGGGAGAATATTTAATACAACTAAAAGGCTTTAAGATTTATTTTCATTAATACACCCATTCAAAATTGTGGAGAATATATTAATAGGATTCTAGAAGACAAGACTAGTGTATATAGAATAGCACACAATGAGTCAGCAATAAAATGATTTTGTTGGAAGCAGTGTGTTTTACTTAAGTGTGTGATGCCTGTATAACTGTGGGTATGATCTTGAGCCCTGGGTACTTCATAACCAGTGACCATTGAGAGAGCAACCGAGACACAGACCAAATTAAAGTGAAAACCAAGCAGTGAGTCTTTATTTAAAGAAATAATAAAAATTAAAAATCACCAATGTGTCATCATTTAAAATATGCTCAAATTCTGATAACACCCAAAAACAGATAAAAGAAAATATTTACAAGTATTAAACCCTTTCTTCTGCTTCACTCAAACAAAACATCAAGAAAAAGTAAAAGGATCTTGAAAAAATATTTATACAAAAAAAAAAAAACATGTAATCTACTCAGCCCAACTAAAAGCTCTAGGGCTTCCATTCACTTCCACACTGCACAGTCAGAACGTTATCTCATCCTGTGCCAATCAACAGAAGATGACCCAGGTGTTCGCAGCATACTTTTATATTGACTTGGGATTGTCATGACCAGTCCTCAATGACATTCATTCCTTTCACCAATATGGGAGCACAACGTGGCACTGGATATGTGCTGAGCCTCCCCCTGATAGGAACTTTGCACTAAATTGCACCCTTTCCATGCTTGTAGCCAGATAAGCATCACTCTCTCTCTTTTTTCTTTTCTCTCTTTCTGGTAAGTATGCCAAACTACTATAATTAGGTACTCCCATGTGGCTTTAACTCTCCATGTCCTTTTGTTCGACGCAGCTTCAAATTCATGCTTAGAAGGTGAAACAGTGTTTTTCACTGATGTAACCCATGGCATTGTAAGCATCCCACTAATCATAAATACCTAGCATACCTGCTTTAGAGGCATGGCACCATGCATTTGCACCACCATCCCTTACTAGAGCTTCCCACACCGCCTCTCCTTTGCTAAGGTAAGTGCTCAGAATCTCAAGATGCACCCTGTCTTAATGTGTTAAGAGACATTTTGGCTTTCTGAGGTCACGCACAGTGATATTAAAACATCCCTTAACAAATGTTCAAACATACTTAGAAAATTATTGCAACTTTATTGAGTAACCTTAACCTCATCCACATCTGAAAAAAAACAAAAAATGTCTGTTTTATTCTTATTTATATTAAAATATATACTATAATTAGAGACATTTGCCAAGAACATTTCTTTTGGGTTTATGTTAGATGTAATATACATACAGTATACCCCAGTTCTTTTTATTGATACCTGATTCATTATTTGTTTTATTTTTCAGACATAACCTCATATCCCATACCCCAACCCCTCGAAAGTATAGTTTCATCCAACAAGTCTGCTTAAAGGTTGTAACAATAAGGCTACCAACAACCAAAACAAACTTACTCAGAAAGTGAATGAAATTATGAAGAAATGACTAAATCATAAATAGAGAAAACTGGCTCCACTAGTTTAACTGACTAATGAAACGTCAATATTCTATATTTCAATTGTATAAAATAACATAATTATTTGGGCGGCACGGTGGCGCAGTTGTAGTCCTACTGCCTTGCATGTTAGGAGACCTGGGTTTGCTTCCCGGGTCCTCCCTGTGTGGAGTTTGCATGTTCTCCCTGTGTCTGTGTGGGATTTCTCCAAGTACTTTGGTTTCCTCTCAAAGACATGTAGGTTAGGTGCATTGGTGATTCTAAATTGTCCTGTGTGTGTGTGCCCTGTGGTGGGCTGGTGCTCTGCCTGGGGTTTGTTTCCTGCCTTGTGCCCTGGGATTGGCTCCAGCATAACCCTGTAGTTAGGATATAGCGGGATGGATGGAATATAATTGTTCTCTTTTTAAGACTATAGATTTGATATAAAATATCATTCTTTCTGGAGTAAGAATTGAAAAGGAAATCTTGAACAACAAGTCTCAGTGTTAGAAACACTAAGTGAAAAGAGAGTAAACAAAGTTTTGTAGAATTTTGTGGATAATAGTTTCTGGTCACCCCAAAATTATTAGCTAGAAGTAGGGCTTTTTTGTGACAGCATAAGCCAGTACAGTGTACCAGCACTTCGGCCTTGACAACTGGTCTACAGTTATCCAAAAGAGATGCAGTTCACAGATTCTGTCAGTACCTCATCGAAAAACATTTCTAAAAACTGCAGCCTGTTTTGCATGCTCATACAGTAAGCCATTTATTATAAAAAATTACTTGTTCAGATCCCAATTTTTGACATTAGGAATGCACTTCTACTTTATTTATTATTATCCATCCATCCATTATCCAACCCGCTGAATCCGAACACAGGGTCACGGGGGTCTGCTGTAGCCAATCCCAGCCAACACAGGGCACAAGGCAGGAACCAATCCAGGGCAGGGTGCCAACCCACCGCAGATTTATTATTATTATTATTATTAATAATAATAATAATAATAATTAATTTTTATATAGCATTTTCTCATGCTTAAGGTGCTAGGAAAGATGTTTATCAATGCACTCATACATGGATACATGTACATCAATTTTCAAATCTGTTTAACTCAATTCGGGGTATGTATATTTATGTCACTTTATTCTTTCATTTTTGCTTCACTTTAATTATCAGTTTCAGTATATTTAATAATGAATAATCACAAGGGTGCATCCTACAGAAGAATGTAATTAGCACTCATGTATGTTCATTACCAAGTAGTGACTTTAAAAAAGTCGAAATTAATAGAAATGAAATGGATTTAGCTTGTATAATTACAAAATGAAGCTAAACAGCTTCCACAATACTATCTGAAAACATCTTGTCTTCTAATAAAACCTGGTGAAAAAAGAAATTAGCTTTTCATTAACAAATGGATTGACGTGCAGACTACAGTCATGGGAGAAGCATAAGATCAACTTTGAAAATCTATGCTTTAGGCTAAACTCCACAGTGTTCATGTACAATATAACAGTAGGCTAAAGAGCAGGCTGCCATCAAAGTGCTTAATGTTATCAGGGTGCCTAATGATGCAATAAAAATAAAAATCCCAGCATGCCAGCTGTCAAACACACCTTTTCATTACCATTTTTTTTACTGGTAGTATTTATCTCACTTCCCAACAGGCATTCTTTCACAAAGTACTGCTGCATATTTCCCTTCCATTTGTCCACATTCCAGCCAAAAGTTCTTTTTTCATTGAACTTGCAATCATAGCCAACCATTATTTAACATGGAGCCTGCTCTAAATGGACAGGATATATGTTATCGAAAAGAGCTTTTGTTTTCACTTACAAAGCATGTTTTTCTCCATAATCCCAGGATACAGCCAATGTTGCAACACAAATATTACCACAGTTCCCATTTGAACAACTCCCTGCAATCATGAATTTCTAAGAAAAATATGCTTAAGATGCCAACATTAAAACTTTCAAGTATCTATTTTAACTATTTTTATCCCTGTTCTGTTACCTGCTTATCATGTTAAGGAACATGCTGTGGTGAATTCTTTCCCATCCTTTCAGGTGAAAGACAAGACCCATGTCTAAACAAAGAGTAAATAAGAGTAATTTCATTTAGACACAAAATCATGGCTTTGAACAGTAGAATTAAACTGCAGTTCTTAGAGTAAACTTACAAACAGCAAAAAGAAAGTCACCCGAGAGCTAAGCCTCAAATTAAACGTACTATTTTCACGTAATGACTTAAGCAGACCCAATGTATAAAGAAGAGTGCCTACAGAAACTTCAAAGGGATTTTTTTCCTTTTTCTTTCCTCTTCGCCTTCATCATTGTAAACACACTGTATTTAAAAAGGAGTTGGACCTAAAATCAGTGGTGTAATTTTCTTGAAAATAGGCATACAGTAAAATTACAAGTGCATGAAATTTTTTTCTGAAGCAAGTTATTTATAACAAAGAAATAATTTATTAATTCATCATGGGAAAAAAGAAGTGGGTTTTTAGCATCTACTAAAATCACCATGGCTGTTGATAGAAGTGATTTTCTTGTAGCATGGAGTCAAACAGTTGCAGAATAATGAATGACAAGAATAGTTGCTGATGTCATATAGGTACGGCATGAAAATGACATTATGTAGCCTAGCAGGTCTGCCACAAAAGTTATGCAATAGATGAATTACTCCTCTTGATCGTCAGACTCCCCCTAATAAATAGCAGGCTCTTGTACACAATGATAACCAATGCCATGAAATACACCTCTCTGACAGTAAGACATTAAAGAATTTTGGCCACCCAAATGAACCTTTATCCACACTTCCCCAGTTTACCAATCCAGTAATCATCAGCTCCAAGTAACAGCTGTTCAGCCTGCTCAACATTAACACCAGTCCAAGTGCAGCTATCATGGGGACTGGTAAATGGCCAATCCTGTAATGGATGGCATGAAGTGAATTCGATCACAATGAATAGTCGACACTTAGACTAAGACAATCCATTGTCTTGCCATAGTGAAAATTGACAAACAAAAGGTAAGGACAAGGAGATAAGTGGAAAACATTAGGTCAAAACTGCCAAAACATGAAATAGAAATATGAGTTAAAAATCATATAAAGTCCTGAATAAATAAGAGCTCTTTTGTTAGTTATACAGTACTAGCCATCCCCCGCAGCTCCGCCTACGATAGCAGTGAAACAGGACAGTAAGGACAGCCCAGTCCGGATCCCTACTGCTGACGTCACACTTCCCCTTCCCCTTGGCCCGCAGCCTCTGTCTCAGATTAGCGCAAATATATCGCTCCTGCAAGGGATCTATGATTCTTAGTGCAACGAATGTTCAAGCAAATTATAGAATAAAAAACTATTTAAATCCGTTAAGTAGTTCTCTCGTTCACTAGCTAAGTGGAGGTAAGGTAGGTGGAGGTGAGGCTGGCGCGTGAGTGAGGAGGGCCCTGCCCCCCTCCCCTCAGCCCACTGTGTGTCTTTTAGATTTGCACAAATAAATCGGTACCGCAAGTGAACTATAATACATAACACAACGAGAGAAGTAGAAAACTCAACCGGAATGTTCAAGCAAATTATAGAAAAAAAACTAAATCCGTTAAGTAGTTCTCTTGTGAAAAGTGGACAGACATACAGACAGACAGACGTTGGATTATATATATATAGAGATATCACAAAACATTTTTCCTCACACATATAAAATCTTGGATTCCTTGCATAGGGATTAATAAAGTATCTATCTATCTATCTATCTATCTATCTATCTATCTATCTATCTATCTATCTATCTATCTATCTATCTATCTATCTATCTATCTATCTATCTATCTATCTATCTATCTATCTATCTATCTATCTATCTATCTAATGCAACACCCTCTCAAGTAGTATTGCTATGATGATGTCATGTGGCATGATGCTGCGAATCACATGATAGCAATAACAATATGGCCATGCCCATCTGAAAATGCACAAAATTGTGGTGTTCACAATTAAAAATGCAAATACAAAATTGCTGTGTACTGACATCACCAAAATAATGTTGAAAGTAGTAATATATTCAAAATGCTCATAAATGTTCAAAAGTTTAACAAAAAATTGTTTTACTGATGAAAAAACACTAAACTATAATATCAATGAAGGAGACCATTGTCAACTCCAGGATTTACACACTGTCACTTCTTACACTTCCTCACAAACACCAGCTATTTATTCCCAATGAAACTCAATCAGTTGTTTATATAACTGAGCAATGAGTGGGGATGCGTGAAACAGCAAAGTTTTGTTTTGCATATATCCGTCCATCCATTACAGTATCCATAGAAATTGCTGTCAAAATGAATTTTGTTTTGTAATTTCAAATTTCAAAATAGAAACTTGCTAAAATGAGGTTTTGGGTTTTTTACACCCTTTGGTATGGAAAGTAAAGAATATTGCCTCCAAATGGTTGCAATGAAAAGCTGATACTCCTTCTTTGGCCACACTCCAGAACTGCCCAGTTCTTCCTTAGCTCCTTCAATGTGGCTCCACATGCTCTCATCTGTCCTGTACACTACTTGTCTATACCTTCATAACGCCAGTGCCACTCATTTAGGGTCAGTGGTAACACCATCTGTGTTCACTTTCTCCAGCTCTGTAAATTAAATTAATCCAAGCCAGGATCCTTCCAGAGGCTTGCCAATTGCCATGCACCCAGGCCAATGCATTTAGGCAGCAGAGATGTGACTCTGAAGTACTTGCAGATAAAAGCTCCCACCCAATTTTTAGCAACTTCTTCCAAGCTCTTCTTGAGGTTGCTCAGTCATGGACACTCCAACAGCCAGTTTAGATTTTCCAATTAATTAATATGTATATTATTAGAAAGTGGAAAGAAACCTCATTCGGACACAGTAAAAATGTATATATTGCACATAAACAATGGGGAAGGGATTCAAACCCAGAATGTTTGATCTTTTAGGCAGTAGCACAAACCACTTTGTCCACTATGAAAGAAATGCATTAAGACAAAAAAGAGTTTGACTTTTGCTGTATAAAATTGAGTTATTTTTCTGTTTATGAAAAAAAACCCAATAATGAATATTAAAATTGAAGGATTGTCCTTACTGCCAAGAAGCTGCTGGGGTGGAAGTGCCAATCATGTAGGACAGGGTAGAGAAGAGAAAAGTTCAGCAGAAAACCTTCAAAGGGTACAAAGTTTAAATGTTACACTGACAGTCAAAGAGTAGCATTGCATCATTCTACAAGAGGGAATGTTTCACTAAGGGACAATAGAACCTGTCAGTGGGAAGGGTACTCAGCAGTAAATGTATGAGGGAAAGAAAAAAAGGAAAAGTTACTGAAATTTCCTTGAGTTAATAGGGGGCAAAACTCTTGTCTTGGTTCATCAGATATTAAGAGTGCAAGCCTGACTCTCAACTCCAAAAAGAGGTCATGGAGGGCTTACAGGAACCCTGATGACCATCAGACTAGTGGGAAACAGATGGTGCCTTGCTAGAAATTCTTAGACTAAACTGTCAATTTTGGGATGAGGATTGAAAGAATTGAAAATTGTCCAATACTTTTCCACTTACTAAAAGGATGAAGGCAATTGTCCTTGAATGGAATTTATTGAGCTGATTTGCCCCTTTAAATATTTGTAGGTTACCATCCCTATAAGGATTAGTCGGGACTTTGGAGTGTAAAAAGACACAATGGGTTGTAGTACTTAAAACAGTTCTAACATGATGTTCCAGAACAAAAACTGTGCCACTGTAAAATGCATGTTACTCTGTGGTTTGACATAAAAGTATATTTTTGGACAATTAAGAGAGAGAGTGAAGGTAAGAAGTATGAAGTTTAGTATGGTGCTTGAGAGGCGGAAAAGTGGGTAAGCAACTACTTTTGACAAACAGGGACGTTACTGGAAAAGACAAATGCAAAGGAACAGAAAATTCTGTTTGTCGTTTTTCTTTTTCAGCAAGCTGCTAAGTTAATTATAGAAACGAATACTGTAAGCACTTCTATTTTGATATTCCATGAATTCCTTTACCATTTTTCTAGGTCTTGGAAGATAAAGGAGAGCCCTTTACATTTATGAGCCCTTTCTGTTTTTTCAATATACTCGTTAGTATATGTTTAATTTCAGAACTTCAAAAGAAAACTTAGTAATGCACTAGCAGTTAAGAGCAAAATGAAGTACAACCTCAATTCCAAAAAAAGTTGTGAAACTTCGGGAAATGCTAATGAAAACAAAAAATGAGTTATCTGTAAATTTACTTTGACTTATATCCATCCATCCATCCAATTTCCAACCTGCTGAATCCGAACACAGGGTCATGGGGGTCTGCCAAAAATTAGGGTTAGCCAATTAGCCAATCCCAGCCAACACAGGGCACAAGGCAGGAACCAATCCTGGGCAGGGCGCCAACCCACCGCAGTACTTTGACTTATATTTAAACATAAACAGTATAATGACATAGTATTTAATGTTCTACCTAATCAACAACATTGTTTTTGAAGATATACATTTTTTCTGAAATTGATGCTCTACAACACATTCCAAAAAAGTTGGGACGGGGTAGTTCAGGGCTAATAATGGTGTGACAAGTTAAAATAACCGGGTGATGTGAAACAGGCGAGACAATCGCAATCTAGTATATAAGAAGCCACAAAAAAGCCAGCAAACATTCCAGCACTTTGAGAACAACCTTCAGACAAATTGATTAGGATTTTGGGCATTTCATCCTGTACAGTGCACAATTTAATCTTCGAAAACCACTTTCGCATATGCATGATCTCCGATCCCTCATATGTCACTACTTTAAAACTGTCATGTGTCTGTCATGGGTATTACAGCTTAGGAATTATTTACCAACCTTTGCCAGTCAACACCATTCACCTCTGCACAGATGAAATTCAGGCTTTGCTGTGTGAGGGATGGCCGGCTAAATATTCCGGTCCACACCTCCAGGCTGCCAGATGGAGCCCTCCCAGCAGCAGGGATGGTCCCCAAATTCCAGCAGGGCGTGATGGACATTGGAGTTTTTATAAACAACCCTGCTGGATACCATGGGGACCACCAGGAGCCGCTGTAGGGAGGCTCACAGAGTGCTACGTGCCCTATAACCCGAAAGTGCGTCATTATCACATGATCGGAAGGAATGACGTGCTTCCGGGTTGAAGAGAAGGACTTTTAATCTGACCCAGAAGTGATGAGGACTTATGGATTGTTGGGATGGAACCACTTCCGGGTCAGGGACTATAAAGGACTCTGGGAAACCCCAGACGAGTGAGCTGAGCTGGGTGGAAGGGTGGCAACGCGTCTGGAAGAGGAGGATTGGTTTATTGTATTGGTTATTGATTTGTATGAGTAGTGTGGAGTGGAGGGTGCTTTGTGCACATTATAATTATAAAATAAATAAGTATTGGAGTTTTACCCAGTGTTTGGAGTGGTATCTGAGAGTTCAAGGGAGCACTAGCGCCCCCTACTGCTACAGCTGTGAAAAGCAGAAGCCATACATCAACAATGTCCAGAAGTGCCACCAACTCCTCAGGGCTTAGTCTCGGCTAAAATGGAAACTAGAACAGTGGAATTGTGTTTTGTGGTTCAACAAATCAACATTCAAAATGTTATTGGAATAAAACAGCCATCATATTCTCCAGCCCGAAAGGGCAATCTAAGCAGTTATATATATCAGTTCCAAAAGCCATCATCTGACATGGTATGGGGATGTGTCAGTACTCATGCCACGGGTAACTTACACATCTGTGAGGGCATCATTCATGCAAAAAGATACGTACAAATTTTGGAGCAATATATGCTGCCATACAGATTCCGTCTTTTCCACTAACATCCCAGTATTTTTCAGCAGGACAATGTCAAACCACATTTTGTCCAGACTACATGTGCTTGGCTGCATAAGCAGAGAGTGTGAGTGCTAGATTTGCCTGCCTATAGTCCTGACCTGCCTTTGATTAAGAATGTGTTGTACAATATGAAGCTCATAAGATGGTAGCAAAGGCCTTGTGGATAGTGGATAAATGGGGGAAAATTGTGCTTTCTGAACTTGACCAACTTGTGTTTTTAGTGCCCAAATGTTTAGTAAGTGTTATTAAAAGAACTGGTGATGATATACAACGGCAAACAGTTTTTTGGAGCGTGTTGTAGTCATCAGACTTGACATTAGTGTACGTTTAAAAAAAAACAATTCAAAAGGTAAAACATTCAATAATGTGTTCTTGTACTGTTTTCAATATAGTACAGAATAAAGATAATTTACAAATCACTGCTTTTTGTTTTTATTAACATTTTGGTACCATCACAATTTTTTTCTTTTGGAATTGGGGTTGTACAGACTGGGTGCTCAAAAAGAAAACAGGGAACTTTAATAATTTTCATAATGGATGGGTGCAAATAAATGTAAAATCAAAAACATACACATTTGTTTTTATATCTTTTTATTCATTTGCCATGAAGTTAGCCCTAGTGTCTGTACCAAAAAAATACATATATAATTTGACAATCAAAGTCTTAAAAAGACATTTTATTTTCAGATTGTTTTTATTTAAGCAAGTCTCTGACAATACCAAGAGACTGGGGTGAAATCATTCATTCAAATGCTGGTACTGAGTTTACTTTACACAGTACCTCATTATATAATTCCACTTTACTGTAAATAACTTTGGTTATTGGTAGCTAAGCTGACTATTTTTTAAATGAGGCATCAAGCTGTTTTGTCAGTATTATCTTTGTAATTAGTTGTTTTCAGTATCTAATTTACTGTTTACAGTCACTTACACAAATTAGAATACTGATATGTAAAGTTGTCTCAGACCTCTCAGATCCTAGGTTGTCAATCTTGATCAATTCACTATATTTTGTAGAATCTGACCATTCTTTCCATGTCTGTGTGAGTTTTCTCCATGTAGTCTGCCTTTCAGACTACCTACTTGCAGTAAGGTTAGGTTCCATCTATCTAGGATGCTTTATTAATGTTTATGGTTCTCTTTCATAGCAGTTAAAAGTTGAATTTACATACTAAAATGTAACTGATAAAACACACATTTTGATAAATTTGGGATATTTGAATTGTTTGTAGTAAAATGTGACTAGAAAAGGCTGAACATTGTAAATGTTTCCATATGTTATATACTATTAACATCACTGCAATTGTATTATAATTGTAAATAAAGTTATGTTTAAAATAAAAAGCATATCTATCTATCTATCTATCTATCTATCTATCTATCTATCTATCTATCTATCTATCTATCTATCTATCTATCTATCTATCTATCTATCTATCTATCTATCTATCTATCTATCTATCTATTTTCTTCCTCATCTTTTCTCACTGGTTTGTGAGGTCGATGTGCTTGATCAACCTTCTCCAAACAGTGAGGTCCTGCACTTCTTCGCCAGTCTCTTTCTTTATAGGCTTCATTTAAAAGGTTTTCAGCAAAAGCCTATTTCTAGCCTTTATTCGCCCAGTCTTTCTAGGAAAGTGATCTGAAATGGCCTATAATGTACCCTTAAACTACTTATGGCTGTTTTATTGCTTAGTGTATTTGACACAAAGAAAGCCACTGCATTTTTAAGACATGGGAAA
This sequence comes from Erpetoichthys calabaricus, assembly GCF_900747795.2. Taxonomy (NCBI): domain Eukaryota; kingdom Metazoa; phylum Chordata; class Cladistia; order Polypteriformes; family Polypteridae; genus Erpetoichthys; species Erpetoichthys calabaricus. Next base: position 56,779,126 of record NC_041406.2, on the reverse strand, counting down.
AAAGAGAAATTGCCTGTTTTTCTAATTACTTAAAGTCCCATTAATGAAAGTCAGAAGCTGAAGATAAAGATCTTGCAGTAGCTTTAATCAGGGAGGATTACCAAAAGCAACACTTTATCTTTTAAAGTCCATTCCATCTGGTTAATAAATAAAATGTTTTACAGCTGCTAAAAAAGAGCAATCATTTCTGGGGCTTTAGTAACTTTGGAAGGTTTAAACTGAAAGTTATAGAGCTCCTGGAGAGATTATAAAAATTTAGTGCAACATCAATGGATTTCAAAAAGATATTCAGAGCTCAAATTATTTCAAGGCAGTTATTTGTATAACCTGAAATAATTTCTACAGCCTCTCATATGAAGGAGACAAGGTTTAATACATGCTGAATGAGAAATTAACCAAAATCCTCTATTGTCAACAGTTCAGGGCATTTGCTTTAATTATTTTATCTTATTTTATTCAGAACACTTAATGGTGAAGGCAGCATAAAGGTTTCAGTGATTAGTGCTGCTTCCTTAGAAATCCAAAATTTGCCATGTTATGTTAATCGCACATTCTAAACCGAATTCATTGCCATTACACTTTAAGATAAAATGAAACAAGTTTATGGCCAATCTCACTGGTGGAGATATAGAACAATAATATACAAGACAGAATGAAACGGGGAGGAAAAACACTAGACAGGGTGATTATAATAAAATATAAATATATAAATGAATTACTCTCAGGTATACACATACAAAATAACAATGAGACAGTAAAACTGAATTGTTAATGCAGTTGGTAGTATGGGTGTTAATTTAACTTTGTGTGGAAGTGGGAATGAGTGATACCTGAGGTACACTGGAGTCCCTTCCGGGTTTGTGTCCAATGTTGTCAGGATAAGCTCCAGCCTTCCACCATCTTTTATAGTGACCATTACTGCAAAACCATTAAAATAAACTGATATAAAATATTAGAAAACAAAATCTCTAAATGTTAGTAGAATTTTTGAATGTATTCTCCAAATGACGGCAATTCAGTTTTGATCCTGAAAACATATGAAGATGTAAATCAAATGCAACTTTTATTATAGTTTAAGCAAAATATGGACCACACATACTTCACAACTTGAAAGAGAAAACACACTTTTGAAATATGTCTGCTCCAATACTTACTTTTTTTTTTACTGGAATTATTCAACAGAAAAAATATGTTTGCACTTGAAAAAAAAAATGAGCGGCAAACCATTGCTTCACTGGCAAAATGGGGTCTGTGGTTTTCTGTAAATCTTCTACAACAGAATCCCTCTGAACATAAAGAATGTGCCTGTTCTGCAGTTTCCTTGATTATTGTGTGTGAAAGTTAAAGGCCATTTAAACATGGTTTATTTTGGAGAATATCTCCTTGGACTTGTACCAGGAATAAGTGAAAAACCTGCCACTGGTAACACAAACAACGCTAGTTTAATGACATGTAATATACCTCCAAGCATGTTGTGTGTGCAATATCACAGCAAGTCCCACCAAAGTGATGTCAGTTTCTTCTGATGTTGTCCTGACAACCAGCCCAAAGTTAACTTTTCTTTTTTTTTGTGAAAACGGGAGGGGCCTCAATAACTTATTTAATTTTGGTTGTATCCATCTTTGCTTGCTGTTGTTATGCTCTTTGATTTCTCTCTGCTTAGTTTAACGTACTGACAGGCTATTTACAATTTGGGAGAAGCCCCTACTCTAGCACACATGTATAATGTTTGCAAACAGCTAAACAAAAAGAAGGAAAAAATAAATCTATCAGAATTATGCTCTTATTTGGATAATTTTTTTAGTTTCTTTTATTCTCCTCAGGATTTTATGTCTTCTTACTATAATAACAATGGCTATGTCTACCCTTGGTTCGTGATTTCTCATCTCACATTTGATACCTATATACAGTACATTTTAAACCTGCTTAATCAAATACAGGGTTCTGGGGGCTCAGAGTCTATCCCAGTAGCCCTGGGTTCCAGTAAATCTCAGGGCCCAGTCACACATACAAATTCAATTTAGAATCACCAATCATGTCTTTAGGCATATAGGAAGAAAACTGTAGAAGCCAAAGGACACCCCACATTACATTAACAAAGGTAAAATATCCAAAACCTACACAGACAAAAACCAGGTGTGAGTTTCCAACTCTTTTTTATATAGTTTGCTAATAATTAAAAATCACATCAAAGGAGATAAGTGCCCTCCTCCTCCTCCATTTCAAAGCCATAATAATGAGGTTTAAAAATCAATGGAAGTGATAGTGCATAGTGAAAGAAATTAAATACAGTGATTCTTTCACTGCAATGATCTATACATATTTACAACTGTTGTCGAGTGCTAATTGGCCTCATCAACACTGGGCACATGGCCGGAAGCCATTTTGAATGGCATGTTAGTTCATTAGAGGTCACACTCAGTCACTCAGGGTCAGTTTAAAGCCACCTAGCAATATGGTCATTGCTGCATTGTGTGGGAAACCGGAATCACTCATTGAAAATCCATACTAAGAAAATCAGGAATTGCTTACAGAGAGTACCCATGCCTGGAATCAACCCAAATGACTTAGACTGCGAGAAAGCTTGCACAGTTTTCTCAATAATATAAATGAAACTGAAAAAAATAATATTAACGTTAATGCGAACATTAAAGAACAAACTGCTTAATGAACAACTGAAAGGAAAATTATCTAGTTTAGTTTTTGTAGATTTTAAATACTGGGATTGCACCATATTTTCTTGTTTCAAACTCTTGACATTTTGTAATATATGCTGATCTTTGTGATTTATGTAGATGCACAATTTGATTAAAAAATCATGTAATTACCATACAAATAATAAAAATATTTACCTTCATCCAAAGACTGTACCCATGGTTTTCATGGGTTCACCCTTGAACAAGTTCTTCATGCTAGTTACAAGCTGGATTGATATTTTTTGCAACCCAAAATTAATTACACGAACACTGCATGTTGAAAGCTCTCTTTTCATCAAAGAGTTCATGTACATTATGTCTGGGCTAACTCTCTCAGACTGAGCTCTGTACCGGATTTCAGGTATGTAAATTAGGGATACCTGTAATTTACTTGAGCTCAGTACCAATCGCTATCTTTTACTAAATGCGAGACCTAAAACTTGTTAGAATTCAAATACAACATAGCAGAATGCTGGAGCCTGCAACATAAGAAATGGAATACTGATTTGGTTTCTCTACTTCCTTTAATATCTTTGCATCTCTTTTGAACGTTCTGCACTTAGTTCTCTTGGTAAAGACTTCTGGAAAAATGGCATTCAGCAATAAGATCTTACCAAAGGGAAAAGTCAAATCTCTTTCATAATTTTATAGTACTTATACACATGAAACTGATCTCTTTCCACAAAGAAAGAGCAAATTATTTCTTGAAATAGAGAAACTGGCGATCATTTAAAGAAAATATTTTTCTTAATTGGGCTTGTGAAATTTTAGCATAGGTGGCCAATAACTATATATCCATCTATATGTATGGTGTGTACTGTGCACACAACATGCTGGAGATCTATCTATCTATTGTATCCCTGATAAACACAACATATTCAATTTTAAAATAATTTAAAAGAAAATCATAACCATTTTTCTTTGTGATCAACTTGTCATCATGGAGTTCACAGCATTTTGTCCACTGCTTCTTTTTTTTTTTTTGCAGTGTTGTGAAGATGTTGACAAATGCTGTCATAGTGAAGAGAACTCTGATGAAAGCAACAGTGATGATATCAGCCTTGTAAAACAGCATTAAGGCTTTATTTAAAGGTTGGTTTAAAATTAAAATAGACCTTTATTAATATTAAACAATTATAATTAAAGAAAACTTAGAAATATGTAATTGTAGCTTTATTCAGAATAATGCAGTTGATAAAATAGTTCATAAACATTTATACAGCATATACTGAACAGTATATTATACACAAATATATTGTATAATTGCCATCAAAGTTTACTGAATGGCTTTATCACCAGACACTGATATTAACCTTCCTATAAAAAATTATTAATTTTGATTCTTTTTGCCACAAACATTTGCTAATGAAAATCAGCCTCTTTTTCTTATTTTATCAGTATTGCAGAACACTATTTATGAATGAAACATTAGTTTTGGAAATAAAGGCTATAAATCTAATAGAAAAACCGTGCAACCCATTAATGCTGCACTTGGAAAAGGGTAATACACAGTGATTCCTGCTGGAATAAGAGCAGAAAAAACAAGGATATTTGGCTATCTGTAGAGCATAGCTTTTGTAAGGGATTTATAGGTCGGATAGGCTCAGCATTTTCAGGTTATTGGCCACCCTTCTCCAACAAAGCTTGCAACTGTTTGTACAGCTGTGCCTGTGTCAGTGGGAGCTGAAGGAATCCCACGAGCTTTCAGCTTCAGTATCCCCGTTTCACCATTAACCACTCTATGCTTCCACACAGAGGGCTCTATTGACTAGTGGGTTAGAAGTCTACGACTTTGGCCCTGTTTATTTACTTTAAAGATTTCCTGCTGATACTGTAAATAAAGTGTATTTTGGTGGCCATTTTCCTAAAAAAATAAAATTGGTATACAAACCTGGAATGCTGGGTGAAGCTTTGAAAGTCTGTTATAATTAACAGGCTCAAGTTTCATCCTGACACTGTTCATAATTGCTGTATTTCTTCTCATAGAATATACCTGGCAGTGGGTGGTACAAAATCTGCTTTGTTATTTCCATTTCTTTGCTTTTCAGCTTTCCGGTGTTGGAAAACTATGGCTTATATTGCTTCCGAAGCCTAATGCGTTTTTTATAATTATTATTACATTAAGGAATTTGGATTACAAATACTTTGTACGCTGTGTATTGCATGTGTCTATTATACAAGTTCACTCTAATTTAAATAATTGATTGTTTAGCTATATTGGAAGCATCACATTTGCAAAATAATGGTGCATATAACTGGAGAAAGCATTATTTGTGGTTTGAAGAATAAAGCACCCAAGGATTAAAGGTGGTCCTATGTATGTGCATTCAAATATAAAAGCTCATTTGGAATATGCCGAATAATTATTTTACATCTTAACCACTTTATTAGATTAAGCAAATATCAGGTCTGTGGTAATGATACAAAATTAAAATTTAATCATAATGCTTCCTTAAAATAATTAACTTGACACCTGGAGGTGAAAACCAGGAGTAATGCATAGTGTTAAACGTATGAAATGCCATTTCAACAGACTAACCTAATTTCATGTCAGACTCATTAGATATCACATATCCGGTAGTCTTATTCTCCCGTTGCCACTCCAAATGATATACGTATTGCTGCACAATCAGAGTATTCAAAAGTTTAACCCTCTGAATGTACTTTAGTCAAATAATTGTAGCCATATATTTTAAAGCAAATAGCAAAAAGAAGAAAAATGGAAAGCACAGGAAACAGTGCTTGAATCTATTCTTTAAACCAAATATTTTTTTAATTATGTATAAGTCTTTGAAGACAAAGTGGGTGCATCTCCCCGGGTTTGTTTATTTCTGAGTATTGCTGTTATATGCCCTTTACTCATCACTTACAGCACTTTATGCTATTAAGGTTTGTTTTGGAACTTTGAAGAAATTAAAAATAGACTTCAAAGCTGTCTTTTTTTAACATAAAGAGTTGACATAAGCATTCAAGCAGTACTCAGCTAACAAACATCAGACCTAGAGGTGTTGGGCATACTGCATATTAAATCCTTCCTATCCCTACAGATTTGGCTGCTTTTACTCCACATTTTCATAAAGCAGTTAATCAAGAGGTACCTGTGATTGAAATTAAAACAAAAGAACTCACATGTGTATCATTTTTTTTTTAGATTAGTGTCACCTAGCTCTCAATAATCTTGTCTAAAAAATAACTGTAGCTTTGGTTTAATGTCACAAAAATGTTCTGGTTGGGTGCAAAAATGTGTCTGCATCTCATGACTAAAAACTTCTCCTCACACTTTGATCATTTTCTTTAATTGCCAGTGGCATGGAGTGCTTCTATTACATACTGTTATCTTTGCTCTCAAGGTCATAGTGGTTTGCCATTTCATTAACAAAGAAACTCCAAAAGAGTGAATGTTCTTGTTTCAAAAAGTAATTAAATGTGTAATGTTATTTGTGTGCTGGTCCTTCAAATGTTTGGGGATCCCCCTTGCACAAGTTTTACTGAAATAAACATGGTTGTGGATGCTATCACAGACAGAACTGTGACTAAACAGAAGTATGCTTTCTAATTTTGTTACTTACTCAGCAAGAACATTTATGCCATATTGCCTTCTATGGTTAATGTGGATGAACATCCAGAATGGTTTTTACGTAAGAAAAATATGTTTCTGACCATGTTCGGCCATTAGTTCTAAACTCTCTGCATAAATAACATCATATCTCTATTAATACCATATACAACTGTATTGACTTCTGTCCCCAAAACTAGAATCAATGTTTTTGTTCTTTTTTGGACATGTGTGAGAAAAAAACTCATGGAAGCGTTGTTGGCGAGGCCAGCAGGGGGCGCTTACTCTGTGGATTGTGTGAGGATCCCAATCCCCCAGTGCAGTGACAGAGACACTGTGCTGTAAATATGGCACCGTCCTTCGGGTGAGATGTAAAACCGAGGTCATGGCTCTCTGTGGTCATTAAAGATCCTTGGGTATATTTTGAAAAGGGTATGGTTTATACTGATGCCCTGGCTAAATTGCCCATCAGAGCCTTATCCATTCTGGCTGCCTAATCATCCTTTGTCTCTAAATGGCTATCTCTTTCAACCATTCACCACCTAATAGCTAATGTGTGGTGAGCATACTGGTGTATGGTGGCTGTTGCATCATTCAGGTGGGTGTTACACATTGGTGCTGGTTGAAGTGGTTCCCTTCTGTCTATATAAAGTGCTTTATATATAATTTATTATTATTATTATTATTATCATGATAATTCTATTATTGGTCAAATATATCAAATACATAACCCTAAATATTGTAACATTTCTGAGATGTTAGCACTGAATGACACACAAACCTAATGTTGTTAAATGCTGAGGCAGGTATATTTATTTTAGACAAGTAATGATGGAAACCTAAAGTGTATAACGTTCTTTCCTGTTGTTACGGGCCACAAGTAAAAAGGCCAAAATAGCAAACATGAGAAGAGAACATTTTAATGAACTTTGTGAATATTTTGGGAATTATTTTCTATGTGTTAACTTCTTGAAATTGTTTTTTATTTATGCTTTAGTTTATTCTTTGTCACATTAATGATCATGCAATTCAAGTTATGATCTCACTTGTTTCTAATACACAGTTTATTTCTGATATGGCAACTTTTGTTATTCAAGGATGAGGGGTTGTGGATCCTTTGATGTTTATGACAAATAAGGAAAAAGACACTTCATGATTATTAAAGTAGTTAACAACTTCAGGTTTTAAATTTGCTAGTTTATAATTTTGAGCTTTGCTTAGACCATTTCACAAATGTTCACTCATTTTGAGATATACATGCTTCCAGTGATTCCAAACATCTTGTATTTTTTTTCTTTGTTTCACCTTATACAATTTCTTGAATTAGGAATTTGTTAGTTTTCACATACCTCTTGGGGTCAGAGTACAGAGTCACCCTTGTACAGCACCTCTGGAGCAATTGCAGGTTAAGGGCCTGGCTCAAAGGCCCAGCAGAGTAGAATCGCCTTTTACAGTAATGGGGATTCAAACTGGCAACCTTCTGGATACCAGCACAGAAACCTAAGCTACGGAGCCAGCTTTGAAGGCACAGAATATCAAGCAAGTTTTAAACTAAACTATATTAAACTAAATAACTATATTTTCCCAGAACACTTCAACTGTGAGAAAAATAGGAGATGCCATTTAACTAATTATGTTGCTTCTTTTGGGGGGGGGGGGGGGTATGGGGGGGGGGTCACTGGGGTGATTTTAGTAATTTTAATGCTTACAAGGTGGCATTAAAAAAGATTGATGACAAAAGACTGCAGCAGATTGATTCTGCATCAAGTGACTAAAAGAGCAGAGGAGATGGCTAGGCACTGCAGAAGAGGGCACTCCTATCAATGCTCAGTGAGTAACAAAGGACCTAGGAGTAACAGTAACAGAGAAGCTGAGCAGTGTGTGAATGTGAGCTGAGGAGCAGAGCTGGGAGAATCTGATTGGGGTCTTAAGTGAAGTTCCATGTGCTGACTGCGGTCTGCTGTTCACGTGTTGTGCGCAGTCTACATCAGAAGGAGGTTCCCAGGGATCTGAATGACAGGTTACAACTATGTTTTAGTTTTTAACTGGATTTTAACCATTTAGCTATTCACCTGGGAAGACACTTTCTATTTTACCAAGAATATTTTATTTCATCTTTTATGTACTGGTTTGAACTTAACTCTTTGTTGATTAATAAACACTATGATCTTTGCACTTGAAAGTCACATTTTCCTCCTCATTTGTCAATGGTCCATTATTGGTCTGTGAACTAGCCCTAGGAAAAGAGATGATCCACATCTAACAGATTTTAAATCAGAGACCTAAAACTTATAGTCTTGTTATGCTGAGCAGAGGTGCTGTTTATTCTGGGAAAGCTGAATGGCAAAATAGGATTCAGCTTTTGATTCCAATGGAATCAACCTTGAGTGTGTATGATAATGACTTAGTACCATTTTCTGTGTGTTTTGGGAAACTGTAAGCTCTGTTAACAAGATGAAAAATAAAAAGAGTTCAGCAAGCACATTGGAAACTTGCAAAGAACCTTTCTCTCTTTGAAAACAACTGAAAATGGATTCTTTCATGGAGCTTTATACCTTCTTTGCCTGAGGACACTTGGAAAGGAGCTCTGTCTCCTTTCCATTTCTCTGGCAAGAATATATCCTTTTTTTAAGGATATATAATGTGTAACTAAGGAACTGGGCCATCTGGGAACTGTCATCTGGGACTGAATTAAGACTGCATAAATCCAACCAAGTGTTATAATTCTTTGTATTTCTTATATTTGCTACTATTGGTTTTGATGCAGATAAATATAATTTTTATTTAAAAGCTTATATCAATGACTCTGTACAATTGCAACTAGTGAGATGAGAAGTTGATTGATCATTCCTTTTTAAACTTTGGCCCTTTAATGGCTTAAGGGGATGCCTTTGAGAAGCCATCTGTTAGTGGTAAACTGGACTCAAGTAAGGCGGTGACAGTAAAAAACTAACCCAGTCAGCAAACCATGGACTGAATACATTGGTTACAATATTCAAAGTGAGAAACGTAACAGATTATAGCCAACAATTGTAGAGTTGGTTTGACATTTTTTCCAAACTCCAATCAAGAAGAGAACCTAAAATGTAAGTTAGTACCTTTCGTGACAGATACAGCACATGTCACAGGTGATCTGTTAACATGATAAAACACCTGTATTTCAAGATTTTGAAAATGTAAGGTTCCTAGATCTGTTGGACATTAGCAACATACTTGATGATCATTGTATTTTTCAGGTAATACTGATGAAGTAAATAACAATATCGCAGCATTTATGTTTTAATATACACCATTCCGGAAATCTCTTTGTATCAGAAAAATGACTAATGACTGGAAAGTTCCAAGACTTCAGGCCAAAACAAAGAAGAAAAATGGATTAATTCCATGAAAAATAACAGATCCTATAGTTAAAAGAAAAAAGAAGGTAAATTGTCAGTAATATTGTCATGTGTACAGAGTACAGTGAAATTCTTACTTATATGTCTGACTAACATATTTCAACACACTCCATGCTACATAAGAATGTATTAATGTACAGAACTTTATTTTAAAGAAACCTCAAATCATATTACCTGATATATCCCTTACCTCTGTTTCCATTGTAACATATTTAATAATACACTGGTTAGAAACCAGTAAATGGTCGTTGTACTTGTTGAGTATGCATATTCTATGCAAGTCTTTGTGGGTTTTCCTGATAATACTCCACCCCCCAATATTATTAAGATAACAGATGATTCCAAAATAAGCCCTGGAAGTGTGGGTGCAGGCTTGGACTGGTGCTCTATGCATAGCCATTTTCTGTCTTGTGCCCAGTGTTGCTAAGATTGGCTCAGGCACTCTGTGACCCTGAAGTGAAGTAAGCAAATTTTTGATGGTTATGTTATGTTATATATTTATTTATAGATTGCCATGTATGTGAACACTAACCATGCTTTGTTAGTAATGCTTTTAAGGGAGCACAAGAAGGAAAGAACTCTGTAGTCAAAAGTCTCATTAATATTTACATTTTATGCCCTTAGACAAGATGCCACATGCACAAAAAACATTGTGGATCTTTAACTTTCTACTTAACTTTAGTCAGCAGTCTGACTATACATTTATTTCCAGGGTGATAATTGAAACAGAGTCTCCAGAATAGTGATAGAAAATGAGAAAGAGAGGGAGAGAGAAAGAGAAAGAGAGAGAAAAGAAAGTGAAGACAATACACAGTAGCAAATTACACTCTAGCTGGCTATACTTTTTATTGTGGTTAGTTTTGTTTGAATCTTGAACAATATTTCAAATGTTATTCTTCAGAATATATAAATAATTTTGTTTTTCCCATATGATACCATGAGACATCATTTCTAAGCACCATTGTGGCAGAAAAATTCTTTATGAGATGCTTTATGAGTTTCACACAGATTTCAAGTCCATTTGGAATACTGCCCTATTTCCTGAACAAGAATATTCCAGCACACAGTTAAGGCTGTTCTACTAGATGAAAGTAACCAGCAGAGTGGTTCCCAAAGGATGTTGCAGTATCCTGGCCCAAGCAATATTTCTCCACACAGAAAAGTTCCTTTAGTATCAGAAGAGATGCTTTTTTTGAACATGTCATTGTTTATATCACCACCAAACCGGAAAATGCTTATAAATCAAAGTTCATGAAAAATACATATATAACTCTACAACCTATAATTTATAAAACAGGATAAAGTGATACATAAATAAAAATAAGAAAAAAGTATACGTAATAATTAGTCAAATATGCATTCTATTTCACTCTTGGAAGTGAAGGCATCAGTACTGTGCATATTTTCCTTTATCCATAAGTACCATGTACAATTATATAATGTGAATAGTTATAAATTTTGACAAATAAAATTTTTGAATGTTCAGTAAGAAGCAGAGGTGTCATTACGGGGGATTCCTGGGTTCCAGCGCTACAGCTCCTGATCGCAGACGTCTAGCCACTGATCTTTGAGAGCCCAACCCTTCTTCCTCCCCATTCTAACTTCCAAACATCCAAAAACAAATCCCCCTCACCCCCTCTAACATATATGCCTGAAGTAATGTCATTATCAGTAAGGGAGAAACTACTGATGCCCCTGGTAGGGAGTGGTGTTGTCTAGCTGGCAGATGTTAGCTAAAATCGAACATTATTTGTTGTTTATCTCACCTCTGGCCATATCTCATATCTTATATTAACAGAGAACTATACCAACATAACATTTTATTCTAACCATTGTCATTGGTTTATTTTTTGTTGTTCATTTACCTTAATGTGTTAGTGTATGCATGTGTCACAAGGTTATGTACTACCCTGTTACCAATTAAAATCTAAAAATCTGTGTAAACTGTGTTAAGGAAAGAGAGTTATACAAAGTGAAATGGTTTGAATTCAGATACAATTATTTAGACAAATCAGTCCCAGTGGTCCTCATTCTACACCTCATCCAAATGTCAAATCTTTTGTTAAAGCATCACAAATGTCTTTGAAAGCAGTAACCTAACACCATGTTCACTAAACCATTATTAAAGTAGACCATATGCAGTACTACTCCCCAAGGCACATTTCAAAGTCCTCTGTATGTCTGTTGGTTAATCCTTCACTGCTTAGCTCCTCTTTCTCTACCAGATGAGAAGCCCCATCTTGTCTAACTGTAGTATTTTCTTCAACTGCATTCTCAGACTGGTTCATGAAGTAACCAGGCTATTGTAAGCACAAAATTAAAAAATGGCATCTTTCTTGTAGTATAATATAACAGGAATCAGTTTTGCTAATCCTAATTTTAAAAAAAAAGAACCAGGCAGTTGCAAGAAAATATAAATATGTGCCTTGGATTGGTAAACTGGCCCAAGTGTCTGTATGTTCACCCTGCGATGCACTGGTGTCTTGTCTAGAGGTTGTTCCTGTCTTATGCCCTATGGATGCTGGGATTAGAGCCAGCTTCCCCACGACATTGTTCAGGATAAGGCAGGTTTGGAAGAGGAGAAATCATTAGGAATCTATTACCATTAAGGTATAAATAATAACAGTACAAGAGCAAGAATAAAGATATTTATTACTTTCCATCAAGTTTCATAACTGAAAAAATGGTTGTTATGATCCTAATGGTATAATTTACTTTACCCATTATGTGAGCTTTGATTTTAGTTCTAGTTCAAATATGATTATAATTTAATGTTAAGTTTGGTGACATCACCACAATGCCTTTTTATTTTGCACACACTGCAATTCCATGCTCAATATTCACGGATACAGCCATATTGTTTACTGTTACTATGCCCTTTACTGATCACATGACACACAACTCATCTGCTATACTGTATTATGTCATCATGTCCTATCTATACGTCCTTGCTTTGAATGTTTCTCTCATTCATTATTTACCTCCTCTCACTTTCTCTCTCTTTTTGTAATACAGAGGAAGTTATAAGGAGATTTTAGTATTAGTATGTATTGCTTGTGTCTCGACTATGATTCTGTTTTGTGTTTTGGCTCTGACATTCTGTTCTCTTCATTCTACCCTGGTTATAACTTGTAGTGATGGACAACTTGCAAATGATTCATTACTTTTGAACAGCAGTTTTTAGTGAAAAATAGGAATAGATTTGCCAGATCGAATGAATCTGTTCAGTGGAGTGCTAAAACACATGTGTGTCCTGCGTGATGTCATCAGTATGTTTCTTTTTGCTGATGCTGCTCAATGTTTAAAACACATGCACAAGAATCAACTGAATCAAGTGTCTCAGCCTAGTTCAGTTATGATTCTCTTGAGTTCAAACTATATTAATATTGGCAAATGAAAACTCTGTCTGTGATGATCCTCATTCATCATACAAGGACAATACAGTAACAACATATTTATATTAGAATGAATTCATTTATCTGTTTTGTAGAATTTGTTATTGGAATTGTTTTAAGCTGAATATGTTAGCAATATTAAAAGTAATATTAATACTTATGTTCCTTTAAACATTCAACAAATTACACCTTATAAAAATATTTAAATTTTTAACAATTATTTGCTTTCAACTTTACTTTAGCGCACACTTTTTTACAGCTCCTTGACTGCACTGGGCATTTATCAATTACTGATTGTTTTGAGTTTGAAATTAATCATTACCTGAGAACAAGTTACATGATCCTCATTCACTTGATTCATGAATGAATCATTATCTGAGAACAAGTCGCATGATTCTCGTCATTTGATTCATGAAAGAAACCATATGACCGGAAACATAACAATCTTAACTCAGTTCAGTATTAGAATTGCATCTTAAAAGACATTACCAACAAATTAGTAAAAATATAATTTATTTTCATTTGTTCTTATTACACTTGCCCCAAATCTTATTCGGTGTCGATTTTCCTTTTTTATAATATACAATGTCACAAACATGTGTCTTTGAGACAATTTATGAGCTTGTGAGCTTGCAATTCCACCCTGCGTCACAGGCTGGCCCAGCCTCCTAATGTCTCTGCTCTCTTTCTCTCAGCAGATTTGGAGAATTACGGATCAACGATGCATGACATCACTTTTGGGTCTGGGGCTCCTGAACCCACCCCTTCCACATCATCGACTTTATAAACCACACCACCACCACTCTCCAGTGTGGTCGGAGACTCCAAACTGTAAAGGCATCTTTTTTTTTTTGCGATTTACCAAGTTTTAGTGTACAACAACATACAGGGATCACCATTCGGCACCCCGAAACCTCCAACTTTGCTTTTTGTATTTTTATTACAATATATACTGTTTATATAATAATGTATGAATTACTACGAATAAATAAATGAATGAATCAGGTCAGGTCAAGCTGGGGAGCATGCACTGGAACAGTGTGTTACCACAACCACCACATGACAAAACAGCTCAGGATCCTGATTGGCAACCCCCCAGGCAGACAGTCCAGTCCCACCCTCCGGAAATTAACCTCTATCTGTCGCAGCCAGGTGTTACGTGGGCATACCCTTGGCCTGGTCCAGCCACTTGGGTCTTCAACAATGAGGATCCTGCAATCTGGATCTGGGATTTGCGCCACATGGCCCTAGTGCCGTAACTGACGCTCCCTCACAATGCAGGTAATGTGCCTCATTCAGGACTCCATGAGCAACCTCTCATTCGACACAAAGTCAAACAAACAGTACCCAAGGATTCTCTGAAGAGACTCAGTACCGAAGGAGTCCAGTGTTCGTCTCATGTCACTGGAAAGCGTCCATGTCTCGCAACCATATAGCAAAAGATGAAGCAACAGGACTCTAAAGACTTGGACCTTCGTCCTTTTGCATAGATATCGGGAGCACCACACACCGCTTTCCAGCGATCTCATGAAGAGTCACCAGAGACCTGACACTTGGCAGGTAATGAATGGATGCATTTAATTATTTATGATGCGATCAAAAGAGGATTTACAGTGTCTAGTCCTAAAAAATTATTAAACGAATCAAAAGAATTGATTCACTTAAACATGTAGTTTGAAAGAATGAATTCAGAAAATTGAAACAGAGCGCCCATCACTTTTAACTTGTGCCTGGTCCCCAATAAATACTACTTCCTCTTGTCTGTATTTTAACTCTTGGTATTTTCTAGTTGGTATGTATTTTTAGGAAACTCTCCATTTACCAAGGTGTCTTTAACAGTAGCATATAAACAGGATTAAATAGTAAGGTTAACAATGGTGCCTCATAGTTCTAAAAGTTCAGAATTTGAAAACTTGGCTAATGCATTTTCTGTTTTGGAATTTGCACATTCTAAGAGTTTTTTTTATGCTAATCTAATTTGCTTATACATTTCAAAAACATGCACATGAGGCTGATTGACAAGTCCAAACCAGATATAACAGAATGCGGGTATGTACACAAGTAGGCCCTGTGATGGACTGGTGTTCTGTTAAATATACATGCAAAGGACAATGAAAAGATACAAATGCTACAAAGGCAATTTTGGTTTCTTTAAAAAATGGCATTGCTTAATCGCCTGAATAGGTACTTACCATGTAGTGCAGGGTTTTGGTTTATACTATCTCTCAAGAAGGTCCTATATTTCAGACTTTCATAAGAGTTTTTTATGGCACCACTGCTGCAAAGCTTCATTCTGTACTCATAGGTACCTCACAGATTGGATGTCCCAGGGTAATGTACCTGCAGAAGTTTGAATTAACTTACATCATTGATCACAAAGGTTATACAGCAATTGTAACTGCTTGAGAGTTTACTAGGGTACTGGAAAAGTATTGCTGCTACAGATATAGGTGATTTTAGTTGCCAGGGATAGGTAAATATTCTTGGTTTGAACATGATTGTGTGCTCTACTATGAAACTAGAAGTATGAGAGGCAGTCTTCATCCCATATGGGCAAGTTAATTTAGGCATGAGAGTTGGGGATACAAAGGGTGCTATTCCTATTGCAAAACAGTAAGTTTCTATCTGTATGATTTTACTTTAGATTTGCACATGACTTTCTCCTCTTTGAAAATGTATATTGCCATAGCACATCTTTTAGAATAACAGACATACAAGAAATAATACAGCAATGTACCTCTAGGAAAAACTGTGGTGCTGAGGGTGTGGCCCTCATCAAACGAGCTTCAACTTCAAATGACAATCAGCATGGAGAAATTGTGACCCAAGCCAACAAGAACCTTTTGTACAGAGAAGAGAGACGCTCTCTTTGACTGACAATTCTCAAATGTGTAGCACTGTCAGTTAACATAATCTTCCAAGGCTATGTGCAAGCCTTAGAATACATTAAAGGTAAATCTGATATCTATTATAATAGTTACAACTTAGATAAAGACAGTTCTATTTACATATATTCTGCATTATTTTTAGCGGGTGAGAATTGTAGTTATGTATGTTGGGGTGGTATTCTGCCCGCCCAGCTAAAAATTCTGATTTGACTTTTCACTACTTTTTCAGCTACAATAATCTTGCATTTCTATTTACACTTCTTTCCCTAGAGAGCCTTACCAACTTTTATTTCCCCCAAGAGAGGACAGGTCTCTTTTAATATCTTCTTCCGGTCTAGACAGGACTGGACCTAGGTCATCTAACCTACATGGGATTCAGGAAATATCTCCACTCTGAATTTAAAGAAACTGGCCCTTTAATAAATACCACACCTGACCAACCCCCAGGTGAGATTATAGACCAGCCAGCCAGGGGCTCTACTTTTATTGAAACAGTAACCGAGATTTTATTTTTGCATTTTTAGGTGTTTTATCTAAATTTAGCATTTTCAGATTGCTGTCTTGTAAATAAAACAAAAATACTAAAACATTCAGACTCAATGAAATATATTTCATAGTATTTAAAGCTTATTATTTCTGCGGTTACACACACAGTCCTGTAGTTTTCCTAAGTTTGTTTTGTAACTGTATCTTTTTAGTAAGGAAAATAATTTCAAAAAGCTTCAGTAATTCTTTAGTATACCTTCACTTGGTCAGATGTATAACTGCTGTTGCATAAAATGTTCATATTTTTTAATATATTGATTACATTTCAAAGACTTATTTAACTTGTCAATAAAGATTTCATTAGATATCCTTCTAAACACACTCTTCACTTTTAAACACAATCCTTTATTTCAGACTCTCTCTCTCTCTCTGGCATTTCCTGAAAGACATGCATGTAGTGAATTGTGTTTGGAAAACCTCCTGCAGTTTTATAGGTGAGGGTTCAGCACTTTCTTATAGCTTTTGAGAGCATGCTGGATAAAACTCTAGCCCAATTATTGTTGTAGTCTGTCCCCTAAACTATCTAAGCAGCTTATTAGATAAGTGCTGTAGGGCAGTTTCAAATTTTATGCCAGAAGAATTAGTGTCTTTTACCTTTTAAACACCCAAATGCCTAAACAAAACTCCATTGTTACACAAATACATGCTTTTAAATACATATGTTCTTCTATTTTCTTGTTTAGATGTTTCATTTAAGGCTGCTATTTCAGCAACTTGTAAACATAATGTCTGCCTTCGAAAATAACCTAATAATACTGTACTACTAAGCAGTTATTATACACACTTGGAGTATGGCGGCCTATAGCAGGATTTTGTAAGATAATGTTGAATATGAATTTAGTATTATGATTTTCTAATAGATGTGTGTGGCCAAAGCTCTGGGGACCTGTCAGTCACTTTACCAAATCGGTAGTGGCTTTTAGCATGCAGATATGAATATGGAGAGTGGCATGCATTCATTTACTAACTCATTATTGAAATGTACATCTTACTTTGTATGACATTAGACTAATTCATAGACAGTAAGGTTCCAACTGCTTATATGGGGTTGTAGTAATGTATGAAGAAAATATGAGAATGAAAGCATCATCTTTCATCTACTTGCTCTGCAAAGCAGTCAAATATGCAATCTTCAGGTATCAAAAAGGTATTGCCTCAATAATGAACTCAACCCAGTTAAAGACATAATTACAGTTAACTGTTTGAATAGTTTCAGTAACAATATCTGCCAATATCTGATAAACACTGGCCCTAACCTTCAAAGAGAATTTGTCAGAATATCAGTTCTATTGGCGCACATGCCATGATCAAATGAGACTTCAGAAATTACTCAGGAAAGAAGTTGCTGATGTACAGTACATCAGTCTAAATAGGGTTAAAAAGCACGTTATCAGGTTGTGTGTCTTCACCAAACCAGCAACCCAGAGCCATAGTGTCTGAACAGATAGCTATCAGAACAATCTCAATAGTGACTGCCCTGTCAAAACCTTTCAAAGGGCAGGTTATAAAATTTTCCTCTGAAGTCACAAAAAATCCAAGAAAAACATATGTACAATATGCATCTCTTACCTCAGGTAAGGTCAGTGCTTGTAATTTCACCATCAGAAAGACATGGGAAAAACTGACATCTGTGGCAGAATAGCAAAGAGAAGAACACTGCTCAATAATTGGGAATCACATGAAGTTTGCTAAAATCTATCTGTATGGTCCTTAGCAGATGTGAAAAAAATGTAATTTAATGTTATGTTTTGAGAACATTACATTCTGTACTAAGAACTTAAGCCAAGAGTCAAGAATCATGGTGGAACTTTTTTATGAATCTCCATCAGGACCTAGATGACTTGTCATTATTGAAATGGACTTAAATGATGCTCTCTTTCGGAGGACCACTCAATCAAACGGAAGGATGTCATCTGCTAAAGCTAAAGTGCATCTAAGATGAACAAAGAAGACAATAATTTAGAATGTCTAAGTAGATTAATATCAGAATTTTAGAAGAAAAGGAAGATAGAGTTTTTAATGACTAAATGAAAGTTTAGACCCAAACCCTTTTGAGATACAGTTTGTAGACCTGAAACGACTGTGTCTTAATTGGAAATCAGCACATATTGCTTACACTAGCAGTTTGACAAGATGGAGTTGGCCAAAATAATTTCGGTAGTATAAATTATTAGTTAATCAATTATGCTAGTATAATTCTAATTTGATTGTTAATTAATCAAACATAGCTTATTTTGTGTTTTATTTTACTCACATCTGATTTATGACAACTGACATCTTTACATTATGCAATTACCCAAAGATGAGTGTGAAAGGCTAATTAGTAATATCAAACTAACTCCATCAAGGGATTTGCTCAATGCTGTCAAAATAGCCTTCAGCCACCACAACCCTGAACTAGATTTTTCAGGTTGAAAAATGAATGGATGAAAATAAACTGTAAGATATAGGAAATTACATTCATCTTCCAATACTATAATATTAATAATTACCTGAATATTTTGAAAAGCAAGAAAAATGAGAAAATAGTCTAAGATGGAAATAAAACAGCTGCCATGATTAACCATTTTAAAAAAATATGAGAATTGTGAACCTCGTACCCGGGCACAGACAGACGCGGAGGCCAAAAGTCCAAAACACACACAGTTTATTAAACAACCCCTTTTCCACAACACAACACACAGTGCCCAAATCACCACTAAAGTTCTTTCTCTTGCTACTTCTTCTTCTTCCGCCTCCACTGCTCACCCACAAGCTCCATCCTCTGCCTCCCGACTGTGGCTCCCCGAGTGGAGTGAGGCGGCTTCTTTTATAAGTCCTCCAGGAGCTTCCTAAATTAACATCCGGCAGTACTTCCGGGTGTGGCGGAAGTGCTGCATACCCCAGTTTTGGAGCTCCACAGGCATCCTCTGGTGGTGGCCACGTCGCTCCACAGGGTTGGATTCCCCAGGTCCGTGGCCCCCATACAATCCAGGGAGGCTGCCCTCTTACATTCCAGGGAAGATACTGCCCTTCTCCCGGTCCTTCCCTTCTCGGGGCGTCCCAGGGGGCAAGGTCCCTGGACGTCTGTCACAGAATATTAAGAACTACCCTTCACCTAAACCATACTGTATATGCAGTGCATTTGATTGATTGAACCCCCCCTCCTTCCACCATCCCATTCAATTCCAGAGCTTTGGCAGAGAAAAGCTGTAAAGATAATTTTGAGTTGAAAAATCCATACCAGGTTAATTTGAGGCTCTACAGCTGCATGCTACTTATAAAGGTAGGTCTACACATGAGGAAATTCAAATCATAACCTTACCAAAGCAACGTCATAAACTATAAACATTGTAAAAACACAGGGGCACAATAAGAAGGTTTGGGGCACCTGCTGGCAAACTCCATATAACTGATTTAAAAAAAAAAATAAAACAATTCAAAAACATTAAAGTAATGTCTTTTCAGATGGGAGTCAGATATGAAAA
This sequence comes from Erpetoichthys calabaricus, assembly GCF_900747795.2. Classification (NCBI taxonomy): domain Eukaryota; kingdom Metazoa; phylum Chordata; class Cladistia; order Polypteriformes; family Polypteridae; genus Erpetoichthys; species Erpetoichthys calabaricus. Next base: position 56,759,180 of record NC_041406.2, on the reverse strand, counting down.
TGGCCCAAAGATGGCACAATCTCTGGCTATGTTGACATCCGGCAGGAAGAGGCAGATCCAGGTGGCCGGGCACCGGAAGTGACAATTTTCTGGTCTGCATAGGGAGGAAAAAGGAAGGCATTATCACACAGCGCCAGCCCCTGGAGCAGCAAAGAAAATGTATCACTAGAGCCTTTAAACTGCTCCCTAGGCAAACACGTGTGACAACTTAAACATTTAAGTGTGGTTCCGAAAAAGACTGACTAGCACAAGAGAATCACAAAATTTGATGCAACTGAAATATACTAATCATCTTTAAACAGTGATCCTTGCTGTGTTGCTGTTTTATGAAAAAACAAAACACTACAAATAAAAGTTTCAGACAAAGAATTTAAAATGATTTTGTTATTAACAAAATATGAATATTCCTTGTATATAAAAAAATACAAAAAACAAGCAATCAGAAAAATCTTCACAGCAGCCTACAGTACAATGACTTTCAACAAGTATTCAAAACCTTTTTACTGTCTTGTGCCCAAGGCTCTGGCCAACCACGTGACCCATGCTTTTTTTTATTATCATATTTGATAATCAGATTTGTTACACTCATGAGCCTTTCAGAGAATATTCGACAGCTGTTTTTTTACTCAATATAGATAGGTTCATTCAGGAAGTTCTGGAATAATTGATATAATAATACATTTATTTATATAGCGTCTTTCCCATGCTCAAGGCACTTACAGAATATAATAAAGAACGGCAGAATATACAGAATATACCACTCATGTCATTTAGGAAACTGATAAGCTAATAGGTAGGAGAGTGAGGCATATTCTATAAATTACGCACACAATTAATCTTGGGTATCATAACATGTTATTTTTCTTTAAGAGCTTTGCTGCTCTCATTGTTATACAAGTAGGCCAAGTGATCAAACTGAATATTACAGAAAATTGGGACTGGGTTTTTCTCTTTTAATTTGCTGTATTTATTTAAGATATGTGTAAGCCAGGGCAGGCCCAGCTGAGGCTAAAGGAATGAAAGCCTAGAAACACTTGGCACGAAATGCTGCTATCCTTTAGACTTTTTTGTCCGACTAACCAGCCCTTGGAAACCTGTAGGTGATGACAGTGTTCGTGCTTCATTATTATTTCAATTTCCATTGAAATTGCCAGCAACATCTGTAATATATACAAATGTATATAAATGTTTCTTGATTTACAGTATAGGCAGAGTCAAGTCTAAGAAGCTTTACTGTTAGTGTTACACTTTCATCAGAAATAGTTTATTTTTTATTGCTATAAAAGAAAGCATGTTCAAATGCCTCCATTACCTATTTACTATTAGGTTACTGAAATACTTTAGCTGTCTATTTGTAGTATACTTGTCCTTATTTATAAATATCGAAAACACAAGACAGGAGGACTTTGTTGCTGTTGTTGATGTTTGTTGCTTTGTTAATTACACTAGTTGAAATTCAACCTCCATGAAAAGGGAATGTAAATTGTGATATTTGCAAATGATAACAATCGGTTTTCAGATAATGACTTGTTTTAAAAATGAAAATTGGGCACTTTAATACACACACTCTTTCTGGAGTAAATTCAGTAAAAGAGCTGCCAGAAGTCATGTTGTAGTTTTTAGTTTTAGGCAGCTGTCATCAAAGACTTTGAAGCTGCGGTTTTAAATTCAAGTCAGGAGCCTTTCAATCACATCTCAGACACATTTGACTGTGAAAAAATCTGGAAATCTCACAAATCATGTAACTAATTTTAATTTAAATATACATGAAGAAATTTTACTGTACTGATGTGGGAATAGATATCCTTTAGGAACATTACATTGTCAGTCAGTCAGTCATCATCCAACCCGCTGTATCCTAACATAGGGTCACGGGGGTCTACTGGAGCCAATCCCAGCCAGCACAGGGTGCAAGGCAGGAACAAACCCTGGGCAGGACATCAGCCCACCACAGGGCACACACACCAAGCACACACTAGGGACAATTTAGGATCGCCAATGCACCTGACCTGCATGTCTTTGGACTGTAGAAGGAAACCGGAGCACCCAGAGGAAGCCCACACAGACACGGGGAGAACATGCAAACTCCACGCAGGGAGGACCTGGGAAGCGAACCCAGGTCTCCTTACTGAGAGGCAGACAGCGCTACCACTGCGCCACTGTGCCACCCAACATTACATTGTAAAAAACAATACAGAGTATAACATTTGTGGTGTGTGGCCGGCTAAATATTCCAGCCCTCACCCCCAGGCCGCCAGATGGAGCTCTCCCAACAGCGTGGACGTTCCCCGAATTCCAGCAGGGCCTCATGGACTTTGTAGTTTATATGCACAGCCCTGCTGGATACCTTGGGGACCACCAGGAGTCGCTGTGGGGAGACTGCCGGACTCTTACTTGCCCTATAACCCGGAGGTGCATCATGATCATGTGACAAGAGGAAACGATGTGCTTCCGGGTTGAAGAAAGGAGCTTTTTATCCGACCCAGAAGTGTTCATGATCACATGGACAGAAGGGAGAAACACTTCCGGGTCAGGGGGTATAAAGGACTCATGGGTAAGCCCAGACATTGAGCTGAGCTGGGAGGAAGGGTGGCAAAGTGTCTGGGAGTGTGGAGGATTATTGATTGTTTATTGATTTATTATTTGAGTATTGTGGAGTGGAGGGTGCTTTGTGCACTGTATTGTCCAAATAAATATAATTATTGGACTTTTACCTGGTGTCTGGAGTCGAGTCAGAGGGTTCAAGAGGACGGCAAGGGCCTCAATCTGCGACAGTGGCGTAGTCAGCAGGATTCTCTGGCCGTCGGATTTGGCAGAGGACCTGAATTTAAATAAATTTTCTGTGGGCAGAGAACCCAGAGAAGGCAGAGAACCCAGACACGCAGAATAAACATCGCAAAAACCCCAAATTTCACCAAGTCCATATGGGGAAGAAAAGAGGTAAGCAGAGCGGCAGCGCCAGCGGAGAAGCTCTTTTCATAATGGCCGACGCTCGGGAGGAGCGTAGGAGCGACCACACAGAGCGGGAGAAGCCTATGGAAGAAGACTGCAACGAGGTAGGTGCCGGGGAAATAATTGCGGATAAATTGAAAATAACTCATCTTGTACCTTGCACCTACCTCAGAATAGATCATCCAAAGGCTCTGCGGGATGCAGACAAGACTCCTGTAAATGGTGGCAAGCTCTCGTTCGAGCCAGTGAGAGAGATGACTGACTTCCGCATGTCGGCAGCCGACAAGGGACACGTGACCCAACCCGAAGCTTTCTGGGAAGGAGGTGGTCCACGTCCCGCTGTTGCTCCTTCTCCGAAGAAAAAACGGACTTGGACTTTCCAAAAGGGAAGGGGGAGGCGAGCGAAGCACCGCTCACCCCGCAAAAAGGTAAGGAGGGCAGGGAAATGGCTGATCGACATGTCGATAAATTAATAAAGACAGACGGCAGTTCGCCAAAGAAGGCAACCCGGCCCTCAGATGAAAAGAACTCCAATTCCCAGAAGCCTCTGCGAGACCCGTCAGAGCACGTGCCGACAGCGGACGTGCTCATTGGCTCCCGACCGGCTGGTAAGGCTAACAAGGAAGTGGGCTTGCCTCCGGCCGAAATAAATAACTTTATAGACGTGCGGGAAATCGAAAAATTAATCGAACCCGTTCGAAGTATTTTACAGATGCTACAGGCAATAAAGAAGATCATCGGAGACCTGGGAGCGACGGCCGAAGCGCCGGTAAAGAAGGTGGATGAATACCTACGGCGACTAGGATGTGAGCGTCCCGTCTTATATGATTTGGCAGTACAGGTTAGTAAAGACGGTACCGTATATAATAATATAGGGACGCAGTGTGAAACGGGCCCATGTTTAATAAGTACCGGGTGCCAAAGCACTGCGTGCCCTACAAGGGATTGTGGTACAATGATAGAAGGGGCGGGAGAAGCGCCGCTTGAACCAGGGCAGCTGAAAAGTGCTGTCTCCTGGAACGATGCGGGGCTGAAGACGCCGCCTCAGGTTAATTTCGAATCAAAGGGCGTTCAGACAGAAAAAGGGCTCTCTTTTATTAATAGAGAGACCCAAACTGTGGAAAAGACCCAGATTAAAAAGGAGATCCTATTAGAGAAGCGGGAGTCTCCTGATAAAGTGATGAGAGAGTTGTTGTTAGAAACGGAAGGGGCGGGGGAAGCGCCAATCAACCCGGAGCAGTTGGAAGGTACTGTCTCTCGGGGTGATGTGGTGCTAAAGACGCCGCCTCCAATTAAAAGAAGGTCAACGGGCGTGCAAACAGCAAAGGGGCTCTCTTCTTTCAATAGAGAGACCCAAGCTGTGCACAGGCCCCAAAGTAAAAAGGAGATGCCAAAAGACAAACGGGGGTCTCCTGATAGTAGCAAAGGGCGTAGAAAACGCAGAGGCGGCTATGGAACCTCCCTTGGCGGAGAAAAGGGTGGAGCTAACAGAGTTCCCGAGGTGTTTCCGGTCTCGTGGAGCAAGACAGCCGGGAGGACGATGGCTCTGTTATAACTGTCATCGACTGGGCCACGTTTGGCGAAGTTGTCCTCAGGGGACAGGGGAGCGGAGGAATAACCGATACACCGTTCCCCCTAGCTTCTCTGGGGGATCTAGACAACAGAGCCACGGCCCAGAGGCCGTGTCCTCTTGGAGGAGGATGTCCCTCGGGGGACTGGACGCTCCGCCCCAGTTGGCTTCGCTAAAGGGAGGGTATTGTGGTGTGTGGCCGGCTAAATATTCCAGCCCTCACCCCCAGGCCACCAGATGGAGCTCTCCCAACAGCGTGGACGTTCCCCGAATTCCAGCAGGGCCTCATGGACTTTGTAGTTTATATGCACAGCCCTGCTGGATACCTTGGGGACCACCAGGAGTCGCTGTGGGGAGACTGCCGGACTCTTACTTGCCCTATAACCCGGAGGTGCGTCATGATCATGTGACAAGAGGAAACGACGTGCTTCCAGATTGAAGAAAGGAGCTTTTTATCTGACCCGGAAGTGTTCATGATCACATGGACAGAAGGGAGAAACACTTCCGGGTCAGGGGGTATAAAGGACTCATGGGTAAGCCCAGACATTGAGCTGAGCTGGGAGGAAGGGTGGCAAAGTGTCTGGGAGTGTGGAGGATTATTGATTGTTTATTGATTTATTATTTGAGTATTGTGGAGTGGAGGGTGCTTTGTGCACTGTATTGTCCAAATAAATATAATTATTGGACTTTTACCTGGTGTCTGGAGTCGAGTCAGAGGGTTCAAGAGGACGGCAAGGGCCTCAATCTGCGACACATTTTAAACCCAGACTTATTCCAGTACAGAGTAACGGAGAAGCCAGATTCTATCCTGGCTGTACAAGACACAAGTCAGAAACAACAACTCGACAAGGACACCGGTCTATTTAAGGGCCTACTCAAACACACAATCTCAGTGGCCAAATTCAGAATCACCAATTAGCTTTTACATCATTAGTGTAGGAGTATGCCAGGAGTATGCAATATACATTGCTAGCTGTTATGTCTCAATGATGGGCAAATTCTGATCCTCACATATAGGCAGAAATTCTTAAACAAAATTGCATACATCTTTATCAAATCAAACCATAAATGGCAGCACCAAAAGTGTTCTAAATGATGACTTGGAGTCAGAGGCAAACACCAAACCATGATTTTAGCTGAATACCCAGAGGCTTTACAAAATTACAGATCAAGCACTGCACGGGAGAACAAATCTCATATTAAAGTATGAGGAGTCCGCCACATTGCTAGTGGACAGTGTTGAGGTCCACCACATAACAGCTGAGCTCCTCCAGGACAGCTTAGCTGAGGCATAGCATCTTTATGTTTACCCAAATGTGGAAGTGTAGGAATACATAGAGCTGTTAGTGGGAACTCCTTATTGGAGGTTTCTGACCTTCTTATGTCATGGGCTCTAGTATATAATATTCATAAAACATCTTAAGCTTAAAAGGACTGCTCAGTCCTTAGAGCATAGAGTTTAGTAGGTACTTGGAATCATGGGATGAAGGAAAGCCTGAGAGGATTGAATTATTCATCTTATTATGTTCTATATTCTGGTCCTTTCTTTAATTACTTCCTTTTTGTTTAATAAGCACCCCTTTTTGTTGTTACTTTAGTCTCCCAGTATGTCATTTGTGACTGCAGAGTGTATGTTTATTTGAAGGCCTGGAATGCATAAACATAGTCAAAAGGATGCCCAAGTCAATGGCCAAAGGAAAGATACTGAGGTGCCAACATTGAAATGAATATTAAGAATATTATTTGGAAGAAAGTTTAAGGTGGAGTTCTTAATACCAAAAGATTGCTGAAATAAAACATCACACAAAACTTTAAAGCTTTCTTTTGAGATTCCATTCACAAACTTAGAGAACACATAAGCTTCAGCAGCAATTTAAAAATTGTCACGATGATGACCACAGCTCAAATGCAGCTATTGAGATCATGCCCCTTAACAACAAGTTGTTGCATTGTAGAAACAATAGCATCACTCAGAAGTAAAGGACAGAGCTTCTTGCAATTTTCAAAATATAACAAAATAAAGACTCCACTAAAAGATACATGGAAGATATTATTATTGTGGAAATTTTTGACATTGAAAAAAATCAAAGATTCGCCAACAAAAAATTATGAAGTTAACAGAAAAAATAATAAAGTTTAACAAAAATCATAACAATTTTTTCCAAGATCAGCCTATTAGCATGAATTAAAAACTGAGATGCAGGGCCACATGGGGCACAATGTACCCCAAGTCTGAGAAGCATTGGCTTCACTGTTCTTCCAATACCATCGCTAGGATTACATGAACTCCAATGATATCACTAGGGTACAAAGGATATGTTTTCACTGTTGAGTTTTCCCATGATGCTGTACACCAATGGTTCTTACCCTTTTTGGCCTAGGGACCTAGTTTTATCTATAGTTATGTCCATAAATATTTGGACAGAGACAACTTTTTTCTAATTTTGGTTCTGTACATTACCACAATGAATTTTAAATGAAACAACTCAGATGCAGTTGAAGTGGAGACTTTCAGCTTTAATTCAGTGGGGTGAACAAAACGATTGCATAAAAATGTGAGGCAACTAAAGCATTTTTTTAACATAATACCTTCATTTCAGGGGCTCAAAAGTAATTGGACAAATTAAATAACTGGAAATAAAATGTTCATTTCTAATACTTGGTTGAAAACCCTTTGCTGGCAATGACAGCCTGAAGTCTTGAACTCATGGACATCACCAGATGCTGGGTTTCCTCCTTTTTAATGCTCTGCCAGGCCTTTACTGCAGCAGCTTTCAGTTGCTGTTTCTTTGTGGGCCTTTCTGTCTGAAGTTTAGTCTTCAACAAGAGAAATGCATGCTCAATTGGGTTAAGATCAGGTGACTGACTTGGCCATTCAAGAATTTTCCACTTTTTTGCTTTAATAAACTCCTGGGTTGCTTTGGCTGTATGTTTTGGGTCATTGTCCATCTGTATCATGAAACGCCACTCAATCAATTTGATTGCATTTAGCTAGATTTGAGCAGACAGTATGTCTCTGAACACCTCAGAATTCATTCGGCTGCTTCTGTCCTGTGTCACATCATCAATATATATTAGTGTCCCAGTGCCACTGGCAGCCATACACACCCAAGCCATCACACCGCCTCCACCGTGTTTTACAGATGATGTGGTATGCTTTGGATAATAAGCTGTTCCACGCCTTCTCCATACTTTTTTCTTGCCATCATTCTGGTAAAGGTTGATCTTGGTTTCATCTGTCCAAAGAATGTTTTTCCAGAACTGTGCTGGCTTTTTTAGATGTTCTTTAGCAAAGTCCAATCTAGCCTTTCTATTCTTGAGGCTTATGAGTGGCTTGCACCTTGCAGTGCACCCTCTGTATTTACTTTCATGCAGTCTTCTCTTTATGGTAGACTTGGATTTCGATACGCCTACCCCCTGGAGAGTGTTGTTCATTTGGTTGGCTGTTGTGAAGGGGTTTCTCTTCACCATGGAAATGATTCTGCGATCATCCACCACTGTTGTCTTCCGTGGACGTCCAGGTCTTTTTGCATTGCTGAGTTCACCAGTGCTTGCTTTCTTTCTCAGGATGTACCAAACTCCTTTGACCGCATGTTGTCTGTTCACAGCAAAATCTTCCACATGCAAGCACCACACCTCAAATCAACTCCAGGCCTTTTATCTGCTTAATTGATAATGACATAACGACGGACTTGCCCACACCTGTCCATGAAATAGCCTTTGAGTCAATTGTCCAATTACTTTTGAGCCCCTGAAATAAAGGGATTGTGTTAAAAAAATGCTTTAGTTGCCTCACATTTTTATGCAATGGTTTTGTTCACCCCACTGAATTAAAGCTGAAAGTCTGCACTTCAACTGCATCTGAGTTGTTTCGTTTAAAATTCATTGTGGTAATGTACAGAACCAAAATTAGAAAAAAGTTGTCTCTGTCCAAATATTTATGGACCTAACTGTATGTTATTCAGCAATGACTCTTTATTAGCAGTACATATTTATCAGCTACATTTTTCCCAGAATGGCGCACATTAACAAATAACTTCAAATGCACATTCAGTATTCAAATGCAGTGTACATAATAGATGAAATATGCACAGTACACCTGTCTGGCTCAAGTTTTTGGGATGAATCTTGTCAGGTCGATACAGAATTGGAAAAGTTCGGAGTATTTGAAGAACTTGCCCATGTTCATTGGCCTTCTTAAAGAATAAGTACATTTTAAAAACTACTAACTTGTTCTGGCATTGTATAAGGGAAGCCATGAGGCATAGAGCTCCACCGTAAAATATAACTTTAAAACCTTATTAAATATGTCAATTTTTTCCAGCAAAGAAAGTTATTGAGAATTAACTTGCATATTGAGGTGACATGCACATTGTAAAATAGCTTAAACATGTCATTTTCAAACAAAAAATAATAATATTATGCGATTCAACTATTTTTAAAAGAAGACCAACTGTGTGCACTGTCTCAGTGCTTGTCTTCCTTTGCATTTAACTTTCATCCCAGGGGTATGGTTTCATCTCAAAACACAAGATCGCAGTAAAGTTTTCCTGCCATGTGCTTGATACTGTGTTGATTTACTTTACTATTTTATGAGAACTCATCCCACAAAGTCTCTACTATCACACAATCAAATAGAAAACACACGCTTACCTCAAGAAATATTGTACCAGGAATATGCAGTGAAATTATTATTTCCAAATCCCTTTTGTTGTCACAAACATCCGTCAGAAACACGGAAGGCATTTCTTATATCAAAACCTTTGCCACTTCAAAGTGGATATATTCGATAAGGGTTTTATTTTTCGGTGGTGCTCCGAGTCCCAAGGCTTCCATTATAAAATGCTAGGGTGGGTAAGAATTTTTTTTTTTAATGTATAGAAAATGCTTAACTTTAGAACACAATTTTGCATGGTAAATGTATATTTTCCATGTTTCTGAAGAAATAACTTTGAGTTGAAAAATACCAAACTTTTAATGAAGCATGCGGTGTATATCAGGTTGTCATCTCCTCATAATTGGACTTATTTCAGTTGTTTCAGTTCCTCAGTATGCAGGAGCGAAATGTCCTTTTAACCAGGTGCAGAACTAAAATCTGCATTCATAGACCTCCTAAAAGATTAAAAGTGACAGCTGATTTTTTTTTTTTTTAAACTGGAGTCCAGTAAACAACATTTGGGTTGCAACTCCCGGGTGAAGAAACACTACTCTACACTACTGTCAGTACTCTGAAATGACACTCTGCTCTCCCTTAGGCCATATATCTCACCTCTCCAAAATTATTTTTCTCAGAATAAATGTATGAAATCAATAGATTTAAATTAAAGAAACTGAAAAATAGTTTTATTTTTGAAAAACAATCATTTAAACACTAGTGTTTATTTACAAACTTTATTGTAGATCTTTTATTCTGAATAAAATTCCTTTAAAATACAATAGTTAACAGAAAACCCACTGGTGTTAAAGTTCACACTTAAGTGTATATATGGAAATGCAGTTTGCTGTGTTTATCAATTTAACTGATAGCTCTTAACATTATTGTGATTAAGTTTAATCAAATTTGGATGACTTTTATTTTCAATTCAACATCAATTTTCTTTAGTGTTTTTGCAATGTAAATCAACTACACTTTTGGCAGCAGAGTTCAGAGCATTTTTTATCAAAGTAAAACTGGCGTGATTTTTACCTTACCTAGTACCATAAGTTAAAAAGCAGCAAATCCTTTGCCTTAGGAACAATATGATTTTGATTAGAAACCAAAGGAGATTTTTTTTAATCAAATACTTTTTTGACAAAACATCCGGAGAGCAATATTCTAGAATCATCCGCATCTGTACTTTATCACACACAGAGACCTGGCATGTCAGAGTGGGTTGCTCCCACTTTGAACCTTCCTCACGTATCCCTCATGGCACTGTTTTTTATGTAGTGTTCTTTAGCTGCACCAGGTGTTCAAGAAGCCTGATCATAAGGCAAGTGAGATTTTCACTTGTCATATGTCTTTCTGCTGTAAATGACTGCAAATCTTAACCTGCCTCATTCTCATGTGAATGGCATTGTGCCAACAGACTGGACTGCCTGAAACAGCACATGAGGTGGAAAGCTTCTTTGAAATGCCTATCTTGAAAAGCATTCAAGGCCCATTTTTCTCAGCTCACCACCAGCTGCATAACTTAACATAGCACTCAATATTCAATTCAGTGAGATTAATTCCAATCTGTCAGTGTACAGTGGCCTACCCTCAAGCAGGAAGTGTTGTTTTTGGAACAATGTACAGCAGCCATTGCCGTTTTGCTGCTGAATGACAGAAATTAATAGTGAAGGCCCACATGTACCAATTTATCAGCAGCCATTTGAATGTACACTTTTTGCAAACTTCACATCTTCAGACTGGGGAGCAATTGCCTGTCTATTTATGTCAAAATGTCAGTGAAAAACAGAAACTGGCCAGGCAGGGCTCAAGGGAGTAACTGATCCTAACCATTTAAAGTTTGGTTAAACTCCTTTAGGCCTAGTCATGAAAGGAGTTGACAGGCCCCTTGGGTAGGCCTCAAACTGATCACAAAGGGTATGTAAACACAGATGCAATAGGCACAAAGAACCCTAGATTGCAAAAAGAAGAATGCCAAAGATATGGCAATTAAGACACAGCAAGAAATAGCTCTTTTACCAGTTTGAGCCTAACAATAAGGAAGAACTGATTAAACGTTTGTGCACTTTATGGTTTATTGATCTTTGCCTTTCTTGCCAAGTATGAAGTTTAAAGAAGGAATCCTGATGAAAAACTAACACATTTGTGAAATGTCATAGTATTTCTTTGAATTTAGCCCTTCTCAGATGCTCTTTGAACTTATAAATATTAACCTTCTAAAATATGAATGGTGGTGGGTTTACTGTCTAAAATGTCTGAATTAGCATAAGCCGCCCTAATTTGTTGGGTTTGTAAGAAATGTAATGATTTACTTATTGAGATAGAGGTACATAATAAACAAGAACTGTTGTAAAATGTGTTCTTTAAATGTTTAAAGTTGAAATATTCTCGATTGTAATAGATATTTGTCATTTTTAGCCCTCTGGGAGTGGCTCTTAGAAGGCTAGGACCACTGGTAAAGATTCAAAGATCTAAAATAGTACTATTAAAATATTACAAATATTAATCTGTGATCAACAACCTCAAAATAAAAGAAAACTTACAACTCACATGCTTATATTACTGATCCCTATTTTTTTTTTTTTTTTTTTAAAAAAAGAAGTAAGTTTGATCTCTCGTATCCCGTTAGAGGGTAATCCCCTGGGTTTTGCTGATGTGTATGCACAACATCAAGCCCTTCTGATCATTTTTGCTGAAGACACCTATTGGTTTACTATTTATCATAAAGGTGTAATCTCCTGTATAAAATATGGTCAAAAGATTGATGAATGAGTTTTTCTGTGTCTTGAGGCATGAAAATAGGGAAAACAACAAAAAGCTTGATGTTATGCATGAGTAGGCATCAAGAGGAGTCAGATGGTATCTCATATGTAAGGGTTTTCTCATACCAATCAGTCAGGAAGTACCTACCAAAAAAAACTGAAGTGATTTCAAAGAGTTCATAAGTAGTTCTTAAGAATTCAATATTTGGAGCTTTGATTTTATATGGAGTAATGTATTCCATAAATCTATATATCAAGCTCTAGGAGCAAGTTAGGAAACAATCCTGGACACGATGTCAGTCTATGGCAAGGCCCATTCCCAGACACCTGGTTATTTGTAGAGGTGCCAAGTAAGCTAAAAATGTATGCATATGGAACTTGAAAAGAAAACAGGAGAACCTGGATGTGGGAAGGATGTATAGTCTATGTGCAGTAAGTGTTCAAGACAATATTCAAACCTAGGATTCAATTAGGGTAACCAGTGACCACATTATTAGTGCTAACCACCATACCATTATGTTGCCCCAGAGAAAAGCCATTTATAATTGTTTATTGACTGAGCTGTCATCAGTACTCTCTAAAGGATTTGAAATATCACAAAGTGCAGAGTAACCCTTCTTTTAATAAGTGAACAATACCTTGCTGCTACAATTCAGAGCTGGAAGGGTGAAACACCTTGAGGATTATACTGCAGAACTGCAAAATATTAATTTTAAAGCACACATTTTTACAAAGATCGGGAGTCTAATATATTTGGGAAAGAAGCCTATAGAGTCACTCAGCCTACATTGGTCACCTACCTCAGTCTAATTTATTTATTTATTTGTTTGTATGTTTATCCTGAACTTCTTTTTTGCATGTCAGGTCACTATGAACTATGAACAAAGTACTGTAAACATGAATAAATATGTTGTTCATAACATAACAATCTCAAATCCACTTAAATCAGTTTAGGATCCAGAGTGGCCAAAGTAATTTCTGACAGAATTAAGCATAAGGCAAGACATTATTTCGGTGTATTATGGAGTACACTAACAAAACACTCTGATTAGAGGTGCCAGTTATACTAATCTGCATGTCTTTCCATGTGGAGACTCAAAACATTATTGTAAATGAGTAGTACTAGGGTGTTGTACCGTGTTAGCCATTATGAATGTAGAGAAAAGCCAAGCAAAATGATGCCTTTTATTGGCTAACTAGAAAGATTACAATAGGCAAGCTTTTGAGGCAACTCAGGCCCCTTCTTCAGGCAAGATGTAATCATCATGTAATCAAGATGATTTCATCTTGCCTGAAGAAGGGGCCCGAGTTGCCTCGAAAGCTTGCATATTGTAATCTTTTTAGTTAGCCAATAAAAGGTGTCATTTTGCTTGGCTTTTCTTTGTAAATGAGTGAAAGAAAAACAGGAGATGGTTATCCAAAAATGAAAAATAGGCATGTGTAGGAAGGGGTCAAATCCATGAGATCAGAAAAGGACAAGAATCAAAATAAATGGGGCAACACATTAATCAGAAGTGTGGAGCAAAATTAGATAGATAGATAGATAGATAGATAGATAGATAGATAGATAGATAGATAGATAGATAGATAGATAGATAGATAGATAGATAGATAGATAGATAGATAGATAGATAGATAGATAGATAGATAGATAGATACTTTATTAATCCCAAGGGGAAATTCACAATTAAGTTAAAACTAGAGAAGGAAAACCTAGAACTAGGACCTATTTAAGTTAGAAACTAACTATGATACAGAAAAGCTTTGACAATTACTTTATACTTTATACAATTACTGTATATCCAATTCATTATAATAACTACTCATTCAAAATCTGTACTAACCCCTACTCTCTCTTCTGTTTCCTTTTCTGGTGTCCTGTTGGTGCTGGCTTGCGCCACCACCATCTACCCAAAGCACCATGATGTTCCAACAATGATGGATGGATTAAAAGCCAGAAGTCTGTATGACCATCAGCATCAAGTGACTCCGTGAGAACCCTAACTACAAAGAGGACTATTTCATTTATGTTAGGTAGAATGCCCAGAGGGGACTGGGTGGTCTCGTGGCCTGGAACCCCTACAGATTTTATTTTTTTTCTCCAGCCTTCTGGAGTTTTTTTTTTTTTTTTTTTCTGTCCACCCTGGCCATCGGTCCTTACTCCTTTTCTATGTTAACTAATGTTGTCTTATTTTAATTTTGTATTTTGTCTGTTATTTTTCTTTTCTTCATTATGTAAAGCACTTTGAGCTACTTTTTGTATGAAAATGTGCTATATAAATAAATGTTGTTGTTGTTGTTGTTATCCACTGAGGGAAAGTGCATGAAATGACTGTCATGGTTATACTGTATATCTTCAGTTCTGTGATGTCATCATTGCAATGATTACAGTCATGTGATACCTCGAGAATGGCATTATGTAAATAAAGAAAACAAGACACAAGCAAGATTTTGTAAGATTTACTTAAAATAAATACCAAAGCACAGAAACAGAATCCTTATGTAAAAAAATCATAAAATAAACTCAAATACACACATAACAATGTGTTAAAATGTCCATCAATGGATGTTGACACTATAGAAAATATGGGTGCCTACCTGGGAATAATGTAGAAAATGGCAGTGTCCAAGACAAAAACCCAGGACAAAAACCCACAACAAAATGGCGTCAAACTGCTGTCGTAAAAATACCGATGAATCTGTTACTAAAATGAAACTGATTGAAATATTGTTCTTACGGCTACTACTTTATCATATCTCAAGAGTTCTTGACCTTGGCTTGGTCACTTTAGGGCATACAAATTCTTTCAGTTCACCAGCTTCCTCCCTTATTTTAATGATTTCCATGCAGAGGCGGCCTTAGGGGTGTGCAGGGCCTAGGGCTGACCAACCCCACGCGGAGCCGGTTACTTCAAACGTTGTTACTGGTATGTGTGGACTGTATAAACCTGCACACAAATTTAATAAAAATAATGTTAACATACACTGGATTTTCTCATTAGAGTATTCAGCTAAATTTTTGCAAGATAACACGCGGACTTTATCAAAATATAACTGGAGAATATAACTTGACAAATCCGCTCGAACGGGACACACGGACCTCAAAAGCGGGGCCCCCTTAGGCACGGGGCCTGGGGCAGTCGCCCCACTTGCCACCCCCAAACACTGCTCTTGTTTCCATGTTAGGTGAATTGGTGAGTCTGAATTTGCCAGGTATATGCGTGTCAGCTTAAGTGCTCACATGATGCATTGGTTCCAACCTTGTGATCTCATGTTGTAACAGACAGACTTTAACTTGCCACTAACTTGTAGTGAAAAACAGCAGATTCAGAAAATGAATGCATGAAGCACTAAGTGGCATTAAAACTGAGACTAGATTGAGGGAATTATATGTTATAATAACATCTAAATTAACCACATTCACTTGTCAGACAATTCCATTAGAATATTAGAAATCATTTTTTATTGTCGCCATATTTATTTAAAAAATATTTCAGTTTACTCAGGATATCAGGTAAAGACATACAGTTGATCAAAGATAAACTTTACCCAAATAAAATATAACCTGAGTCAATGAAAAGGCAAATCTGCCTGTTTATGAATATGTCTTCAATCACATTCTTTGCAAAATAGAAGTAGAAATAAGGGATAAAAATAATTATTTGCATTGTTTTACTATGAGGAGATCTCGTCAGTCTTAGCAGAAAATTGATACCATGCTTTCAGTATCTTTCATGCTACGTAATAATAATAATATGTGAATATTTACTCAGCTGTATAAATATCTGCATTATTACTATCACTTTCATTTTTGCTTTCACTTACCATTCCCTTTTTGTTTTGAATTGAAAAGATTTTGTAAAGATAACGGACACCTGAAAGCATTCCATTTTAAAACTGCACAGCTCTACATTGAGTTCAGGCTCTAATCTGGTACACTGAGATTCTTAGTTGTATTTCTCCAATAGGTTACTAACAATAGTATCATACTAACAATAAACAATGAATACATAAAATGCAGAATGAGACATATGCACAAAACACTGATGTTGTTTGTTGTCAATATGAGTGGACTTGCATTATAATCCCTGAATCTATTGGTGCAAGTACAAAAGGGTGTTGTTTATCATAGATAGATAGATAGATAGATAGATAGATAGATAGATAGATAGATAGATAGATAGATAGATAGATAGATAGATAGATAGATAGATAGATAGATAGATAGATTGCATCCGGAAAGTATTCACAGCGCATCATTTTTTCCACATTTTGTTATGGTACAGCCTTATTCCAAAATGGATTAAATTCATTTTTTCCCTCGGGATTCTACACACAACACCCCATAATGACAATGTGAAAAAAGTTTACTTGAGATTTTTGTAAATTTATTAAAAAATAAAAAAATTGAGAAAGCACATGTACATAAGTATAAGAAGCTCGAAATTGAGCTCAGGTGCATCCTGTTTCCCCTGATCATCTTTGAGATGTTTGTGCAGCTTAATTGGAGTCCACCTGTGGTAAATTCAGTTGGTTGGACATGATTTGGAAAGGTACACACCTGTCTATATAAGGTCCCACAGTTGACAGTTCATGTCAGAGCACAAACCAAGCATGAAGTCAAAGGAATTGTCTGTAGACCTCCGAGACAGGATTGTCTCGAGGCACAAATCTGGGAAAGGTTACAGAAAAATTTCTGCTGCTTTGAAGGTCCCAATGAGCACAGTGGTTTCCATCATTCGTAAGTGGAAGAAGTTCGAAACCACCAGGACTCTTCCTAGAGCTGGCCGGCCATCTAAACTGAGCGATCGGGGGAGAAGGGCCTTAGTCAGGGAGGTGACCAAGAACCTGATAGTCACTCTGTCAGAGCTCCAGAGGTCCTCTGTGGAGAGAGGAGAACCTTCCAGAAGGACAACCATCTCTGCAGCAATCCACCAATCAGGCCTGTATGGTAGAGTGGCCAGATGGAAGCCACTCCTTACTAAAAGGCACATGGCAGCCCGCCTGGAGTTTGCCAAAAGGCACCTGAAGGACTCTCAGACCATGAGAAAGAAGCTTCTCTGGTCTGATGAGACAAAAATTGAGCTCTTTGGTGTGAATGCCAGGCGTCATGTTTGGAGGAAACCTGGCACCATCCCTACAGTGAAGCATGGTGGTGGCAGCATCATGCTGTGGGGATGTTTTTCAGCAGCATGAACTGGGTGACTAGTCAGGATAAAGGGAAAGATGACTGCAGCAATGTACAGAGACATCCTGGATGAAAACCTGCTCCAGAGTGCTCTTGACCTCAGACTGGGGTGACGGTTCATCTTTCAGCAGGACAACAACCCCAAGCACACAGCCAAGATATCAAAGGAGTGGCTTCAGGACAACTCTGTGAATGTCCTTGAGTGGCCCAGCCAGAGCCCAGACATGAATCCAATTGAACATCTCTGGAGAGATCTTAAAATGGCTGTGCACCGACGCTTCCCATCCAACCTGATGGAGCTTGAGAGGTTCTGCAAAGAGGAATGGGCGAAACTGGCCAAGGATAGGTGTGCCAAGCTTGTGGCATCATATTGAAAAAGACTTGAGGCTGTAATTGCTGCCAAAGGTGCATCGACAAAGTACTGAGCAAAGGCTGTGAATACTTATGTACATGTGATTTCTCAGTTTTTTTATTTTTAATAAATTTGCAAAAACCTCAAGTAAACTTTTTTCACGTTGTCATTATGGGGTGTTGTGTGTAGAATTCTTAGGAAAAAAATGAATTTAATCCATTTTGGAATAAGGCTGTAACATAACAAAATGTGGAAAAAGTGATGCGCTGTGAATACTTTCCGGATGCACTGTAGATAGATAGATAGATAGATAGATAGATAGATAGATAGATAGATAGATAGATAGATAGATAGATAGATAGATAGATAGATAGATAGGGTCAGTCTTGGTAGGAGTAGGGCAGTACTTCACCCTTCATCTTACTTTGCTGAATATTTTTTTATTTTCCCCTCTCCTTATTGTTGTCTTAAGTGTTTTGATTGTTACTGTACCCTGATTCTTCAATTTCATTATTGTTCAGATTTTGTAAGGACACCTCACTGGTGTCACCATCACCTGATAGGACTATAAAAGGAGCTGTTGCTAAAGCCTTAATGCTGTTATGCTTTTGGCTTCTCTCTTAATAGACTTTTTGTGATAGTTATTATGTTGTTCTTGGGAGACCTTTTTTATATCCGAATTCTGGTTTTTTTTATAATAAGTTTTGACTTTTAAGATTTCATATTTGGTCCAGTTTCTTGGCTCTGGTAAATTCTCAGTTTTGTTTTTCTTTTTTGTCTGAAATTCACTAGGCATTCTTCATTATTAAATGTATTTAGTTTTGAGTTAATTCTCTTTTTTTATTGTTACTTTTCTCCTTGAGATAGTTCTGAAAGAGCCATTTTAATGTTTGTATTTAGTAATTAGTCCTATTTTTGCTCTAATTTCCTGGGTAATTCTTTTTTGAATTCTATTCAGTAACGATTGCTTTAGTGTTTTTTTGAGCTTGGGATCGTTTTATGCTGTGTGGGTCTAATCATAACAACTCTAATGAAAGATAGATTGATGATTATATTCTAAATATGTCATAATACAGTGCCTTCAGAAAGTATTCAGACTCTCACTTTTTACCCATTTTGCTATGTTGCAGCCTTATGCTAAAATCATTTAAATTCATTTTTTTTCTGTCATTAAGCAATACTCAATACCCCCAAATGACAAAGCAAAAACAATTTTAGAAATTTTCCGTAATTTATTAAAAATAAAAAACCGACATATTACATTGACTCAAATATTCTGACCTCTTTGTCAGTATTTCGTTGAAGCACCTTTGGTGGCAATTACAGCCTGGAGTCGTCTTGGTTATGCTGTGATAAGCTTTGCACAACTGGGTTTGGGATTTTTTGCAATTCTTCTCCTCTTCAGATTTTCTCAAGCTTTGTCAGGTTGGATTGAGGCTGTCAGTGGACAGGTATTTTCAAGTCTCTCCAGAGATGTTCAATTGGATTCAAGACCATACTCTGGCTGAGCCTGTCAAGAACATTCACAGAGTTGTCCCAAAGCCATCCCTATGCTGCCTTTACTTTGTGCTTAGGGTCATTGACCTGTTGGAAGGTATTTCTGAGGCCTTGCTTGAGGTCCATAGCACACTTTGGAGCAGGTTTACATTAAAGATATCTCTATAATTTACTCAGTTCAGCTATCCCTCAGCCCTGACTAGTATTCCAGTCCCTGCTTCACTTTTGGAATGGCATTGCGTAGATTAGTGATACCCTATTTCATCCAGATATGATGCTTAGAACTGAGGCCAAACAGTTTAATCTTGGCTTTACCAGAACACAGAATCTTGTTTCTCATAATCTATGAGTCATTTAGGTGCCTTATTGGAAACTCAACGCAGGTTTTCATGTGTTGTGTAGCCAGATTGGTGGAATATTGACAGTGTCCAGAGTGACCAATGAATTCTTGGTCACCTCTCTTACAAAGTCCTTCTCCCAGGATGGCTCAATATGATCTGGTGGCCAGCTCTAGAAGAGTCAAGGTTGTTCCAAACATATTCTATTTAAGAAATATAGAGGACACTGTGTTCTTGGGAAGTTTTGATGCAGCAGAGATTTTTCTGTAGTCTTCACAAAGATCTGTGGCTTGACACAATCCTGCCTCTAAGCTCTGAAGACAAATTCCTTTGATCTCGTGGCTTGAGTTTTGCCTGAGACTATATCCTATAGACTGGGGTATTCCTGTCTTATTATATGCAATCAATTTAATTTACCAAAGGTGGACTCCAAAGAAGATGTAGACACAGTTCAATATTGATTAACAGAGTGGGATGCATATATATATATATATATATATATATATATATATATATATATATATATATATATATATATATATTGTGATAGACGGCCGGGGACCTTGCCCGGTTGTGACGCCCTTTTGAGGAGAGGACCGGGGAAGTGGACATATCACCAGCAGTACCTTCCCCAGGTTTACATTGGGGCCACGGGACTGGAGCTTGGAAGCTCAACCCTGCTGGGGCCCGTGGCCACCACCAGGGGGTGCCTGGATAGTTCCAGAGGCGTGGTCTGCAGCACTTCTGCCACACTTGGGTGAAAGAGAATGGAGCTTGCGAGAGAGGAGTGGAGGCGGCAGAAGAAAAGAACAGTAAAGAGATAAGGACAGAGCATTGTGGGGTTTGTGCACTGTGTTGTTGTGCAGAACGTTAATAAACGTGTGTGTATGTGGGACATTCTGAATTCGTGTCTGGGCCAATCTTCACTATATATATATATATATATATATATATATATATATATATATATATATATATATATATATACAGTGGAACTTCGGTTCACGACCATAATTCATTCCAAACCTCTGGTCGTAAACCGATTTGGTCGTGAACCGAACCAATTTCCCCCATAGGATTGTATGCAAATACAATTAATCCGTTCTAGACCATACGAACTGTATGTAAATATATTTTTTTAAAGATTTTTAAGCACAAATATAGTTAATTACACCATAGAATGCACAGTGTAATAGTAAACTAATGTAAAAACATTGAATAACACTGACACAAACACCCAGACTCCCTGCTCAGCTGCACGCGCAGGCTCACTCGTTCTCAACTGCACGCGCTCTCTCTCTCTCTCTCTCTCTCTCATCAGCACGCAAGCCTGCTCTCTCTCTCTCTCTCTCTCTCTGTAACATTGCAGCAGTTCACGCTATAGCCTTACAACCCAATCGCTGTATAAACACTTTTTTTTAATGAGTTTTAAGCACAGGGGAAAAAAAAAGGAATATTTGAACAAATCCGAACTTTATTTAAAAACCAACCACAAGCAACCAAGAAAGTAACATTGCAGCAGTTCACGCTATAGCTTTGCAACCCGATCGCTGTATAAACACTTTCTTAAATGAGTTTTAAGCACAGGGGAAAAAAAGGAATATTTGAAAAATCTGTAATTTAATAAACCACCAAGAAAAGTAACATTGCAACAAATCACGCTACAAACCACTCGCTGTAAACACTTTTTTTAAATGAGTTTTAAGCACAGGGAAAAAAAATGAACATTTGAAAAAATCTGTAATTTAATAAACCACCAAGAAAAGTAACATTGCAACAATGCACACTACGGAAACAGAACTGAAAACAAATTCAAGCTGCCTGTGTGTCTGCGTCTCTCTCTCTCGCGCTGCCTCTGTGTGTGTGTGTGTGCGTGTGTGTGTGTCGCGCTCTCTTGCTCTCTCTTTCTTGCTTGCTCGCTCGCTGCACAGGAAGTGCACAGGGAGAGACTGAACATGTACAAACCGAAAGGGAAACTGGCTTGTTTGTATACCGAGTGTGTGGTCGTGGACCGAGGCAAAAGTTTGGTGAACTTTTTGGTCATAAACTGAGTTGTACATGTACCGAGACGTTTGTGAACCGAGGTACCACTGTATATATATATATATATATATATATATATATATATATATATATATATATATATATATATATATATATATATATATATGTGAGATATGGCCAGCAGTTTGTCCCGGCCAATACCCGTAGGCCACCAGATGGAGCCCTCCCTGCAACATGGAGATTCCCCGAATTCCAGCAGGGCCTCATGGACATTGGAGTTTTAATGCACAGCCCTGCTGGATACCATGGGGCCCCCCAGGGGTCACTGCAGGGAGGCCCAGGGACTTCTATTTGCCTTATAACCCGGAAGTACTTCCCAGTCAAGGGGACAGAGGCAATGACGTACTTCTGGGTTGAAGAAAAGGAGTTTTCATCCGACCCGGAAGTGTTGCAAAGTCACATGGACAGAGAGAGAGAAAACACTTCCGGGTCAAGGATTATAAAGGACTATGGGAAACCCCAGCAGATCGAGCCAAGTTGGGATGAAGGGTGACTGAGCTGCTGGGAGGTGTGGAGGATTATTGTGAATGTGTATTGTTGTTATTATTGATTTATTAAGTATAGTGGAGGTGGAGGTGCTTGTGCACACGTATTAAAAAACTTATAAAACTTATAAAATAAGTTATTGGACTTTTATCTGGTGTCTGGCGTCTGATCTGAGGGTTCAAGGGGACGACAGCGTCCCCATTCTGTCACAATATATAAATATATATATATATGTATTCTTATATTTGTTCGTTGTTTGATTCAATATCTGAACATCTAACAGACATAAAATTAACTTCAAAAAGATTATTGCTCTGATTTCTGCTTATTACTAGTACTAAATTAGCTAAAATATATTGAACTAGGTCTACAGTGGGCTGGCACCCTGCCCGGGGTTTGTTTCCTGCCTTGTGCCCTGTGTTGGCTGGGATTTGCTCCAGCAGACCCCCGTGACCCTGTAAGGATATAGTGGGTTGGATAATGGATGGATAGAACTAGGTAGAGTTGTCCATCCTTCCCTCCATTTTCTTACTATATATATTTAAGGATATCAAAAAATCACAGCCTGTTGCAGCAGAACTGTGTGGAAAATGAATAACCACCTTTGATGTAAAATTTTCCTTCAGTACAAAATGCCAGTGTTAAATCATCATGTGAAAAAGATTTGATAGGATGAACCCTGTCTTATTCATATCTTTGCCTTTTGAATTCATTCATTGTAGCTGAAAAGGGAAGAGTGACTGGAAATTACCTACTTGACAGTGTGGAAAAGAACAAAAGAGCAAGAGAAGAGCCACATAGCAAGCATGGTGTGAGATGGTGTTAGGAAGATGTTCTAGTATTGAGAATGAACTGGATTTGATGTACACTGAATTGTTAGCGGTCATAAAATTACAAAATAATTTAAACAGCAACCACTATCACTTACATTATTTACATGGTTTATTTTGTCTTTATCACTGATTTTTTTTCCTTTTTGCGAGTCTTTATAGCACATCTGATACTGTCTCATTTCTGTTGCTCCTGGAACTACAACAAGACAGCCAATGACCTTCAACCAATCAGCTTCTAATTTCACATCTGACATCATAAAGCAGGAATTTGTGGACAATGTCACATGTTTAAATAATTGCTTAAAAACATCTGCTTTCCTTAAGAATTTAAATGGCATATTTTTTTACTCCAAACTTGAATGATTTTGTAGATGTTTTCATGAATGAAGAAGAAAAGTTTTTTTCCCCCCAAGTGCATGTTTCATCTTGATGATGTTAAAGTATAACTTTAAATTTAATTGGCTAAAGGTAAGTGACTGATCTGGAATAAAAACACTTTTGTACAAACATCAGAAATCTGATCTTTTATGTACTAAGTCTACATTAGTGTGTATTCTCTCTCCTCAAAATTTGTCATTGCATTCTCTTTTATATTCAAAAAACTTGAAAACTAGACTATCTGTGATTGGCCAAACCCACACCTAACCACACCCCATTTTGCAGGAGAAAAACTGGATGCAGAGATAGTCAGGCAGGCAGGAAAGAAGGAAGACTTCCACTTCTTGAAACCTACAGTGACTTTGTAGAAATCATTTCAGTGCATGGTTTATGTATCTAATGCCTACCTACCACTTTTGGTTAATGGCCTGGTGAGATATTTGGGTTTTATTTAGAACTATTACCCACAACTAAACCATACCAGAATTATGCCTCAGCATGCTGGGTCACACCCCAAGTTACTTGGCCACTATTCCCAAACATTGTTTAATATACAGGGGGCACCCCCAGATGTGGAATCCTGTCTGATATTAAACTGACAGGAACACAATCTTTTTTTTTTTGTCTAAAATCCATTTCTTTGAACAGACACTGTTTTGCCTGTCCAATTCCACTTACATTTACTTTTCAGTGTTTCAACTTTGACCACACACAAAGTCTGGACAATATGCTTATCCACTGCAGCCCATCACCATTACACCACCTGTGATAATTTTACATTTTTTCATCCCTAAATAAAACAATCTTAAAGGTCTTCAACCTTTTCTCTATTGATCTTTGTTCAGTAGGACTTTTATTCTCCATTCTTCCAATACTTATGTCTCACATTTCTCTAATAATCTTTGAATAGATATATTCTTATTATGTATTACAAGTTCATCTTTCTCCCACCACATATTGTCCTTAATTATGTTAATTATTTTCCATTGACGTTTTGGCATTTTTTTCTTTTAACTCTTTTCCCACTAACCCATACAATACACCTTCCATCGTGATTTCCTCTTTTCCTAAGAACCCTTTCCATTTTTGTGACACATTTTTACAATGCCAAAAAACATGAGCTGCTGTTTCCAGCTCTGAACAGTTCTCTCTTGGACATGTTGGACTGTTAGCTACTCATCTTTTATACATAGCTGTTTGTGTTAGCAAAATTGCATGCACTGTTAATCACCCCAAGTCCTTTTGTCTATTCATTAGTTCCTTATCCGCATTTTGTTCCCAGACTTGCTTGCTCTTCTGTCAATGGTTGAATTTTTACTATTTTTTCTTCTTTTTCTATATACTTTCTTTAGTCTCCGTTCCTTCCCTATATTACGGCATCTCCTTCCTCCTATGTATATCTTCTTAAACATTTAATTATTGCCTTATAATGTTTGGGTGTATTAAAGGCAGTTGGTCTGTTATTTGGAATTTTTAACAGTTTTGCTTTCCTCAACTCTGTAACAAGTACTGTACTGTAAATATCTTATGTCTCTTATCATTTCCTCTCTTTTTTAAATCCATGTTTACTACTGTTGCAGTGTGTTTCAGTAACAACTCCTTTTCTACATTTGGAAAGCCTTTTCCTCCCTTTTCCTTATTTTTATATGCGATTTTCCTGGCCACTTTCTCACATTTTGATCCCCATAAGAAAAAAAATAATTTTTTTCAATATTTTCTTTGGTGGAAAGGAGACGGTAGCCAAATGTGACAATTTTGATATTGTTATCACTTTCAAAAGCAATATTTTCCCTTCCATTATCAAGTTTTGTAACCTCTAAAAACCTGTTATTTATCTTTTTTTTTGCATTTCTTTCCATTACCTTCTTTCTGTATTGCTGTCTCCAAATGTTATCCCCAATATTTAACAGTATTGGAAAGCCTTATCTTTTCATCTGGTTTTTCCTTCCATTTCTTCCACAGAACACAATCACATTTTTTAAGTTCATTGTTGATCCTGAGCCCATACAAAACCATTCAGTGTGTTCAATTATTTGATTTATACTACTAACGTCTCTTATTATTATAATCACGTCATCCACGTCAGCAAACACTTTCATTTGTTGCCTACCACTTCCCTGGACTTCAACTCCCTATATATTTTTAACATTTCTGATTTTATTCAGTAATGGCTCAATACTTAAAATAAATAACTCCGCTGATTAAGGACACCCTTGCCTTATGCCCCTTTCTACCTTTATTTCCTTTGACAATTTGTTGTTTACCTTAGTTTTACTTAGTATACCTTTGTAAACTGTTTTATCCATCGTAACAACTCTGCAGGCACTCAGATTCTTTGGAGAATCCTCCACATATATCCGTGGGTGACTTTATCAAAGGCCTTCTCTATATCTAGATTAATTAAACCAACATCCAAATTTCATTCTTTCATTAGGTGTACACAATCCCTTAGCACACACAGGTTATCAGTGGCACTCATACCCGGAACCACGCATGCTTGCTCTTCCTTTATCACATCTGCAATCTTGTCTTTCAATCTGTTTGTCAAGTTTCTTGTTAGAATTTTATAGTCCTGGCATAATAATGTTATTGGTCTCCAGTTTTTAATTTTGCCATCTCCTCCTGTTTGGGAATGAGTGTTATTATTCCCCTCTTCATTGACTTTGTCATTTCTCCATCCCTCAAGATTTCTAAAAAGAGACTAAGCATATCATATTTTTATATATCCTAAAAGGTCAAATAGAATTCAATTGGTAATCTGTCAATCCCTGGCATTTTGCCTCTGCTGCACATTTTAATGGCTTTCTCCACCTCCTGTATTTCTATCTCCTGGAGTAAGGTTTCCTTGTGATCGTCTGTGAAGAACTGGGGGGTATTTTCCGTACGACGCTTAAATCATCCGAGATCAGATGACTCATCTTGGATGAGTTAATGCCGGTGAAACTCACCAGGGATAAATCGGTTTTTCAAACGCAGCCGTGTAGTAGATTAGTTTAGCTGGATCTAATCATCCGAGATGAATGTGCACGCTCACGCTGAGTGAAAAGCCCATATATATTGAATCTACAAAACATGATCAGCAAGTCTTTGATAGGCTGTAACAAAATGACAAAAGAACGGGCGCATTTTTTTTTTCATACAAGCTGTGTGTGTGTGTGCGTGTGTGTGTGTGTGTATGTGTGGGTGTGTGCATGTGTGTGTGTGTGTGTGTGTATGTGTGGGTGTGTGTTAGTTAGTTAGTTAATTAGTTCATTAGTTAGTTACTCAAAGGATTTCAAGATTTAATATGCACAAGGGGTAACACTGCAAAAGCAGCCCAAACCAGAAAAGACGGCTGGCAAAAAGTGTCCGACAAATTAAATGCGTGTGCATTGTACTTACTGAAAGCAGTGTTTCATTTCCTATGTGTCAGATTAATTATTATTTAATATGTCATAATTCCAGATCAAATGTGAGCACAAAGAGAACACGGGAACAGGTTAAAGTGAAGTACAAGAATATACTTCAAACTGGTAAATATTGGTATAGAACTATTTAAAGAATTGTTGACATAAAGAATCATATATAATGTAAAGAACATTAATTTTAAAACTAATAAGAAGGCAGACAAGCAAAAAACAGGTGGAGGTCCACGCAGTCCAGACCTAACTCCTGCAGAAGAGTTGGCTCTCCAGCAAAATGCCCATCACCCTGTTTCTGAGGGCATTCCAGGGGGAAGCCCCTCCTCAGAACCAGTGGCAGGATGCAGTGGTCACTTCATTTCAGGTAAAGGATGGTCATTGCATATATTTGTCATCAATGTGTGCTATAGGTATGTTCCATATAGCCCTCTTTTTTTGTTGGGTGAGTTGCAGGGAATGTCATATCCCTAGAACCTGTGTCTGACCAACGAGATATTGACAAAGGTCAAATATTTGATGAAGACACTGTGTCTGATTATTCATAAGGAGGAGAGGTACATTTTCCAAATCAAACTCCACTCTGATCAGTCCCATGTGCCCCAATCACATTTGGAAATCCTGGGTAATGAGAATGTTAGGCTGATTGTGAGATTCTTTATGGAACTGTGGGTGTTTTTGCCTGTGTATTACCTACCTGCAATGGCATGAAACGTCTCTTTTGTCTGCACACGCAGGTGTCCAGGAAACACAATGAAAACCCGAAGGAAATATTTCAGAGCCAAACAGACTTTACGAATTGCCTGGCAAACTGCACTTTTAGACAAATTTTCCGCATCGCCTACAGTATATAAAACAAGTGCTGCTTGCAAAAAACCTCAAAGCAATGCATACTGTCTGTGTGGTTGTGAGAGCCCGACTTCACAGAGCTTGACTTCGAATATAAGGTCCTAATAAAATTTTGAGGTACAATATTCCCCCTCGGCTAAAGTGGTATCTTTCGAAAAGAATTTCCTCCGGGAACAATAAAGGATCTTCCCGATTGCGCAAATCCCTCACTATATGAAATTCTCTTCTTATAATTTGCGTACCGATATCAATTGGTTGCTCATTCATGAACGGTGAAGCCATGACTGAACGAATTCCATGCATGGACACTGATTAAGTGTGTGAGCTAATCCTTGTTTACATAGAACAAACCTGCTCCGAGCAGGTTTGAGGATTTGGATGTGTTGCTATGACAACACATCCAGCAAGAGTTTCGAAAAACCGACAGATCCAGGATCATGCCAAATCGTCAGCAATTACATCTGGCAAAACGAGTAATCCACGTACGAAAAATACCCCCCTGGTCTATTGTTCTCTGTATTTCATTAATACACCCATTGTTTGTTTCTTTCCTCTTGTACATTTCATTGTAATAAGTTGTTACTATTTCCATTATTTCTTTATTTCCTTTTTTAACATTTCTATTTTTATCCATTAATTCTTCTATCTTGGCTTTTTCCCTCCTCTTCTTTACTTTCTTAAAAAATATCAAGAGCATTTATCTCCTTCTTCTAACTCTAACTGTACTTTGGAACTTTTCTTCTTTCTTCTTAAAAACGTTCCCTAATTCTTCTTTTATTGCTCTTATTTCTCTTTCTATTTTTTCATCCTGATGTATAATTTTTCAAGTTCATTCTGCATTTTTTTGAAAAAATTCTTTAGTGTTTGCCTTCATTGATTCCCACCACTCTTTCTGACTCTGGCACCATTCCTTCAAGGTTGTCCGGCCCTTATAATATTGCTGGACTCTTCTTTTATCATTTTTTCATCTAACATCGTTTCATTTAACTTACATAAAAAATCTTTAGTCTCTTCTTCCATTCCTTTTTGCACTTCTACCTCCAACATACTATGGTCAAAAAAAAAAAACACTGGCTGTAAATAGCTTTTTTTCGGTTCATAGTTTTTATCTATCAGAATATAATCTATCCCGGAAGATTTTTTCCTTGCCCCTCACCAGGTAAACCCTTTTTCCTTTCCTTTTAATTTTCGAAAAACGTCTGTCATTTGGATGTCCTTTATAATTTTTTTTTTTTGGATGTTCTATCTAATTGTTATCCTCTCTGCTCTGGTTCACTTGAGCAATTAAAATCACCCACAACAATTAAATTATTTTCAGCGGCCATTGACACCTCTAGCAGCTTTAGCACTTCCATCCTCTGAATGGGTATTGTTGGTGCATATACAGTATATTAATCAACTAGTATTATTTACTTTTGTCAGTTTTATTTTCATTATTCTCCCTTTCATGATTTCTTCACATCCTTTAAATGCTATTTCATTATTCCTTATTAACACCCCTAAACCTGTATTTTTATTTTCATTTGTTCTTGAAAAGACGACCACATCGTCTTTCCAGTCCTCTTTGTATACTTCATAGGATTTTATGAATGGTAAACCACATTCCTGTATACAAATTATGTCCACCGGTAAACTTCTCAGAAAGGAGAATACAATTCTTCTCCTCTCTTTCCTTTAAATGCTTCTAACATTTAATGTGGCTATTTTAATTTTCATTTTTTCTTCTCAGTATTGTGGTCTACAGTACCTCTCCTCCTAGTTTTCCCTTATTTGATGTAAGTGCATTTTTCTTTGACTTCTTGGCAGCTTTCCTCTCTGTTTTCCGTTCCTCCACTCCTTTCATCACTGTCATTGAGACAAACCCTTCCATGTCTTTAGACACTAAATAGGATTGAGTTGTGCCCCATTCCTGAGCTTTTAGATAGATAGATAGATAGATAGATAGATAGATAGATAGATAGATAGATAGATAGATAGATAGATAGATAGATAGATAGATAGATAGATAGATACTTTATTTACTTCCCCTTCATCTATTTCACCAGAGCTAGTTGGTGATAATAGGTCTGGCTCACGTTTCCTTTGTAACACTGGGTTGACTTGCATTGTCCCCATGTTTACCTTTATTTCCTCCTGCCCTATACTTTCCATTGTTGCCTGGAATAGCCTTTCCACTTAGAATCTCTATTATTTCTTCAGTGTGAAAGAGAACATTTTGAGAGCACTGCTCTAGTCCCCTCTCTACATTTTGGCTATCTTTCTTCTCTTCCATAAATGTTAGGAAGTCATTTTCTCCACTACTCTTTCTGTCTTCTTTTACTCCTTCATACCCTCTTTCCCCCCTGACTTCAGTAATTAAGGTCTCTATTTCACCATGTTTCCTCAGTTCACCTCCTTGGATTCTTTCTTTCCCATTTCTTCATTTTCACTTTCTTCCTCTGACTCCTAATCTAAGAGTTCTATCACTTTTTCTCTCATTTTATTCATTTTGGCAATATTGGCATAGGAGACCGGACAGTCCTTGAAGACATGGTGCCACCTGTCCACATAGATTACATATTATTGGCCTCCAACACTTCCTTGTACTATGCCCTTCCTCTTTACAATTACTACATTTTATCGTCTCACAATCTATTGCCTTATGTCCTTCATTACTACACCTTCTACATATAAAATTATGTCCTCTTATTGAACTGATTTGTATGACCGGGGGCAAATGTATCACCTTTTCCGTGTCATTATCCCTTATGAAAACTACATCGAATTTGTATACAGTAGTCCATTCTTTATCCCATTTTCATTTGTCATCTGCATACAGGTTTTTACTTCATATAATGGCAACACCAATTGTAACTGCATTTTGACTTTCTCAGTATTCATAATGACATTTACTTTCTTTCCATTCTGTCAGTCAAAAGTAAGATTAAAAATTTATTGAAAATTGAGCTAACATTTTTCTCTTTCTTTACTATTCTCACACATTTATCATACAGAATTCTGCTCTTATATCCCACTTCAAAAGTAGTTTTATCAGGAAAGGCAAAAAGAAAATCAATTTCACCAGGGACAAATTTGAGAGTTCTCTGCAGCACCTCCTTGTTGAATTCCTCTCACTCCCTTTATTCTTCTTTCAGTTCGAAGCAGATCATGTTTTTACTCTCTCTCCCATTTACAGGTATTCGTGATGCAAGTCTTCCAAAAATACTAGATCCTTGTCTTTCTTCTTTTTTGAATCTCCAGATCAATGGCTCCATCAACCAGTCTGCTGAACTGCTAGGTACCAATACTTCTGCCATCTTGCTCCTATTAAAATGAACTCACCGTATACCAAGGGAAGCAGAAAAAGGGATGGTGGATGTGCTGACCTATCTTGCCCTGGATCCAAACCTGTGAGGCACTCCATACACCTGACCTGGGAGAATCACCTTGGTGATTATGGTATCTCCCATTGTAAAATACCTTCTTTACTATTAGGAAGAACAGGGAACAGAAACACCAACCACGACAGGCATAACTAATCCAACAGCTGGTGGGGACAGACATCACCAGCAGATGGCAGTCTACTGTCTGTGTGTCATATACAGTACATAGATAACAATTGGAACATTACACAAATATTTCACTGTGCCATATTCATGTGGTTCTAAGGTTTGCAACATGTACATTGGCGCAAACATCACATAAATGTGCATTTAGAAAAAGTAAAACAGATTGAATGTACATCAACCTTTAATGCAGCTTATTAAGTCAAAATAGATACTTTGTTTTCTTCTTCCCAATGCCAATAAACATTACTTTTATATATAAAAAAGTGAGACATTTGCACTGTGTGCAGTTTCCTCCAGAAGAAGTCATGTTCAGCATTATCATATTCTAGGAGACCACCTATAGTTTGATGTTTTTCATGGCCATGCAGATAGTTGCCTTTTTGGTATTTGAAGTTTTAGGAGACTTTGTACTGAGGAGCCTAAAGGTTTTGAACTTGGTACTGCATTCCATTTGCTGTTGGGACATTTTGAAGCTTTTACTGTACTCTGCTTCATTTTACTGATGCCAGGCTTCTTGAGTGTATTCATAATACTGAATAACACTGGCCAACATTGATTTGGGTTAGCTGTGGCCAGCAAGGTGGGTAGATTCTGTGATAGTCACTTCTTGTGCCTGGGACTTTGGCAGGTTGGAGACACCTGCAGAGAAAAAGCATCAAGCAGGCTGGAACGCCAGCTGAGGTGCTTGAAATGAGAAAAAAAGTAAGGAATAAGAAAGAAATGGGTGTTAGACATTCACTAAAGGGAACATCTCATTAGCATTGAAAAATTAAAGTGATCTGTGATTGGCCAGCACCAACACCTAGCCCCACCCCTATGAATTAAAAATTGAAATCTTCAGTGCCTCATGCAGGGTGTTAGTATGCTGCGGAGTTGCTGAAAAGATGGTTCTTCAGTGTGTGACAACAACTATCAAACATGGTGGAAGGAGTGGGATGGTGTAGGGTTCTTTTGTTGGAGACATGAAAAAGTTTGGGAACCCCTCTTAATTCTTTGGATTTTTGTTTATCATTGGCTGAGCTTTCAAAGTAGCAACTTCATTTTAATATATGATATGCCTTATAGAAACAGTAGTATTTCAGCAGTGACATTAAGTTTATTGGATTAACAGAAAATATGCAATATGCATCATAACAAAATTAGACAGGTGCATAAATTTGGACACCCCAACAGAGATATTACATCAATACTTCGTTGAGCCTCCTTTTGCAAATATAACAGCCTCAAGACGCCTTCTATAGCCTTTGATGAGTGTCTGGATTCTGGATGGAGGTAAGTTTGACCATTCTTCCATACAAAATCTCTTCAATTCAGTTAAATTTCATGGACAGCCTGCTTCAAGTCATCCCATAGATTTTCAATGATATTCAAGTCAGGGGACTGTGACAGCCATTCCAAAACATTGTACTTCTCCCTCTGCATGAATGCCTTTGTAGATTTCGAACTGTGTTTTGGGTCATTGTCTTGTTGGAATATCCAACCCTTGCGTAACTTCAACTTTGTGACTGATCCTTGAACATTATCCTGAAGAATTTTTTGATATTGGGTTGATTCATCCAACCCTCGACTTTAACAAGGGCCCCAGTCCCTGAACTAGCCACACAGCCTCACAGCATGATGGAACCTTCACTAAATTTGACAGTAGGTAGCAGGTGTTTTTCTTGGAATGCGGTGTTCTTCTTCCTCCATGCAAAGTGCTTTTTGTTATGACCATATAACTAAATTTTTGTCTCATCAGTCCAAAGCACTTTGTCCCGAAATGAATCTGGTTTGTCTAAATGAGCATTTGCATACAACAAGCGACTCTGTTTTTGGCGTGAGTGCAGAAAGGGCTTCTTTCTCATCACCCTGCCATACAGATGTTCTTTGTGCAAATTGCGCTGAATTGTAGAACGATATACAGATACACCATCTGCAGCAAGATGTTCTTGCAGGTCTTTGGAGGTGATCTGTGGGTTGTCTGTAACTATTCTCACAATCCTGCGCATATGCCTGCCAGACCTTGGTTTAACAGCAACTGTGTCTGTGGCCTTCCATTTCCTGATCACATTCCTTACAGTTGAAACTGACAGTTTAAACCTCTGAGATAGCTTTTTGTAGCCTTGCCCTAAGCCATGATACTGAACAGTCTTTGTTTTCAGATCTTTTGAGAGTTGCTTTGAGGATCCCATGTTGTCACTCTTCAGAGGAGAGTCAAAGGGAAGCACAACTTGCAATTGACCACCTTAAATATCTTTTCTCATGATTGGACACACCTGTCTATGAAGTTCAAGGCCTAACGAGCTAATCCAACCAATTTGGTGTTGCAAGTAATCAGTATTGAGCAGTTACATCCATTCAAATCAGCAAAATTACAAGGGGACCCAAATTTTTGCACAGCCAGTTTTTTACATTTGATTTAATTTCATACAACTATATACTGCTTCACTAAAAATCTTTGTTCGGAAAACACCCCAGTACTCAGATGTTCCTAGGAAATGAAAGACATACCACTGTTATCTTTTTTGTTGAAAGTAGAGTAAATTATTATGCTGGCTGAAAGGGGCTCCCAAACTTTTTCATATGACTGTAGTTACTGACTTGCACAGAGTGACTGGCATTCTGAATCAAAAGTGTTGCCACAGTTCGGCTGTTCTATCAGCAAAAGTTGGCGACTTTGGTGAATCAAAATCTTGAATAAAATTTTGTACCCTTAATGATTCCTTGACTTATGTTTTTATTTGTCAATGTTTATTTGTTCGATTTCATGAAGTATTTAAACATTCCAATGCATTAATTTCCCTGCAAACTGAGGTATTTTAAAACTTTTTGCCAGTAGCTGTGTTTACCCAAAATTTCCAACGTTCTGCAGCTTTAGTATGCTTCATGGGATTCTGGCAATAGCTTGAGATGTTGAAATGATTCCACAGACAAAATATCTTCATTTTTAAAAGGTTTAGTAAACATTCCAGGTAAAACAGTTCACACAAAATAGAGAAAAAACTGATATAGCAAAGAAAAGAAAAGTTTTTGTTTAGTAAAAGTTCTGTTTAAAGGTTAAATATCTTGTTTCATTCTTTAAGTTTGCTCATACAGTTGAACCATATCTAAACAGTCAGAAAACTGTATGCCTATCTCATTTAAATACAGCAAATGAGTCTTTCAGTCCATGCTAGCAATGAGCCAATTCCAAAACCCACTGAGTAACTTAACACACTGTATTACAGATATAGCTAAGAAAGTTCTATCTCATATTCACTATAGGGGGTAAAGAATATAATGTATTCTATTCAAAGTAAACAAACACTAATATGAGTTTAACTTAAAGCATTAACTTTCTAAGACTGGCTTTTACAGCAGTGTACATTAAAAACAAAGCAGACAAGAATACAAGGAGAGAAATAATTACAACCAGAAAAAATTGATGACATAACAAGGATGCTCAGCTGTTGCCAGCCGGTAAACTCAGAGAAAGTCCCTTCTCGCACCTGGTACTTTGGCCAGTTTGAGGCACCTGTAGGTAGAAAGCAGCAAGCAGGCTAGAAACCAACCTGAGGTGTTTGAATTGAGAGAAAATAAAGACATGAGAAAGAAATTGGTGTTAAACATTCACTAAAGGTAACACCTCATTTGCATTTAAAAATGAAAGAGATCTGTGATTGGCGAGCACCAAGAGCTGGCCCCACCTCTTTTTGCGCGAGGACACTGCAGCCAGAGCATGCTCAAAAGCCAGTTGAGGTGCTTGAAATGAGAAGAAAAAAAAAAAAAAAACGAGAAAGAAAATGGTATTGAATATTCACTAAAGGCAACACCTCATTTGCATTGAAACATGAAAGTGGTCTGTGATTGGCCAGCATTGACACCTAGCCCCAACCCTTTCTGAAGCTGGAAACTACAGCCAGGGCAGTCTTCATAAATAGATAGTCAGGAAGGCATGAGCACTTCCTCTTCCTGACACCTACAGTGGCTTTAAAGAAAACCTTTAAACAAGTTGCTCAAGGGTACCTATTAGAGTGTCCATATTTTTGAACACTTGCCTGCACACCAGCTGTGTGAGAAAGTCAGATAGGGCATTGATCAACAAGTTTCAAGCCTCCTGCTCCATGACCTGCTTTGCATCATTGATATCTGGCTATAGCCTGTGTTCTGGCTTTGCCCCAAAGATCAAACACCTGAGAACGAGAGGGCTACTCTTTGTCAAGTCTCCAAGACGCCCTTGTGCTTAAGTACCTCCACCTTTAAGTTGTTACAATTGGCAGTGTCTTGCCCCCTGAGATCATAATAGGTTCTCTGCACCTCACTATTTAAGAATGTTGACATTGAATATTGGCCCATTCCGCACACTGTCAATGGTTTTGGGTAGCTGTGCACTCAAACATTATAAAGTATGACTTGATTTCATCATTATCTTGCAGTGGCATCGGTACTTGCAACAGAGCTCATAAATTATCCTGCTGGAAGGGGACTCATGTTTGTGCCCATGCCAGTACTTACCCACATGCACCTGTGGTCATCACTGCTCTTGTGAAAAGAATGGAGAAAAACAACATCAAATCAGAGAGGAAGAGGCAAGTTTGTTGTACCATATGAACTTCATTGACAGAATAAAACCGAATAATAAAAAAAAAATTGCTAACTTTTACAAGTAGCCAAAATTTACACCTGGTGTTACAGACTCAAAAGAAATGTATGTTTTTATTATATTATAGTAATAATAATTGCAACTCACTACTGAAAATGAGGAGCACTTGGAACTTAAACCGCAACCTTTTGATTAAAATGCAGCAGTTCTTACCTCTGCACCATCTAAGAAGACATGTCAGCTTTTTGTCGATTGACATTTGAGCTTGGATTTTTAACTCATTTACAGCAACATGTAAATTTATTTTTTTTTTTTTTATATTTTTTATTTTATTAATTTTTATTGTAATCATTCCATACAAACAGATCAATTTATAACCCAACAAATTTGAAGACAAATCAAACCCCACCCCTGAGAAGGAGAGCTTAGCTAAAGGAAAATTGCTTAAGGCTTTTTAATAAGGCAACATTAAACAAACGAAAGGGAGAAGTAAATATCTATGAAAATAAGAGATGGAGAAGGGAGTTAAATGCAATAATAGTTATTTCTCTTATTCTAAAATAATATTGATTAAATCCTGCCAGGTTTTGAAAAAATTTTGTACAGATCCTGTAACTGAGAATTTGATTTTTTCCAATTTCAAATAATATAAAACATCGGTTTCCCACTGACTTATAAGAGGAGAATTAGGATTCTTCCAATTTAACAAAATAAGTCTGCGTGCCAAAAGTGTAGTGAATGCAATCACCGTTTGCTTGTCCTTCTACAATTCCAGTCCATCTGGAAGAACACCAAACACAGCTGTTAATGGGTTAGGAGGGATTGTGATACTAAGGCTGTCTGAGAGGCACTTAAAAATTTTTGTCCAAAATGATGTTAGTTTGGTGCAGGCCCAGAACATGTGACCCAGTGAGGCAGGAGCTTGGCTGCAGCGTTCGCAGGTTGGATCCTGCCCTGGAAACATTTTGGACAGTTTTAAGCGAGACAGATGGGCTCGATATATAATTTTTAGTTGAATAATTCTATGCTTTGCGCATATAGAACTCGAGTGAATTCTCTGCTTTGCTACCTTCCACTCCTTTTCTGATATATTGATTAACAGATCTTCTTCCCAATGTCCTCTTGGATCTTTGAAAGTTAGGGACTCTAATAAGATTTTATATATTGCGGAAATAGTGTTTATTTCCTCGAAATTGAGCAGTATTTTTTCCAGCATTGTGGAGGGTGCAAGGTGGGGGAAATCGGGCAATTTCTGTTTAACAAAATTTCTAATTTGAAGATAGTAAAAGAAATGTGTAGCTGGGAGGTTGAATTTTGAACGTAATTGTTCAAAAGATGTAAATATGTTGTCTATATAAAGATCTCTGAGCATTTTAATCCCAAAACATTTCCAGGTATTAAAAACTGGATATACTTGCGAGGGTTGAAAGAGGTGGTTTTCTTGCAGAGGTGCCACCGATAAAAGATTTTCCATCTTAAAATGCTTTCTAATCTGGTTCCATATTCTGAGTGAGTAAAGCACAATTGGGTTATTAGTATATTTGCGATAACTTTCATTTATTGGAGAGCAGAGCAGGGAATATAAAGAAGTACTACAGGATTTTACTTCTATTGCGGACCAAGCCTGTGTATGTTCATTTATTTGTGTCCAGGTTTTTATGGCTTGTATGTTTGCTGCCCAGTAATAAAACTGAAAATTAGGTAAAGCCATGCCACCTTCTGCCTGAGGTCTTTGTAGGGTCGCTCTTCGGATACGTGGGTGTTTTGAGTTCCAAATGAATGCGGTTATTGTTGAATCTAACTGTTTAAAAAACGATTTATTGATATATATTGGAATGTTTTGAAAAAAAAGGAGAAGTTTAGGAAGGATATTCATCTTAACAATGTTAATTCTTCCAGCTAGAGTGAGATGAAGGGTTGACCATCTATGCAAGTCTTGCTTAATTTTTCCCATACAGACGCCAAAATTTTGTTGATAAAGAGCTTTATGTTTACTTGTGATATTTACCCCTAGGTATTTAAACTGATCTGCTATGGTAAAAGGTAGGGTGTCTAATCTAATATTATATGCTTGTGAATTCACTGGAAAGAGTATACTTTTATTCAGATTAATTCTAAGACCAGATATCTTTTGAAATTCTGTTAGTGCTGTTAAAACAGCAGGGACAGTGTTTTCTGGGTCTGATATATATAAGACCATATCATCTGCATATAGAGAAATTTTCTGTTCCAGTCCTTCTCTGACAATCCCCTTTATCTGATAAGAATTTTGGCGGTGATCCGCCAGTGGTTCAATAGCGATTGCAAACAACAGTGGCGACAAGGGGCATCCTTGTCTGGTACCATCTTCTAGTTTAAAGTAGTCTGAGCAAATGTTATTAATACAAACTGAAGCTTCTGGATTGGTATACAGTAGTTTGATCCATGCACAAATATTCGGGCCAAACCCAAATTTCTCCAATGCAGTGAAAAGGTAATTCCATTCAATCATATCAAATGCTTTTTCGGCGTCTAATGATAGTAATATCTCTGGGGTGTTTGATTTTTCTGGTGAATATATAACATTAAACAAGCGTCGGAGATTTGAAGATAAATGTCGGCCTTTAATAAATCCAGTTTGATCCTGTGATATTACCGAGGGCAGCACTTTCTCCATCCTTCTAGCTAGGATTTTTCAGAGTGTCTTAACATCATTATTCAGGAGTGAAATTGGTCTGTATGATGCACATTGTAACAAGTCCTTATTTTGTTTAGGAAAGACGGTGATTAATGCTTGTCGAAATGTTTTGAGGTAGTATTTGGTTGTCTCTAGCTTCTGTAAATGTTGCCAATAAGAGGGGAGCTAGCTGAGTGGAAAATTCTACGGGGTAACCATCAGGGCCTGATGATTTCCCGCTTTGTAGTGACTTTATAGCGTCTAGTAATTCTGTTAGCGTTAGAGGTTTATCCAGTTCCTCAGCACTTAAAGCATCTATTTGTGGTATCTGTGATGTTTCCAGGAATGCATTAGATTATGTGTTGTCTTCTTTGGACTCAGTAGAATATAAAGACTTATAGTAATCTCTAAATGTGTGCATTATTTTATTATGATCGATGATTTCTTCTCCATTCTTGTTGGTGATTACTGGTATTGCATTGTGAACTTCTTGTTTATGAATTTGTTGAGCTAAAAGCTTATTAGCTTTTTCTCTGAGTTCATAGTAATGCTGTCTAGACTTATAAATAAGTTGTTCAGTTTCTTTAGTTGTTAAGATGTTAAGTTCTGTATGCAGGGCCTGCCTTTTCCTGTGGAGAACTTCATTTGGACGCCTGGCTTGTTCTTCATCTATTCTAGTAATTTCATTTCTTAGCTCTGACACTTTCTTGGTTTCTAATTTATTTCTGTGGGAAAGATATGAAATAATCTGTCCTCTTAAGAAGGCCTTTAGAATTTCCCAGAGTGTTCCTGCAGAAACCTCTGAGGACGTTGTTTGTCTCTAGGAAGAAGCTGATTTGTTTGGATATAAATTCTGTGCAGTTCTCGTCTGCCAATAAAAGAGGGTTAAGACGCCATCTGCAAGGTGAGTGTGAGGGGCTTAATGATTTTAGCTCCAAGACTAGAGGGGCATGGTCAGAGATAACAATTGTGTCGTATTTGCATGATTTAATTGTAGGCAGGAAATTATTATCTATAAAAAAACAATCAATTCTTGAGTAGCTATAATGCACTGGTGAGTAGAACAAATATGTTCTTGAGTTTGGGTTAAGAAACCTCCAGGGGTCTGATAAGTTGTGATCATTTAAAAACTGTGTAATTATCTTTGCAGTATTAGATGTCGTCCCCCCTGTCACAGGAGTCCTATCTAAGAGTGGATTTAAAACACAATTAAAGTCTCCAGCCATTATAATTTTATGAGTGTTCACAATAGGAATGGATGCAAATAGATTTTGCATGAATTCCTTATCATCAACATTGAGTGCATAAACATTTATCAAAATCATTTTACTGTTAGGGCGGCACGGTGGCGCAGTGGGTAGCGCTGCTGCCTTGCAGTTGGGAGACCTGGGGACCTGGGTTCGCTTCCCGGGTCCCCCCTGCATGGAGTTTGCATGTTCTCCCTGTGTCTGCGTGGGTTTCCTCCGGGTGCTCCGGTTTCCTCCCACAGTCCAAAGACATGCAGGTTAGGTGGATTGGCGATTCTAAATTGGCCCTAGTGTGTGTTTGGTGTGTGGGTGTGTTTGTGTGTGTCCTGCGGTGGGTTGGCACCCTGCCCGGGATTGGTTCCTCCCTTGTGCCCTGTGTTGGCTGGGATTGGCTCCAGCAGACCCCCGTGACCCTGTGTTCGGATTCAGCGGGTTGGCAAATGGATGGATGGATGGATTTTACTGTTATATAAGTTGCCCATGACCATCACATATCTCCCTTCAGGGTCCGACACTACATCCGATGCTACAAATGGAACTGTTCTATGTATGAGAATTCCCACCCCTCTAGTTTTCTTTATAAAGCTAGAATAGAACATTTGGCCAGTCCAGACTTTTTGTAGTCTGAACTGATCCTTGGTTAGTAAGTGGGTCTCCTGTAAGAATACTATTTTAGCGTTTAAGCCTGTTAGGTGAGAGCATACTTTCTTTCTCTTTAATTCGTGATTCAGGCCTTTAACATTCCAGCTCACAAAGTTAACTGTCCCATCATGGAGACATTGATTCTGAGTTTTTAATGTCATTTTATAGTTTTAATTGGTAATATGGCAGTTTTAATCTTAGTTTCAAGATTCCCCATGAGTTATTGCACTTTAGCCTATTGTTGCATTGATATTTATAATTATAAGGATTACAAGAATAGATGAGATATAACCTGCTCTCCTTCTCTCCCCCCTTTATCCCCCCCCCCATTTTGCCTCCCCACATGAGGCTAGATCCCACTTCGCGATGTCCCAGTCCTCTGACATACGAAGAGACAGAGCACGTCCAAAACAAAACAAACCCCACCCTGCAGTGGCGTTAGAGAATTAAAACAGAGATATCTTTTGCAGCTAAATTCTTAATACTGTCTGCCGAAAATATTATCATTAACAGTATTTAAGCTTGAAATAATCTTCAGCGCTTTTAAGTTAAGATATTAAGATTAAAAAAAAAAAAGGATCAACCCTGGGAATGATTTTAAAAAACTAGTCCAGGATAATAAACCTGGTAATTCCTACTGTAAT
Organism: Erpetoichthys calabaricus; assembly: GCF_900747795.2. Lineage (NCBI taxonomy): Eukaryota > Metazoa > Chordata > Cladistia > Polypteriformes > Polypteridae > Erpetoichthys > Erpetoichthys calabaricus. The sequence continues at coordinate 56,718,564 of NC_041406.2, read as the reverse complement.
AGTGTAATGGTAATAGTATAAATAGTAGAAAAAGCAATAAACCAAGGGTATGATGTTAAACAGTCTACTTTAAGGTATAGTAGAATAAAAAAAAAAAAAAAGAAAAAAAAAAAGAAAACGAATCCTACTTTAATTACTTCCACATTTTCACACTCACGTCTATAACTCTATAACTCTGATTAAAACATAAGCATATAAAGTCCAGATAAAGAAAAGGATGTATAATTATAATACCAGTCTCTTTAAACATGGATCCAGAGAGCAGATCATAGGTCCTTCCCGTGCCTTGATAGAATACGGGGAGTTGGTCTCGTCCGTTTATAGGAGATGGATGTCTGAAGCAGAGCTCCGCTAGCAGCGGCTTTATTTTCCCACGTATTTCATATTATTTAGAGGTATCCTGTATTTAACCCGACCAAGGAACTTCCACTACAATATACAAGCATGAGTAACAAGAAGAAAAGTCAGAAAGAACCGGAAAAGAAACTTAATAATAATAATAACAATACATTTTATTTATATAGTGCCTTTCCCATGCTCAAGGCACTTACAGAATAAACAAAGAACGGCAGAATATACAGTATAAAGCATCAAAGTCTGGACAGACTTCCGGCCTGAGGGCAAGTGCAAGGTATGGCCTCACGGTGACTGACCTGGAACAGGCAGACGAATGCGCAGATTTCCTGGGACCCCGCTCCATTGTATCGTCTCCAGTCGAGAGTGAAAATGGGAGCGAAGGTGCAAGTGGTTCAGGTCGCGATGGATCGCCGATTTCTGAGGATCATTCGAGACTAGAAAAGGCCCTGCAGGATGTGCTCTCATCTACTCATCGCGAGCCTGCAGCATCTGTTGTAACAGGAGCTGCATTTCCACTCGCAGAGCACGAAAGCCGAAGCGAACTGTCCGAACTGAAAGAGATGATCGCTACACTGGCCACTGCCATGGTTACGGCCATGAATGAGCTTAAGAAAGATAACAAGAATGATCTTAAGAAGGTGACCATTGAGCTCAAGAAGGATAACAAAGATAAGGAAACGCGTCTATTTAAACGTTTTGACGTGAACTTTAAAGGCATGTTGGAGAAATTAGTGGAACACATCGAAGAAACTAATTCCAAACTGAAAACGCTTGCTGACCAGATTAATGACGTTTCAGATCAGCTGGAAGACGTTAGGCAGGAACTCACGGCTCGAGTTGAAACAGTGGAACAACTGGCGTCTAACGCCGATGAAAAAGCCACAGCTGCGAATTCCGAATGCAAAAAACTTGGAGACAGACTTGCAGCCTTGGAGGATGGGTGCAGAAGAAATAATATAAGAATTGAGGGTATACCTGAGTAACGAGAAAGCTCAAGCCCAGTGAAATTTGCAGTAGAATTACTGTCTAAAATAATTGGAGATGGCTTTAAACACGACATTGAGATAGCCACGGCTTATCGCACAAACAGACCAAGCACCTTTAAACCTAGGTCTTTTATTGTCCGCTTCGAGCGACTACGATGTAAGCTTGATGTGATGGCACTTCTCAGACACAAGCAAGAGATTATATTCGAAAATAATCTTATTCGTATTTTCCCCGACTTCTCACCATCAACAGCTGCAAAACGCAGATCCTACATTGACATTAAAAAGTTGCTACGGAAAGCCGATATCAAATATAGCCTCTTGTATCCCGCCAAACTGAAAGTGGAAGTTCAAGGTCATTATTATACTTTCCTAAGCAACATGTAAATTTAATTTTTTTTTTTTCTTTGGGTATATTCTTGAATTAAAGCACACATGTTTATTTGATATTTGGACTAAAGTCTTAACATATTATACACTTCACATCATTATTACTATAACATGGAAAAAGTTTGTTTTAGGTATGTGTTCAGCATTTCTTGCTTCACATTTCCTGTCATCCTACATTTACCCAGATCGTTGTAGACACGGAAAACACATGAAATGTATGTATTCCAAATAACAATATATTATTCACCCTATACAACTCCAGGCACCTCACCCCCAGATAACCAGACTTGAGCTGGGAGAACTTCAGCTGCATTGGTGGAGGGGATGGGATAGCAGGCTGCTTGTGCTGATTGACACATTTGCAAAACAAAAGATGCTGATGGAGAGGTGCGAAGGAATTTAAGGTGGCCTGTGATTACTAGTCTTTTCGTAGGCTTCAGGGATTCTAGTTTTAATGCAAAAACTGATTACTTGTGAATGAATATTATTTTATCCATTGCATATATTTTAATGGGGAATACAAACAGGGTTTGTATACAAACAGGATACAAGGTAATTTTATACTTAAAGTCTTTCATTTATATGATATTCCCAATTTATTGCTGCATCATATCATTATAAGAATAGATCTAAATTCCAGCCCTATCATATTTTGGAGTTTGCATATAATTCCCAAAGCTGAATTTTTGAAGCTTAGGCTAACTAAGAATATTAATCCAGTATGCATGATTGTGGTTGTGTTAGTGAGTGAGCGAATGCCCTGTGATGGATGGACACCTTCTTTAGGGTTGGTTCCTGCTTCATTCCTGATCTTGCCGGGAGACTCTGCCTCAAATTATACCAAATTACAAAGAAGTGAAGGATCTTTGAGGCTACATTCAAAGAATATACATAAAGAACCAATTGGCTTGATCACATGTTAATACACTACCACCCAAACCCATTTTAAAGTGCACAAAGTGTGGAGTGATTCAGTATGATTTTCAAATATAGTCTTACTGAGTTTAACACAAGTGGGGAAAGAAGAATTTTTTTAAAAACAAATAAGTTGTATACATTTGACTTAAAGAAGCAAATAAAAAGGACATACTTAAAAGGGTTCATGTTTGTTTATTGTTTTTCAAAATTTAAATCCCCATGTTACTTGTAGTAAGCAGTTCTATTTTCAAAAGGACAACATATTAATACTGGTGAATCCTTTTATTCTAAATTTTAAAATGCAGATAAACGGAAACAACAGTAGATCTTAACTTTCAAGTTGAAAGGTTCAAGCACAGTTCCGGAAAACTTGCCTATTGCTTTTTTGCCTCTTTTCAAAGAGATTTAATGTTGAAAAAGTGGCTGTCATGCAGAGTCTGCTTCCCAGGTTATTCTCATTTCAAAGACTTCAAGCTTTCTGCCTCTTTGTCATGGTTTTTTTCTTCCCTCTGGGACACAATCAGAGTCTGAAAAATGACCCCAATGAACTAACTTCTAGGGAGTGTAAATAGAAAAAGATATTACTTGCCTGAATTAATTCCACTATCTCATGGAGTTGAATAATCACCGTATCCTAGCACTGTGCTCTCAACAAAATAGTAGGAAGAGCCAAGACACTTACTAACTCCAGCAGAAATGAGCTCAACTTGATTACTTGGTGAATTAAAGCTGTTGCCTTAGTGAGTACCAGTATGACTGACAGTCCACAAAAAAATGTCATTGGCGAGTAGTGCATTAGGTCTAATATAAAAATTTTAAATTTAGACAATTTATTTTGTAATACACAATAACACTGTGGCCTGTTTTTCAAACTCTAAGTCTGACTTGTCTTGCTGCTATTCTCTTTTTAACACTCAGGATTAAGTGACTTTTCTTTCTGTAGCTTATCCCGAGTGCTCTTACCTTTTGCCCTTGTCATGCCACTTCATTGCATATGTCTGTCATCTGAAAACTGTTTAGAAGCAAAGGTTAAAAGACTTAATGGTTAAACTAAGCTTGATATGCGGTGATGACATTAAATTGTTATCATAAGCCTCAAGAAAAGTCCCAAGCTCTTTACAGTGCTTACTGTTAATCCTCTTAAGATTCTATGGACTGTATAGAGAAATTTTGATTCAAATTTCACTTATAAAATAATTATTCCTGTTTATATGTGTTTGTGTATTTAAGAAAGCTTTCCATTTTAACTTTTGCTTTTTACACTGTTTAAAAATAGAAATAGCATATTTAGGTTTTTTAAAAATTGTATTCATACTATTATACCATTATTACCATAATAAAATAAGACTTGTTTATATTTGTGATAAAAGATGACCAAAATGCATCTGCACAAAAAAAGAACATTGCAACAATTAATTCTTAGGCTGACTGATATGGTGGTGCAATGATTAACACTGCTGTCACACTCATCTAGGGTTTAAATGTCATGCTTGGGTGCTGTCTGTGTAGAATATGAAAGTTCTTCTCAGGCCTATGTGTTTTTTAGGAGTAGTATGGTTTTCCTACATGATCCCGTATAGACATACAGATCATTTTAATTTGGAAATCTAAATTGGCCTTGTCTTGTATGTGAGTGAGTCCTAGTGTGGACTGGCATTTTCCTCCATACTGCACTCGAGACTTCCTGAAAAAGTTCTGGCCCTGTGTGCATTAAGTGAGTTTTATAGTTACATTTATTCCTAGAACTTCCTATTTTCAACAACAGGCAAGAGCAAATTGTATAAGTAGGATTAATGTGCTAATCACAGTACGTTAGAAAAGTACCCAGAGCATACCCAGGCTTATTCCAGCAGCACTGTGTGTAAGGTGGAAATCAGTCTTTGATGGAGTTCCCGTGTATCACATGGCTAAGCCTAGCCTCACTACCTTCTATTGAGTCATTTTAAAGTCAACAGTTATCCTAATATGTACATCTTTGGGTTGTGGAAGAAAATTTGAATAGTTGCAGAAAGCACATGGAGAGAATGAGTCAAATCCATTTCTTTACATTTATGAGGCACTTTTTTCCACATTATAATTATCTATCCATTTTCTAACCTTGCTTCATATATTAGAAAATATTGACAAAAGAACATTCAATTCTAGAAAGAATATGAATCCAATGAAGGTCATATTCATGCACATTCCCTCAATTAAGTTGGTCACTTTTGACTAATATGTTAATCTAATGGGAAGAAAAGTACAGTAGACTATCCAGAGTAAACCTGGATACAGTATTTGCAAGAGGAACACACAAACTCCACACAAAGGAGGTCCTAATCAGAAATTAAATCCAGTGCCCCAATTTATCCTACCCCAAATTAATAGTTATGAAGCATCCCCACTCCCAGTTAGGAGTAGGTGTTCACATTTGGGAATGAATGATGTCACAATTTTATTGCACTCTGACCTTCAAAATGATACTAATAAAGGCATTTGGAGCTTCCTTGGAAATCATGATGACAGCTTGTATTTTTCTAATACTAATAATAAGGCATCACCATAAAGAAAATAATAATATTTGAAGAAGAAGAAGAAGGAGGAGAAGGATAGCATAATAAGATACGATATTGTGCTAAGCTGCATGTAATTGTCTCTTTGCAGCAACATTAAAAATAATACAGTTCGACCACCTTTGTGTGGGTACTGTGATATTCACATATGCAAACTCATTTAGATTTGAGGCAATGATCTTATTTGTGCATTACATCAATCACACCAACAACTCCAGGAAAACCAGTGTTTTGCATGAATGCAACTTGCTTTAACATTACCATATACGGAGTGTTAGGGAAATGTTTAAATCTGCGTATTATCTTATCACAGACCTATAAATACCTGGGAGTGCAGCTGGATGATAAATTGGACTGGACTGCCAATATTGATGCTCCGTGTAAGAAAGGATAGAGCCGGTTATACTTCCTTAGAAGGCTGGCGTCCTTCAACATCTGCAATAAGATGCTTCAGATGTTCTATCAAACGGTTGTGGCGAGCGCCCTCTTCTACACGGTGGTGTGCTGGGGAGGCAGCATAAAGAAGAGGGACGCCTCATGCCTGAACAAACTGGTGAGGAAGGCAGGCTCTATTGTAGGCATGGAGCTAGACAGTTTGACATCTGTGGCAGAGCGAAGGGCGCTCAGCAGGCTCCTATCAATTATGGAGAATCCACTGCATCCACTAAACAGGATCATCTCCAGACAGAGGAGCAGCTTCAGCGACAGACTGCTGTCACTGTCCTGCTTCACTGACAGACTGAGGAGATCGTTCCTCCCCCACACTATGCGACTCTTCAATACCACCTGGGGGGGTAAACGTTAACATTATTCAAAGTTATTGTCTGTCTGTATATCTGCATTGTTATCACTCTTTAATTTAATATTTTCTTTATCAGTATGCTGCTGCTGGAGTATGTGAATTTCCCCTTGGGATTAATAAAGTACAGTATCTATCTATCTATCTATCTATCTATCTATCTATCTATCTATCTATCTATCTATCTATCTATCTATCTATTACTTCATACATTGCGAGGGCATTCACAGTTTGGGGCAAAATTCAAGAAATGGTTGGTTGTGATGCACCTAAATAATCACTATTGCAAATCTGCATCTTTACTGTGGCCAAAAAAAGTAATGTTACCAATTTCATTTTGGCTAATTGGTGGGGCCAGCTCTTGGTCCATCTCTGCGTAGATGGAGCGATTATTTGACGTACAAGACTTGTTATGAAGATTATTCCATCTCTGTCATTTTGATATCTTTTTACAAGTTCGTCATTGTACAGGGTATACAAAATATCCTTCTTTCCCAGAATGTTCTTGTCAGTCTTTGCCTGAATTAAATCTTCTGGCAGCTCCTAGCAAGGTAGGACAGTTCAAAAGCTCTCCTAAATCCTGATCAATTCAGGAGTAGTTTCTCTAAATTAGGAAAACTGATACAACTATTACTCCTAAGTGTAGGACCAAATTTGTGTCACTCTGAGATTTCTGTGCCATTTAGGACTATTTTCCTATTCTGAGACACTTTATAAATGGTGGGCACTGGTCTCTAGGTTGAAAGAAAGTAGATTTATTTACTGTTCCCCAAACCAAGGGTGTAATGAGCTAAGGTCTGTGAATGACTGAATATATTCTATCTTTCATGAACAAGTATATTCTCTATTCTTCCAGTGAAGAAAGTATATTATGCACCATAAACAAGACAGCTACACAGATTATGCCTAATGAACATGCTTTCTTTATTAGAACATTAGAACACTCTAGACGAGAACAGGCCATTCAGGCCAACAAAGCTCGCCAGTACTATCCACTTATTTCTTCCAAGAAAACATCAAGTCGAGTTTTGAAAGACCCTAACGTCTTACTGTCTACCACACTACTTGGTAGCTTATTCCAAGTTTCTATCGTTCTTTGTGTAAAGAAAAACTTCCTAATGTTTGTGCGAAATTTACCCTTAACAATTTCCAACTGTGTCCCCGTGTTCTTGATGAACTCATTTTAAAATAACAGTCTCGATCCACTGCACTAATTCCCTTCATAATTTTAAACACTTCAATCATGTCACCTCTTAATCTTCTTTTGCTTAAACTGTAAAGGCTCAGCTCTTTTAATCTTTCCTCATAATTCAACCCCTGTAGCCCTGGAATCAGCCTAGTCGCTCTTCTCTGGACCTTTTCTAGCGCTGCTATGTCCTTTTTGTAGCCTGGAGACCAAAACTGCACACAGTACTCAAGATGAGGCCTCACCAGTGCATTATAAAGGTTGAGCATAACCTCCTTGGACTTGTACTCCACACATCGCACCATACATCCTAACATTCTGTTAGCCTTCTTAATGGCTTCTGAACACTGTCGGGAAGTCGATAGCTTAGAGTCCACTATGACTCCTAAATCCTTCTCATAAGGTGTACTCTCGATTTTCCGACCACCCATTGTGTATTCAAACATAACATTTTTACTTCCAATGTGCAATACTTTATATTTACTGACATCAAATTTCATCTGCCACAAATCTGCCCAAGCCTGTATGCTATCCAGGTCCTTCTGTAATGATATAACAGATTCCAAATTATCTGCTAATCCACCTATCTTGGTATCATCTGCAAACTTAACCAGCTTGTTACTTATATTACTATCTAAATCATTTATATATATTAAAAATAGCAGCGGCCCTAGCACTGACCCCTGTGGAACACCACTCTTAACATCAGCCAGTTCTGATGAGGTTCCTCGCACCATCACCCTCTGCTTCCTGTGTCTGAGCCAATTCTGCGCCCATCTACAAACATCACCCTGAACTCCCACCTCTTTTAATTTGATGCCCAACCTCTCATGTGGCACCTTATCAAATGCTTTCTGAAAGTCCAGATAAATAATATCATAAGCTCCACTTTGATCGTATCCTTTTGTTGCCTCCTCATAGAATTCCAGCATGTTAGTAAAACACGACCTCCCTTTTCTGAACCCATGCTGACTGCTTAGAATAACTCCTGTCCTTGCCAGGTGTTGCTCGATCTTATCCTTAATAATTCCTTCCATTAATTTTCCTGTGATGCATGTTAAGCTGACTGGCCTATAGTTGCTTGGATCTGCCCTGTCACCCTTTTTATATAATGGGATGATATTTGCCATTTTCCAGTCCTTCGGAATCTCTCTAGTGCGCACACAACTCAAAAAACAAAGAACTGGAAATACCACAGTTAGTAATTGTTTTTATTACACATGGCTACATCTAAACAGTGCCATCTTTCACCTTTACGCCTGGTGCAGCTGCATTGTTCTCTTTCTCCGTTGTAAAACACTCTTCCTCATATGAGTTCACCTCTGTTATAGCATGTCTTTATTTGAAAACAGCATTGTCAGTACGGGGAAGCATGAACGTGACTGAGAGAATAAAACTGAATAAAAAAATGCTAACCTTTACAAGTACCATAAGTTTACACCTGCTATTACAGATTCAAATCAAATGTATTGTCACACACGTGCGAATAGGAGGCAGCTAAACAGCTTGAGTAATTCTAATACTACATCAGAACAGGGGGCGGCAGGATGTACTGACTGTCTTTCTCAGTTCCTTGCAGATAATTCCTGGAAAATCCCACCAGGTTCCGGCACCAAGGATGATGTCAATTCCAGTTCCGGCCCCGATAATGTCACTTCCTCTACGGGCCTTTAAAGCTGCCAACTTACCTCCAGTCTGGCAGTTCTGATTTAGACTTAATCTTGTGAACATCTCTGTTCAAATACTTGAACTTTTGCAGCCAGGTTATAATATACGGGTGGCTGTCCCAAACATTTATGATATCTGGAGTGGTTGACTTATCACAGTATGTTTTTATTCTATAATAGTAACAATAAGAACAGCTGCCTACTCAAAATGGTAAATCTAAGAAGGACCCAGAATCAAACCCACAACCTCTTGATTATGAGCCAGCAGTTCTTACCTTTGCACCAGCCAAGCAATCATGTCAGCATTGTACCCTAACCCAATTTCTTTTTTTTCAGTTATATTCTTCAATATGTGTACTTGTCTTGTTATACTTGTACCTTTTGTGAAATTGTTTTTGATATTTGGACTTCAGTCTTCACACATTATACACTTCATGTAAAAATTTTGTCATTAGGGGAGTTGGTCTCATTCATTACAGGAGATGGAGGTGGAACTCCATTAGCAGAGGTGTTATTTTTTTCTCGTTTTTTCATCATCCCGAGGTATCCAGTATTTACTCAATCCAAGGGGGTTCAGTTACAGTATATGCAAACATATATAAGCATTAGTGGAAGAAAAAAGACTCCGAAAGAAACGGAAAAGACAGTTAAAGCTTCATCCATGCCTAAACAGGCATCAAGTTCAGTCTTAAGGTAGAGCCTGCCAGAGACTGACCTGGAACAGACAGGAGAAAGCACAGATTTTCCAGGGACCTGACACTATTGTATCGTCTCCAGCTGAGAGTGAAAGTGAGAGCAAATGTGAAATGGAGTCAGGCCCAGAGAACTCATTGATTCCAGAAAATTCAATGAAACTGAAAATAGCCTTACCTTCTGTGTTGTCAGCTACCCCTTGTGAGCCAGCAACATTGACTCTAACTGGGCTTACCACTTCACCTGCGGAGCACAGGGAAAAGCGAAAGGATCCATCCGAGCTGAAGGTAATGATCACCAGTCTCTGGGGGGCATAAAGGAACTCAAAAATAATATAAAGGAGGATATAAATGACATGAGGAAAAAGGACATAAATGATATAAGACAAGAAATAAAGGACATACACAAGACAAATGAGCAGCTGCTTCAGAATATTAAAGACAAGGAAAAACGTTTAACTAATTGCTTTGAGGCAACCTTTAGAGGTATGGTAGAAAAAAATTGAGGAAAAAATATAGGAAAATGCATCAAGGTTTGAGAATAAGCGTAGAGCACTTGGTGCTTAGTTTGAAGAGGTTAAGCAAATGTTCACGACTCGTATTGAAATATCTGAACAACTGGCATCTACCGCTGACGGAAAAGCTGCGGTTGCAAATTCCGAATGCAAAGCACTTGGAGACAGACTAGCTGCACTGGAAGATGGATGCAGAAGGAATAATATTAGAATTGAAAGTCTTCCTAAGATTCGTGAAATTTCAAATCCAGTAAAATTTGCAGTTGAACTATTCTCCAAAATAATTGGAGACGACTTCAAATCAGACACCAAGATAGCAGCAACTTACCGCATACATGGAGAGAATACCTCAAAACCTAGGACTCTCAGCATCCGTTTTGAAAATTTAAATTACATATAATGTTACTTCTCAGACAGAAACAAGAGATTATATTTGAAAATAACCACATTTGTATTTTCTCTGATTTCTCACCCTCAACGTGCCGCATTTTACAAAATTAAACAACGCTTACAGAAAGCCAAGATCAGATACACCCTCTTGTATCCTGCCAAATTGGAAGTGAACATTCAAGGCAAGCTCTACATTTTTACTGCTACAGAGGAAGCAGAAAAAGAGCTAAGAAAACTGATCCTGACAGTTTTTTGAAATACAATCAGGAGTTGCATCCAGTCCTGGTATGCCAAAGAAAACCTTACCTGCTGTTTGATTTGCTTGCACTGAAACTGGTACCATAATTATACATTATATATCCTTCTCGAATCCTTATCCTTATTTTTTAATTACAATTATATGTGTGAATGTATGTATGTATGTGTAATTTTTTTTAGGGGACTGTTTAACATCATACCCTTGGTTTATTGTATTAGGGCTTACTATCAAACATTATCTGCTTATCCAGAGCTACTTTTTAAGATCATTTCCTGGGTTTACTCTCTCAAGACTGTTTAAGTTTATATTTTATGCTTCTATTATTTGGACTGTGTTGTCAATAGATATCTCTATTTTAATCCTTATACGCTGCTACTGGGGGGCTTATTTTGTTTTGGACATGGTCTGTCTCAAGGTATGCCAGAGGACTGGGACTTTATGAAGTGCGGTCCAGCCTCATGTTGGGAGGCAAAATGGGAGGGGGGACTAGGGGGGGAGAGAAAGTCAGCAAGCTATTTCTAATCTATCCTTTTAATCCTTATATTTGTAAGTGCCAACATAATAATAAGCTTCATGGCAATAACTCCTGGAAAAATTGGAAATTAAGGTCAAAGATGTCTTATGTAATAATGTAGCATCTTAAATTAAGACTACAAAATGTCAACAAAAGTTCAGAAGCAATGTCTCCATGACCAAACAGTTAACTTTGTGAGCTGGAATGTTAAAGGACTCAATCACGAATTAAAGAGAAAGAAAGTAATCTCTCACCTGTCAGGTCTAAATGCTAAAATAGTATTTTTACAGGAGACACACTTATTAAGCAAGGATCATTTTCGGCTGCACAAAGACTGGACTGACCAAATATTCCATTCCAACTTTACAAAGAAAACTAGAGGTGTGGGAATTCTTATACATAGAAAAATCTCATTTGTAGCATCAGATGTAGCATGTGATCCTGAAGGAAGATATGTGATCATCATGGGTAATTTATTTAACTGTAAAGTGATTCTGATAAATATCTATGCACCCAATGTGAATGATAGGGACTTCATCCAAAACGTATTTGCATCCATTCCCAATGTGACCAATCAGAAAATTATAACTTTAATTGTGTTTTAAATCCAGACCTAGATCGGTCTCCTGCCATGGGGGCAATGACATCTAACACTGCAAAAACAATTGCACTGTTTGTAACTGATCACAGCTTATCAGACCCCTGGAGATTTCTAAACACAAACTCAAAAGCATGTTCCTTCTACTCACCGGTGCATCACTGCTACTCAAGAATTGATTATTTCTTTATAGATAACAATTTCCTGCCTACAATTAATTCTTGTAAGTACAATGCTATTGTTATCTCCGACCACGCCCCTTTGATCATGGAGCTTAAATCACTATGCCCCACATACTCATCTCGCAGTTGGCATCTTAACCCACTTTTATTAGCAGATGAAACTGTACAGAATTTATATCCAAGCAAATTGATTTTTTTAGAGACTAATACATGCACATAGGTCTCTGTAGGAATACTCTGTCCTTTTAAGAAACCCTTCAGAGTTTCCCAGATTATTTAATATATTTTCCACAAAAATAAATTGGAAACCAAGAAGGTATCAGAGCTAATTAGTGAAATTACCACAAAAGATCAAGAACAGGTGTCCAAATGAGGAAAAGACAGGCTCTGCATACATAGCTCAACCTCTTGACAACTAAAGAAACAGAACAACTCATTTTTAAATCAAGACATCATTACTATGAACATGGAGAGAAAGCTAATAATATCTTAGTTCAACAAATCCACAAGCAGGAAATTTGCAATGCAATCCCAGCAATTACCAACACAGACAGAGACAAAATCATTGACCATAAAAATATAATGCACACATTTAGAGACTACTATAAGTCCCTATACTGTACTCAGTTAAAAGATGAAAAGACACAACCTGATGCATTTTTTGAATGCATTACAGATACCACAACTAGATACTCTCAGTGCAGAGGAATTGGATAAACCTCTGGCACTATCAGAATTACTAGATGCTATAAACTCACTTCAGAGGGGCAAAGCAGCAGGCCCCGATGGCTAACCTGCCAAATTTTATAAAAAATTCTCAATTAAGTTAGCTCCCCTTTTATTAGCAACATTTAAGGAAGCTAGAGACAATAAAATTCTACCTCAAACTTTTCGCCAAGAATTAATTACCATTGTTCCTAAGCAAAATAAGGACTTATTACAATGTGTGTCATACAGACCAATCTCACTTCTGAATAATGATGAAAAGATACTCTCCAATATCCTAGCCAGAAGGATTAAGGAAGTGCTAGCTTTGGTAATATCACAAGACCAAACTGGATTTATTAAAGGCAGATGCTTAGCTTCCAATCTTCGATGCCTGTTTAATGTGATATATTGACCAACAAAGACAAACACACTGGAAATATTATTATTGTTGGATGCAGAAAAATCATTAGATACGGTTGAATGGAACTTCCTCTTCACTACATTAGAGAAATTTGGGTTTGCCCTGAACATTTGTGCATTGTCATAGATTCCCAGGGACATGTCCCCGCGGGGACGCCGGAAGATGCAGGGGACCGGAAATGGGACAATATTCTCCCTGGAGTGCAGGTGGGTGGCCTCCCTGGAATGCATGGGGGTCACGAAGCTGCGAAGCTCAACCCTCTGTGAAGACGGAGTCACCGCCAGGGGGCGTCCGGACGTGGTTGGAACCCTGGATGGCAGAACTTCCGCCACACCAGGAAGTGCTACCAGAAGAAATTCCAAGGACACCCGGAGTGCTTCCGGTTGCCCTCCTGACACTTCCGCCACACCAGAAAGTGACGTCAGACGGAGCACCTGGAGCCCATCCGGGTTATTATAAAAGGGGCTACCTCCATCCAGAAGGGGAGCCAGAGTTGGGAGGAAGGAGATGAAGCTTGTGAGGAGGGGAGAGGAGGTCATTGAGAAGAAAGAAATAAAAGAGACTGAGACTGTTGGCATTTTGATATTGTGTTTAATAAACGTATGCATTTTGGACATTCTGGTGTCTGTCTGTCTCTGGCCGGGGGCATGCTTTTCACAGCATGTATCAAATTACTGTATACCAGTCCAGAAGCTTCAGTTTGTATTAACAACATTATTCCAAACAACTTCATTTCCACTCTTTTTGCCTGGGGAAGTCAATACAAGTGTTCCTGGACGATCACCCCAGGCTCTGTCACAATCTAATGCACAATCAGGGAGGTTTGACCAGTTTTTTCGCTCACTATCTCTGGGACAGACAAGATAACTGCTTTGAGCTTCCGTTGCTGGTTGGTGGTCAAATTAGAGCTGAAGTTAATGTCTACTTTGTGAGCAAACAGTGAACGGGGCAGTCCATAGGGGGGGGATCAGGTTCCCTGTTCTTCCATGGTTTCTGCAGGTTCACATGATATACCTGTTCGCTCGCCCAACAATTAAATTTTTTCATTAAATAATCAACGAGCCCCTTTCTGTCCTTAACTCTGCATAGGCCTTGCCAATGGGCCAATAATTTGGAATGGGAAGTAGGAACAAGTACCATGACCCAATCTCCCGGGCGGAATTCCCATAGAGACATGCCACGGGCATAACAGCAGAACTGGGCTGCTTGTGCCTTCTCCATGTGAGCTTTTAGAATGGGTTGAATTTTCATGAATCTATCGCATAACTGCGTGATATGTTCCAAGTTGTGGAGGGGAGGGCCTCCTCCTTCCAACCTTCCTTTAGGATATCTAATATGCCTTGAGATTGTCGTTCATACAATAATTCAAAAGGGAAAAATCCTGTAGAGGCTTGTGGGACTTCACCATATGCATAAAAGACAAGGGAGAGGAGCTGGTCCCAGTTCCATCCATCGTCGCTAACCACCTTACATAGCATCTGTTTGAGGGTCTGATTAAACCGCTCTACTGGACCATCGTTTTGAGGACGATACACACCAAGGTCTTTAAATGCTTTGTCTTAAATAACTTGGCCATTTCTCTGAATGTCTCTGAGGTACAAGGCATCCCCTGGTCCATCAGGACTTCTTTAGGGATGCAACTCATACAAAGACCCCTACCAATTCCCGTGTGATGGCTTTGGATGTAGTGCAGTGGGTAGCATAATCAACTAGGACTAATACAGTATATAAATTTGTGTCCTCTGGCCGAGAGTTCTAGGGGTCCTACTAAGTTGTTCAAAGGGGACATCAATAAGGGGAATGGGAACTAAAGGAGCACGGTCCTTCCTAAGTTACGTTTACGAGTGGCTAGTGTTAAACCACTTTTATTATCAGACCAATCTCGCACCGGAAACGGTGGGTTTTTTAAGACTGCTGCTGTCAATTTATTCAAGGCCCCCTTGTACCAGATGTAGCAGGAGGTGGACCTGTACTGACGGATATCTCTATGTGCGCAGGTCAGAATAGTCTTGGTTTTAAGCCACTGTTGCAACAACACGAAGCTGCGAGCAACAATGGAGATGTTGCTGCCAGAATCCATAAGGGACAATACCCTATGCCCATTTACTATTACCACTCCTTTGTGAGGGATCGACAGGGGATTAACCAGAGCACAGCACCCCTTCCTGCGTGCCTCCCCGCAGCCTCCCTTGTGGTCGGGAAAGAAATGCTGCTGCGCCTCAAGGGCTTTCGCCGTTTGCTCCGGATGGTGAAGGTGGGGCTCAGAGTTAGAGACACACACATTGGGATCCATACCGAGAATGTTCTGTTCCGCCAGAGCATGAGGCCGCCCAAAGTCCTTCTGTGACCCCGATCAGGTCGATCATGTTTTTACAGGTTGTCCCCAGACCGGCTGGGCAAAATGATTGGGTAGAGCATTTAGCAATAGTGTACAGGAAACCTGTTCCACTATTCGCCAGGCATTTGTTCAATACTGGCCTTAGCCAGCACCCGACTTTGCCCCACAGGCGGAATGCCTGGGGTGGAGTTGGTCGCTCCGGATCAAATTCCCACTGGAATATTTTCCTTGCTGGCTGGCCTGGGCTCCCCCACATTATGCAATAGGCTCTGCCTTTGTGGGGTTTAGGTGGGCGGTCTACTACTCAGGAAGACATAATAAGCCCCGTGTATAGTATCCTCTGAGCCTGGCCCTATTCTGTTGGTCCCTCCAGCACACTCCCATTGGACTAGTTTTGATTTCGACCCTCTGGGTAGGACTCGCACCAGGTTTCCCTGACCCACAACAGACCCTTCAGACCTGGCCACTCGGGTACTCCCCCACCTGGGCCTGTAAGGGTTGGAGTTTGACTGTGCTGGGTATCAAGGCTTCTTTCAGGTCCAGCTCCTGGTTCCTTGAGAAGTTCTGCATCCTGTTGACTATGCCAATGTGGAAATGACACACCTTGACATAACAAAGGTTTGGGGCAGCCACCCCGTATACTTGAAGTTTGGTGGAAAAATAGGCAAAAAGTGAATAGTAGTTGGTATAGATATGAGTCCAAAACAGAACTGCATTAAAAGGAGTAATATAGTGGTTTTTAAATCCAGTCAGGGGAAATAACTTCATCTGTAGAGGAAGTGGAAGTGATGTCATCGAACCTGGAACCGGAAGTAGTGTCATTGGAAAAGTGACATCATCAGGCTCGGAAATGGAAGTGAAATCATCTAACACATGCAAAACTTCCTGTGGCTGGTCTGCAGGGAGAAAAGAAAAAGGATCAGTGCATTCTGCCACCCCCTGGTCTGGCATGGAACTACCTTCTTTGGAGCCCTTTAGCTGCCTCCCAATAAATACATACATATATATATATATATATATATATATATATATATATATATATATATATATATATTATATACACAGTACATACATATACACATGGTAAGAGGTACTTTTCTGCCACCCTCAAGTTAAAAACAACAAAATATTTCATTACATGGGAAAAGGTAATACAAAACACAAAAAACAGGGTAACAGAGTAAAGGCTTGATGCTCCAAATAGAATGTGTGCATACATGGTTATCTGTGTTTGCCATGTGGGGTGGCCTGTTCACTTATGCACAAGTGCAAACACCACCTGTTACCTTCCATTCACTAACACTCCCCACACTGTGGTTTTCTTTCCTTCTTTCCTCCAGCTAGTTGATATCTCATTTCCTGACTTCAAACTCAACTACTCCACAGCTAGAATAGCCTTTTAAACCCAGGGGCCTTATTCCTAGAAATTGGCTTGGCAGCTCAAATTCTCCTGCACTCTTGTGCCCATAGCACAATTTTGCCTTTCTTTTAATAAAAAAGAAAAGGACATGTATTAAGAATTTCATTGTAGTTCATACACATAACAATAAATGACCCTATAAACCTAAATGACTCTTTATCTGTGACGTCAGTTAAAGTATACATGAAGGCTGTCTTAAACCTCATTGTTTAAACTGAACTATGAAGATTAATATGGGTGTGTGTTTTTCTTTGCGCCAGGAGCATCCACAAAATAGCACAATCAAATGAAGCCACTCTGAGCTTAGTGGGATTTGCTACATTTTTTCTCTGTTGTTCATTGAAAAACAGACATGTGGAAGACATGCTATTTTTCCATTGCAGGGATGATATGCCGTTTGAAGTACTGATGAATAATTCACCACAAAATAAAAATACTGTTCTACAGTTTATGCCAATTTAAATAAAAGAGTGTCTGCACCTGCACAGAAGGGGCACTTGAGAGCATCTGATAAAGACATTAATCGTTCAGCCATTTGACCTTTGAGCCTGAAGAAAGAATCCTTAAATATGAAACGATGTCCGTTTTGGCACAATTGTCACGGAATGTCCCAAAAGGATGTCCAGAATGCTTAAGCCTGTAGTGTTTTTTTTTCACAAAATATTAGATTTCAGTTTCTTGGTGGTAGTAAACTCATTCTTTTATACTATGTGAATAGATAAACAATGAATGACTGTTGATGATAAATTGTAAAGTTTGGCTAAACTTTGGGTTAATGGAAACATATAAAGTATTAGAAGAAAAACAAATCTTGCTGTATCTCAGTAACATATAAATTGTGGTTTATTCCCCCACAATTTTTGTCATTTTTCTTCCTAATTCATTGGCTGTCTACACATTCAAACACTCTTCCACTATGAATATTAAGATTAATTATTATATAACATTTTTTAATATATTTTACTATCACTACTAGTATCTTGTTAGTCTGTTTTAATATGAATTGCCTATTCAATCCATTATTATTCTTGCCTTTAAACAATATTCTATAATTGAATCTTTATTTTTATATGCACACCTATAATTTCTTTATTATTAGATACTTCAATATTCTACTACCAACTTGTAGTTTACCAAGAAATGACATCATACTGACTGGGATCTGCTAATCTTGGGTGCATGCCAAGCTTGCAGACCACATGCTGCATTTGAAACCTTTCCATCATTTCTGAATTATCTTAGCAATTCAATCCTGTCTTTACGTTTGAAAGAAACAACTATGTCACATCCTCTTTATCTTTCCTTCATGCTTCATGACTTACTACTAAACCACCATTTCACACAAATTGTATTAACATATCTCAAATGTTTAAAATTTTCACAACCTAACTTCTGAAATGCTGTAGATACTGTGATCACATAACTCTTCACCTACTTAAGCTACATTACATTGTCAGTTTTTATTTGAAATGTTTGCCTTCCGGCTATTGATAAGATTCCACAAGAGGTGAAATTCACTTTGCACTTTCACACCCATGTCACCAAAATGACATATGATTTTAATATCCCACAAATATAAATTTACATTTATAGGTACAAAATAATAACATAAAACAAACATTTGAGCTATATTTAAATTTACAAGATTTTCTCCTTAGGTCCACCATACTTTCCAGTATTAAGGATTCTAATCAACATCGGTGCAAAGAAATTCTCACATGTATTTAGCCTACATTGATACACTTCCAGCATCCAGTGTAGAGAACAAATGGGATCTGGATCTGTGGCATCCCTTGGAATAGTTCTGTTCTTATAGTGCCTGAAGGAAGTTATTCTTGCATACTTCCAGAAAGTAGGGACAATAATAATGTCCCCTGTACTCTGTTGTTCTTTCAAAGCTATCCTTCTGGTCCTTTGAGTTTTTAAAGATGGGGACCAGAGGAGGTGGGATCAGAGGCAAGGCTCGAGTCAAGTTTATTGTTTGTCGACTGTATAACGTTTATCAGTTCTATGGGCTCTGTTGTGTCACATCCATATACTCTTGTGCAGCATTTAAATTGGGCCCAATGTGAAACGCTGTATAACCATGGATTCGACGTCATATAGTAAAGTGTAACACAATGTGCTTTCTACTGTATCTATTGGAATGGAGAAGCATTCATTCACTGGCTCACACTAATTATTTGGCTTTCAATATTGTATATTTATCACTGTTTCCCTATTACCGCTTAACTAAAAATGATTACTGTACTGCTTTGCAGTGCACAAAATATACTATCTATAAGAGTTTATTACTTAATTTGATTCCTGAAATACTATTTTACAAAATAAAGACGTTATGGTTATTATCTGGTTTAGCAACAGAGATTAGAAGTGACAGGTGATATTTTGACAATTTTTCATAAATCATCCAAGGAGGCAGACTTGTAGTCATCTCTGAATAATGAACTCTAAATCACTAAAAATATAGGCCATTCTATTGTAATTTTTAGTGGTAATGTTAAATATTGAAATTAAAATAAGCATTTTTTAAGGTTAATTTCTAGATCCCCTGCCCTTTATTCCATATTCATGAATGATTTTATGAATTTGTGGATTTGCATTGATTTATTTACTGATGAGCCACAACATTAAAACTGCCTACCTAATATTGTATAGCTCAACTATGTGCCACTAAAACAGCTCAGATGCATCATGGCATGGAGTCCACAAGACCTCTAAAGGAATCATGTGGTATCTGACACCAACATTTTAGTAGGAGATCCTTTAAGTCAACACCTTGAACTCGCTGTCATATTCCTTAAACCGTACCTGAACAATTTTTGCAGTTTGGTAGGGTGTATTATCCTGCTGAAAGAGACCACTGTCATCAGAGAATACCATTGCCATGAAGGGGTTGTTCAATAGAAAATTACAAACATTTGGATGAAAATAGGCCATTCAGTCTAACAAAGCACGCCAGTCCTATTCTAGTAATTCCTCCAAAGCAACTTCAAGTAATGTTGTGAGACATTGTGAGAAATTTACCCTTAAGTTTTTAACTGTGCCCCCGTGTTCTCATTGAAGTCATCTTAAAGTAACAGTATCGATTAACTATACTAATTCCCATCATAATTTTAAATACTTTAATCATGTCACCTTTTAATCTCTTTTAGCTTATGCTGTATTGATCTTGGGCGGCACGGTGGCGCAGTGGGTAGCGCTGCTGCCTCGCAGTTGGGAGATCTGGGGACCTGGGTTCGATTCCCGGGTCCTCCCTGCGTGGAGTTTGCATGTTCTCCCCGTGTCTGTGTGGGTTTCCTCCGGGCGCTCCGGTTTCCTCCCACATTCCAAAGACATGCAGGTTAGGTGGACTGGCGATTCTAAATTGGCCCTAGTGTGTGCTTGGTGTGTGGGTGTGTTTGTGTGTGTCCTGCGGTGGGTTGGCACCCTGCCCAGGATTGTTTCCTGCCTTGTGCCCTGTGTTGGCTGGGATTGGCTCCAGCAGACCCCCGTGACCCTGTGTTCGGATTCAGCGGGTTGGAAAATGGATGGATGGATGGATGTATTGATCTTTCTTCATAACTCATCCCCAGCACTCCTGGAATCAGCCTAGTCAGTCGTCTCCTGACTTTTTCTAGTAGTTCTTTGACTTTTTTTTTTTTAGCCTGGAGACCAAAACTGTACATGGCACTAAAGATTAGGTGTTTCCAGTGAGTTATAAAGCTTCAGCATAAGCTCCTTTGAGTTGAACTTTTTACTTTGTGCTATATAATCTAACATTCTTTTAGACTTTTTAATAGCTTCTGAACGTTGTCTGAAATTTGAAATTGATGAGTTCAGGTCTCTTTCCCTAATGCTTTCCAAATAAATCTAGAAGTCTTCACTAAGATATGGCTCATCCTCCAACTGAAGAAGACTTGCATTTATATTCTGTTTTGAATAAATGGCACCCCTCATTTCAAGTTCTGTCCATCTTTCCTAAAAAAACATATACCCCATCTATGTTATACTCAGCCCCATTTTTTTTATTTACCCAGGTTTCTATCCATCCATCCATCCATCCATTATCCAACCCGCTATTTCCTAACTACATGGTCACGGGGGTCTGCTGGAGCCAATGCAGCCAACACAGGGCGCAAGGCAGGAAACAAACCCCGGGCAGGGCGCCAGCCCACCGCAGGGCACACACACACACACACACATACCAAGCACATTCTAGGGACAATTTAGAATCGCCAATGCACCTAACCTGCATGTCTTTGGACTGTGGGAGGAAACTGGAGTACCAGAGGAAACCCACGCAGACACGGGGAGAACATGCAAACTGCACGCAGGGAGGACCCAGGTTTCTACTATTGCTATAGTATCATAATTATGCACAGCTACAAACAACTCCAATTCACTTGTTTTGTTTTTGATACTTTTAACATTAGAGTGGAAAAAAAGCATTACAAATTCCAGCATAGCTCCTTAGCAGTAAACAAAAAAAAAGACAATATTTTTACGAGCAAAATTTACATTTTAACTAGCTGTTACAGAGCAGTAAGAAAACACACTCTGCGCCTCTTCTTACAATTTAATTCATAAGGATGACATCAGCACTTCAGTATGTCTCAGTCTCCAGTCTCCCATCTATGTGGTCTGTAAAATTCTTTATGGAAGGTGGTATGTATCAAAGTAATGTCCACATTAATGCCAGGATCCAATATATCCCAGCAGAACATTGCTCAGACCATCACACTGCCTCTGGCAACTTACCTTCTTCCTATAGTGCATCCTGCTGCCATCTCTTCCTCTGGTATACAGCATACATGCATCTGGCCACCCACATGATCTAAAAGTAAACTTGATTCATCGGACCAGACCATTTTCTTCCGTTGCTCCATCAGATCTGATACTCCTACACCCATTGTAGGCATTTTCAGCAGTGGATGGGGTAGGCATAGGGATGGGAATTGATAAGATTTTCACGATTCCGATTCCATTTTCGATTCTGTTTAACAATTCGATTCTTTATCGATTCTCCTATCGATTCTTATTTTTAAAAAAGGAGAACACACAGGTCGATTAGCTTAGAACTTTGGTTTATATCTTATCTTTGAACAAGATAGAAATTTAATTGTAGCATGACCTTACAAACCCAACAGTGAGATCTTTAGAGATCCACAGCCTACGGCTCCTCGATGGGGTGCCACGGGGTCCCCAGAAAAAAATTTGTAAATGTAAAATAATAATAAAAAACATATTCTTCTGTAGCAATAACAAAGTATAACATAAATTATTCTGTGGCAATTACACAAGAATGTCCAGTAGCATTTACACTCTCCTTTTTAAAAGTATATATGAGCTGAGCACTCAAAAATAAAAGTACATCAGCCAGCAACAAATACAATCAACTCAAGTCCAATGGAACTGTGCACTGTGCAATTCTGCAACCATCAACTATTTTGACAGCTACATCCATGTTGGCCGCAATATCAACAGTGGCTGCCACAACCTTGTCTTTGATACCATACTCCTCCAAGATCTCATCAATCTCCTCTGCTACAGCTGTCCCTGTCTGTGCCTGGTACACTGGTTTGGTTTTGAGGACTTTTTCTTGAGCCTGGCCATTCCTGACATAATGCAGCGTTACTGTGAGGTAATGATCTTGACTAAAACTTGTCCATCCATCTGCAGTGACGGCTGCCTTCAACACATGTTTCAGCTCAGAAATCAGATTTGCCTTTTCGACCGCATACCAAACAGGGATCAAGTGGTTGGTTAAACTGTCTCTGTTTGGGGCTTTGTACTTAGGGTTCAGAGTCTTTGTCATTTCTCTAAAAGATATATAAATGGAAACAGATGAAACATCTGGTAAGAGGAGAACATGCAACTTTGACATTCCCTGACTTAGCCTACAATTAAACACATTCAATTACCGAAAATCGGGGGCATCTACTGTGGCAAATGGGTGCAAGCCTTTTACCACAAACTTAGTCACTGCTCGGTGACATTCGTCTATCCTGGCCTGTGTCATTTTACTTTTCCCCGCCTCTGTGAAAGGAGAAGCTACCGGTAGACTGCAGCGAGAACTGCCAGCATCTGAGACAGCCAGACTCTGTCTGTCTCTCTCGTCATGGTCATCTAAATGCAATGCACAGTAATAGCAGGTTTTGCAATAAGGCAAATCGCGCTAACATAATATGCAATGTTAGTTGATTAGTTACCTGCCGTATTAACGGGAAAGGATGTGCAAACGTTACCGCTGCTGCTGGGTTGAGATTCACTAGTCCGGAGCGGATCAAAAATACGACATTCATTTAAGGTTATCGCGTGTTTTGTGAGCAAATGCTTTTGCATATTCGTAGTGTTTCCTCCCTTTGATGAAATATCTACTTTGCAAGTATCGCAAGTTGCCCTGTTGTCATCCGTTCTCGTAAAGTATAACCAAACTTTTGACTGTTTGTGCCGCTTAGGCGCCATGTTTCCTGCTGGGTAAATGACGCTACACAACGTGGTGACGTCATTCGAGGCAACTGGAATCGATAGGGGAATCGTTTGCAAAAATGGCAAACAATTCCAAGGAATTGAAACAGTGGGAACCGGTTCTCAACAAGAACCGGTTTTCGATTCCCATCCCTAGGTAGGCATTCAGGTCTGCGGCTACGAAGCCAGATATGCAGCAAGCTACGATGTACTGTGTTTTCTGAAACCTTTCTCACATGGCCAACATTAAGGTTTTCAGCAATTTGTGCCATAGGAGCTCTTCTGTACACGCTAGCCTAGCCCCATGCAGGTTTACTGGTTGTTCTTTCTTGGACTACTTTTGGTTGTTACAAGCCACTGCATTCCAGAAACACCCCAAAAGAAATGCCTTTTTGGAGATGCTCTAACCCAGTTGCTCAGATCTTATTTTTTCATCTTTCAATTCTTCACCTTGAAGAACTGACTGTTCTCTTTCTGCTTAATATATCCCAAACTTTTAGAGATGCCACTGTAATGTGATTATTATTGTTATTTACTTCACTTGTCTGGGGTTTTAATGTTGTTTCTGATTGGTGTATATATATTTAAAATACGTAAATAATTTGTAATTTTATAAATGAGCCATGATTCTCTGAGGAGAGTTATGTAAACATAAACTGAAACTGAAAAAGAGCTCTATTGATGGTAATAATGAATACCATGTATATTACATATCCCTACAACATTCTTCACTTGTGAGAAAAGGTGTAAAAAAAAAAACAATTGACACTGGTGGTTTTCAAGTCCTGCGGGACTCCATTGACAGTTTCACAATCATCAAGCTATTTTACCTCTAATTGATCTCATTGTTTAATCATTTTGTCTTTTTTGCTCTTATTTTGCATTCACAACCTTGCAGTAGTGTTTTACGTTTATAAGTTGGTCATTATCACATATTATTTACAGGTGGCTACAGTATATTTAGGATCCATTGTAGTTCTCCATCTCTCTTGCAGTTGTGTGTGTTCTGCTCCATTCTGGTGCTGCCTTTGACCCTGGCAACATTTTGTCATCCAGGCA
Organism: Erpetoichthys calabaricus; assembly: GCF_900747795.2. Lineage (NCBI taxonomy): Eukaryota > Metazoa > Chordata > Cladistia > Polypteriformes > Polypteridae > Erpetoichthys > Erpetoichthys calabaricus. The sequence continues at coordinate 56,694,163 of NC_041406.2, read as the reverse complement.
CTTCATAAATTGAACATACAGTACCTTGTAAATTCAAGACATCAAATTCTATTCAGATCCATGACCAATCCTCCTATTTTTTTATGAATTAACAAATCCTGAAATTTTGTTCCCTTTGATATTTTCATTTCAAAAGCACTGGACCAAAAAAAAATAAAATTGTGATATTGTCTTATGTTATAAAAACATCTTAAGGAGTAAAAAAGAAAATGTGTTATTTCTATAAATATTCACACTGTGCACTGTGGAAATTCTGAGTTTACACAGGTGAAAAACAATTGCCTACTGAGGACACAACTGCCTTAGAATTGGTCTCCACCAATGAATCATTACAAAAATTACCACTTAAGACACCATTATTCAAACTGAAATGGTAAAAGACAGCAGTACAAATGAAAGCTAAGAAGTATTGCAAAAATTATATTTATATAAAACAATATTAAGTAGTTGGATGTGTCAGTGGAGGGTTCAATTATCAGAAAGAGAAAGCTATAGCAAACTAGCTATAGAAGAAGCTGCCTAGAAGAAATTGTTCTTTCAAATCTCTGTGCAATCCAACTACTTAGAAGGAGATGTAGAGTTCAAAACACTATTTTTATGCATTTACAAATTACATGAAATTGTTTGTTCATTCACTATTAAACTATTAAAAACAATATAACTTTCACCTGCCTTGGAATCTACCTTGACTATACATTAATATTTTATTACTTAAGTATTTGCTCTAGAACTTATACTTTTCTCATAGTTCAAACTTACTGTACCTTTCAGTACAGAAGTGTTTTGCTATACCTTCACTGCCAATCTTTTAAATTTCAGATGTTTCATACTAGAAAAATATTAACAAGCTACTTTTAGAATAAAATGACATTGGTTGATTCCAGAAATAGATTAGGCACTTTAATGTGCTAACTTACTAAATTTAATTAATTTCTGATTTGGTTTTAAATTTTTATACACATCTGAAAAGCTGTGATGACTCAGAAGTTGTTCATACTATTCACAACTAATTTCACTGCACTTACTGGCAGTGAATAAACTCATTGTGAAAGCTGACTATTGTTATTCATGACCTACAAAACATAAATGCATTACAATTTTTTTAAGATCAATTGGTGAGTGAATGACTTTAAATACATTTAAATTTAATTTGCCCACAATTGTAGCCATTTACTATACAATACAAGTAATTTTTGTTTAGCACTCTTCACTGAGGGCAGATGCGGAGTGCTGTGAACAAATTCTCAGATATAATACAAATATAGATTATACTAATTACTAAATACACAATTAGTACGTATAAAGTGACATATTTGTTAAAGTAGAAACTGATAAACGTAAAAGGAAACCAACAATATCTGTCCATTAATTAACTGTTGAACTATGGCCAGTTGACAACGGAGGAGATGAAAATTGTTAAAGAGAGAGACAAAGTCAAACACATTTGCAGTCCTGGAGACCTCTTCTAGCCTACCCCACTCCTAGGTATTCGACAGTAGAGTCTGCGCTGGCTATCTCATTTGATGACATAATCCTTCCATCCAGTGAATTCAAAGCTCCTTTATTTCAGATGACTTTTCCATACGCAGGAAAATACCTTGGCAGTGGAGTACTGGTACCAAGTGCCACATCAAGATACTGAGAAGAGAAACCGAATACAGGAGAGTTAGGAATGATTTATAAATATTTTATTACTTACTGTACATTTCTGTACAAGCATGCAGTATGCACAGCTAATCAGCAGCTGTGTGTCATGATGTTGGTCTAACATTTATTTTGTCATCATCTTTTGTCTTTATACTAGTCAATGCAAATGCAGTCTACATATTAAACTTAATTTTATTTAATTAAGTAGAGGTAAGCATTGCTTAAAATTAAAACTATGCAATTTGCTATGAAGGAATAGCTGTTATGGAAAGTTAACTCTCGAAAAACTCAGCAAGTAAACTGCTTAATAGAATGCAAAAAGCAGTTTAAGTTCATGAGACTGATCAATTCACCAACATGCAATTTTCATCAAACAAGTGTCAACAGTAAGGTTCAACAAACTACATGCACTTCATCCTGCTAAATTATTAAAATAAAGTTTAAGATGAAGTAAAAAAAAGTAAATGATCACAGAACAAGGAGGCCAATTCCTGCAGAGTGTTGTGGGTTTGTAAGTTATAACTGAAAAATTACAAGGGGTACATGGATGTGTTAAACTAGCTATTGGAAAGCCAGACTACTAAATAATTAGTATTGTGCTAGAGATGTAATAAGTACAATTAATTTCTAACTTTTAATAATTAAGGTAAATACATGCTCCAGTACTACAGAAACTAGCACATCCCTTCATTTCTCTTAAAGGACTCAGATCTGCCAGCGTGCTTTTTTTTTAGTAAGGAAGGTTTTCCCTTGAAACCTGATTTCAGAATGCAAAAAGAATAATATTACAATTTAGATGAGTATATATTCTGTTTACTGTTGTTAGTGCTCTGCCATACTATAATAAATGAAGCCACCCTTTAATTTTGTTTTATGTCAAACGCAGAAGTGCAATAAGTTCAGATCTGAATTCAGTGTTTCTCAGCTGTCCCATCTTTTCATTTTCCTTTGAAGGGAAATCCTTTGACTAATTTTTACAAAAATATACATGCAGTACTTCTATAAGAATGTCAAGCTCTGAACAATGTACACATTTATTTTTAATAATAGTACAGCAAAACTATAAATTATTATACACTTATTGTGCACTTTGCAATCTTGTCAGGTATACTCTATTCATAACTAATTAACGTTTTCCCAAGGAGTATGGTTTTGGCAGTAGTGCTTAAAAAGTCCTTTCACTTTTTGACAGTAAGAAAGAAAAAATAACCATAAACCACATTTTAAGAGAGAATTTATTATCCATCAATCTATTTTTTGAAACACTTCAGGAAACTCTTGTGAACATGGGGAGAAAATTAGACACTTAGAAGCATGCCATTTGGCAGTTAGACTTTAATGTGACTACTTTCAGTTTTGAGAACTACTGACTTACTCATGCCACCCTTAAGAATTTAACCTTCTTCCAAAATTAAATTTGATAAACTAGTGGTGTCAAAAATGTCACTTCTGGTCAAGGTGCTAAAAAGTTACAAATGCAATATAAACTGTATGTAAAATATAGATATGGAATTTAATTCCTATGTAGGGTCCTAAAAACATTTATCTAGAGATATTTAATAAGTTATGTATATGTTATTGCACAGTTATTTTCTACTCTAGTTTAGTACTTATTGTTCTCTACTCTTAATTGTACCATTGATTGATAGTTGATAGTTGTATTCTGTATGGTAGACACTCAAACAAGAATTTCATTATGTATGTGCACTGTACTCTCTATATATATGACAATAAAACTTTGATTGGATGATTGTTCAATTAAAAGTTGAAATAAAATCAATCAGAATATTGTACTGCACCACAGGTTGGTGGTAGATTTGTTTTTATGTAAGGACTGGGAGAAATGTTATGTCAATAAAAATTCTGAGGTCAGAAATGAAAGTCAATCCTATCTTTCAAGCAAACAGGGAACATGTTAAAAAAATCAGAAGTCAGGACCGAGACTGAGAGATCAGAAAATGGGAAGACAAAATAAATTTGTGTCATCCAAACCAACACATGATCAAAACTTCATAGGCAAAAGCAACAGTCTTTCACACAGTGATTCAAAGCTTTTCTGAAAACTCAGATAAAACATGGCCATTCGAGCCAACCTTTAAACCCTTGACCTAATGAGGTTAGGGTCATGACCTCTGTAAACACACCCACATCATGACAAAGGGATCCACAAAATGGTGGAACCATAGAGAAAAGACAAAATGGCATTGTGGTAAAAAGTAAATTAATTTTTAACTTTGTTAATGTGCAAAAAAAAAGGGTGATGTTTTTAGATGGGTGCAGAATTGGCTCAGACACAAGAAGCAGAGGGTGATGGTGCGAGGAACCTCATCAGAATTGGCTGATGTTAAGAATGGTGTCCCACAGGGGTGAGTGCTAGGTCCACTGCTATTTTTAATATATATAAATGATTTATATGGGCAGACTTGTGGCAGATGAAGTTTAATGTCAGAAAATGTGAAGTATTACACATATGAAGTAAAAATGTTAAGTTTGAATACACAATAGGTGGTCATAAAATTGAGAGTACACCTTATGAGAAGGATTTAGGAGTCATAGTGGACTCTAAGCTATCGACTTCCTGACAGTGATCAGAAGCCATTAAGAAGGCAAACAGAATGTTAGGTTATATAGCACGATGAGTGGAGTACAAGTCCAAGGAGGTTATGCTCAATCTTTATAATGCACTGGTGAGGCCTCATCTGGAGTACTGTGTGCAGTTTTGGCCTCCAGGCTACAAAAAGGACATAGCAGCACTAGAAAATGTCCAGAGAAGAGCGACTAGGCTGATTCCAGGGCTACAGGGGTTGAATTATAAGGAAATATTAAAAGAGCTGAACCTTTTCAGTTTAAGCAAAAGAAGATTAAGAGGTGACATGACTGACGTGTTTAAAATTATGAAGGAAATTAGTGCAGTGGATCGAGACTGTTCTTTTAAAATGAGTTCATCAAGAACACGGGGACACAGTTGGAAACTTGTTAAGGGTAAATTCCTCACAAACATTAGGAAGTTTTTCTTTACACAAAGAACGATAGACACTTGGAATAGGCTACTAAGTACCGTGGTAGACAGTAAGACTTTAGAGAATTTCAAAACTCAACTTGATGTTTTTTTGGAAGAAATAAGTGGATAGGACTGGCGAGCTCTGTTGGACTGAATGGCCTGTTCTCATCTAGATTGTTCTAATGTTCTAAAGAACAATTCCATCAAAAAACACAAAAAACAAAGTTTAGATTTGGAATCTCTATGTTTCAAAACTGTATGATTTAATATTTAATTAGCCAGAAAGTCTGCTAAAATTTTTGCAATAAATTTTGATAATCAGAGATCATAGTAAGTTTATTAGAGTGGACACCAACCAAACACACTTCACAAATACAGTAAAGAGTTTTATTACATTTGTGTTTGACATCTATTATTTTCAAGTGGCAGAAAAAAGAAATTTGAAAAAATATCATTTAAAAATGACAAAAACCCAAACCCAAAAAACAAAATCATTAAGCCTAATTCAGATCTAACCAATATCAAAACCCTTTAAATCCTCATCTAATTATTCTTTTTCTTTCCTTTGTTTTAAAAGGTTTTTGACATCTTGCCAAGAGCATTCCGATAACTATCAAGGAGCACAGTTGCTATAAACAATAAGCACCCGTACAATTCAGATCTCAAAATATTATGTGCCCTGTCCCCTTAAAATAAAGTTTAAGGTAGTGGGGCTGTACTGATTGCAGACCTCCCTCTGCCTTTATAAGCCCAGGCAGAGGCTCAGGCCTTCTATTCTGCCGAAAGGCATGAGGATGACCAGAACATGAAATGCTTATCAGTCAGAAACAAACTGAAACAATAAGTCTAAATCTAATACACTAAAGCCTAATCATAAACCAGAAATCAAGGTCAGAAAGAAAAACTATAGAATCGCAAACCAGAAAGTCAAGAAGGATTACACGTTCGCTTGTTAGAGTGTTAATTCAAATCATGGGAACCAAAAGACACTTTGCACCGGATTTAAAGAGTTATGCTGATGTTGCAAAGCTTGGTATCCTGCTATGCTATTTCCATGGCAACTGGTAATGGAAATAATAATGTGGTAATGCCTGATTGTAAAAAAAAACAATGTTGCAGTACCTTGAATAATTAATCATTAAATTCAGGAATAATATAACTGTAAGGAAACCACACAGAACAGTGCTAAAGGAAAAAGCAGCCAAAATACCCATGTAAAATATTTTTCCAAAAATATTTTAAGAGATAAAAAAATGTGCACAATTCATAAAACCTCCAGAAAATATTGAATTGTGGAGAATTATCATTGTAAGTACTTTGTTTCGTGATTTTTTCTGGATTTTGCCTTTTTTTGCTCTGTTTTTTTTTTTTTAATTTCTGTATTGTTGACTTGCTTTGTGTGCTTTTAGGTTATCTTTTTTGTATATATTTTTAATCAACTTTAAAATTTTTCAATGAGCTTCATATGATTATTTTTCGAACTAGATGTTTTCCTCTCTATTCTTTGAACATTTCTTAAGGATTGTTTTAAGTCTGCACTTTAACCCAGCCATGGGGAATGCACAAAACATTCTGTTGAAACCATTTAGAAAGAGCATCCAGTGTAAAATTTTGACAGATCTATATACGGACAACAATATACCACCACCAGTGCAGTTAGCCAACAGGGTGCTTATTTTTGGCCAAAGGAAAAGAGGAGGAGGAAGGTGTGTCCGGAGACAGCAGGAGAGGGGGGAAGGTTATGAGAGTGGAAGTGAGGGTAGGAAAAGAGAGGAACACAGGGTGACATACACGAGTTGAGGAAGATGCACACAGGTGGAATATATCCTATGCAGGAGGACCAGTCTGAAGGAGATTGGAGATGGAAAAGTGGAGGAAAGGGAAAGTGTAGTTAGGCAGCATAGGATGGTGGTCTGTAAGATGATGTTAAAATGGTGGAAGTTGAAAACGAAGACTGTAAGTTGGAGTTCAGGACGGAAGTAGCAGACATAGTAAAGGAGGCAGCTAGAGGATGCTTGGTGTGACATCTGGACAGAGGAAGGAGGACAAAGAAACCTGGTGGTGGAATGGGGAAGTACAGTAGTGTATACAGAGGAAGACATTGGCAAAGAAGAAGTGGGATAGTCAAATAGCTAAAGAAAGTAGACAGGAGTACAAAGAGAAAAGGCGTAAGGTGAAAAGAGATGACTAAGGCTGAAGAAAAGGTGTATGATGAGTTGTAAAAGAGATTGGACACCAAGGAGGGAAAAAAGGACCTGTACCAATTGGCTATGCAGAGGGGCCGAACTGGAAAAGAAGTGCAGCAGGTTAGAGTGTGTCACAAAAGCAGACCACAGACATCAAAAAGGTTTGGGGCAGCCACCCATATATTGTGCCTTGGCTTTAAATGGGTTGAATTGGTTGTGATGTTCACAGGTTTGAGTCCAAAACAGAACTGATCGTAAAATGAAAAGATGGTGGCTTTAAAGCCCGAGACAGGAAGTGATGTTATCGCTGGAACCGGAAGTGACGTCATCCTTGACACCAGTACCGGAAGTGGCGTCATCAGTGGCACTGGGACCTAGTCAGATTTTCCGTGGATGGTCTGCAGAAGATTGAGAAAGAGAGTTAGTGCAGCTCACCAGTCCCTGGTCTGGCATGGTAGTACTATTCTTAAGGCCCTTCAGCTGTCTCCCAATCGCACGTGTGTGACAAGTGATAAAGGAGAATGATGGAAAAGTATTCTCAGGAGAGCAGAGTGTGTTGAGCAGATGGAAGGAGTACTTTGAGAGGTTTATGAATGGAGAGAATGAGACAGAGAGAAGGTTGGATGATGTTGAGAAAGTGAACCAGGAAGTGCAATGGATTAGCAAGGAGTAAGTAAAGACAGCTATTAAGAGGATGAGGAATGGGAAGGTTGTTGGTCCAGATGACATACTTGTGGAAGCATTAAAGTGTTTAGGAGAGATGGCAGTGGAGTTTTTGAAAATGTTGTTTAATGCAATTTTGGAAAGTGAGAGGATGTCCGAGAAGTGGAGAAGGAGTGTACTAGTACCAATTTTTATCAATGAGCATGATCTGCAGAAATGTAGTAACTACAGAGGGATAAAACTGATCAGCTTCAGAATGAAGTTATGGGAAAGATAAGGAGTCAGGAGTAGTGGAAGCTAGGTTAGGAAAGGAGGTGATGATTAGTGAGGAACAGTATGGTTTCAGGAGCACTACAGATGTGATGATTACTCTGAGGGTGTTGATGGAGAAGTATAGCCAGAAGGAGATGCATTGTGTTTTTGTGGACCTGGATAAAGCATATGACAGAAAGGAGTTGTAGTATTGTATGAGGAAGTCAGGAGTGGCAGAGAAGTATTTAAGAGTAGTACAGGATATGTACGAGGGAAGTGTGAGAGATGCTTTTAAGGTGGAGGTGGGATTACATCAGGGATTGGCTCTGAGCCTTTTCTTATTTGCAGTGGTGATGGACAGGTTGACAGAGGAGATTAGACAGGGGTTCCTGTGGACTATAATGCTTGTGTATGACATTGTGATCTATAAAGACAGGAGGGAGCAGGTTCAGGAGATCCTGGAGAGGTGGAGATATGCTCTAGAGAGGAGAGAGATGAAGGACGGTAGAATCAGGACAGAATACATGTGTGTGAATGAGAGGGAGGCCAGAGGAATGGTGTGGATGTAGGGTGTAGAGCTGGTGAAGGTGGATGAGTTTAAATACTTGGGAAAAACAGTACAGAGTAATGGGGAATGTGGAAGAGAGGTGAAGAAGAGAGTGCAGGCAAGGTGAAGTGGGTGGAGAAGAATGTCAGGAGTGATTTGCGACAGACAGATAACAGCAATAGTGAAAGGGATGGTGTAGAACAGTGGTCCCCAACCTTTTTGACAGCAAGGACCACTTTATTAGATGCAAATTTTTCCACGGACCAGTCGTGGGGGGGGGGGGGGTGGGGGCAGTTTTATACACAATTTACATAACATTTATATTATTATTAAGTTATTAAGCAGTTTGCATACGTTTGCAACCCGAGATTTTTCTTCTTTTTTTGCATATAACAAAGACATGCTTTGCATTTGCCATTCCAACAGATTGCACATCACAAACATTAACACTGCTATCTTTTTTTCGTGTCTGCCGTTTCTATAGGAGGGTGACAATGAGTTAAATTCCAGTGGATGTTTTTCAAATGTTGACAAGCAATAAGCAAAAGGTATCACTGAAAACCACAGAAAACAAAAACAGCAAAAAAAAAAAAAAACAGTACGAGGAAAGTTCAAAAAAAGAGATTTTTTTTTACAATGTTTCTGTTTGGGGATCGTTGTGCACAACTGAGCTGTGACCACAGATCTAACTGCTCTGTGGATGATTCATTCAAGCATTTCAAGGTCACTTCATTGTAATGAAAGCATCTGCTGAATGTACTTCATAGTAATGCGATTTCTATAGACTCGTGTCATATGGGGAAACTGTTGGGACCATAAAAATAACTTTGTTGTAATAGTCTCTCACCTCGGTCTCTCTCCTCTCTCTGCGCCGCTGCAAAGCCCCGCCAGCCAAGCGTTCTGAAAAGTCTGAGTGAGTCTCCGTTGCCGGCAGTTCTCTCGCGGCCCAGCTGTCAGACGGCTGCGGCCCAGCTGTCAGACTGCTGCGGCCCAATAGTGGGCCGTGGACCGGGGGTTGGGGACCCCTGGAGTAGAAGACAGTAGTGAGGCCAGCTGCGTTATACTGTATGAGTTGGAGACAGTGGCACTGACAAAAAGACAGGAGACCAAGCTAGAGGTGGCAGAGTTAAAGATGTTAAGATTTGCAATGAGTGTGATGAGGATGGACAAGATAAGGCAGGAGTGTCCAACTCTGGTCCTGGTGGGCCGCAGTGGCTGCAGGTTTTCATTCTAATCCTTTTCCTAATCAGTGAGCAGTTTTCACTGCTAACTAACTCATTTTTCCTTCATTTTAATAGCCTGTTTTTAAAGATTCAGTCCTCTGAATTGATTTGTTTCTTCATTAAATAGAAATGATATTTGAAACGAACCAACAGATGACCAGCTAAATTGGAACGTCAAACTCCAGCCAATTTCACGCCAACCAATTTCTTAATGAGAAGACAGTTCTTGCTGTTAATTAAATCCATTATTGAATACCATGACTTGTTGCTGCTCTCATTCTGCCACCGCAGACTGTTGATCTTCTGTTTTTTTTAATACCACCCTCAATATATTTTGGTGACCTGAGCAGACCAACATGACAAAGACCGTTACCATTCTTTATTTTCAGGTTAGCTGGTCATGTTGTGGCTTGCTTTGTGTCTCATTATTATTTGGCTGCTCATTAAGGAAAAAGAAGCAACTAAGGGGTCTGAGTCACGTCAATTAAAACTAAGGCAAAAAAAAGTAATCAGCAGCAAAAATGGCTTAGAATGAATGGATGGTTAGAATGAAAACCTGCAGCCACTGTGGCCCACCAGGACTGGAGTTGGACACCCCTGAGATAAGGAATGAGTACATTAGAGGGTCAGCATGTGTTGAACATGTGCTGAGGAGAGATGCTGCCTATATTGGGAGAAAGACGCTAAGGATATGGCTGCCAGGCAAGGGGAAAAGAGGAAGGCATAAGAGGAGGTTTATGGATGTGGTAAGAGAGGACATGTCTCCTGGGTGAGACAGAGCAAGATGCAGAGGACAGGAAAATATGGAAACAGATTATCCACTGTCTGCGGTGGGTTGGCACCCTGCCCCGGATTGGTTCCTGCCTTGTGCCCTGTGTTTGCTGGGTTTGCAGCAGACCCCCGTGACCCTGTGTTCGGATTCAGCGGGTTGGAAAATGGATAGATGGATGATTATCCACTGTGGCGACCTATAATGGGAGCAGTTGAAAGAAGAAGAAGTTTTGAGTTTGGACTTTCCCCTTTTTTGTGTCTGGTTTGTGTAAAAGCCTACTTTGGGGATTAGGCCTGAGGGTAGATTTAGGAGGCAAGGTTTCATTTTGACATTTTGAATTTGAAGCATACAGGTAGGAAAGCCTAAGGCGGAAGCTTAAGTCTCATTTTTGAATTTTTTTTTGTATTGCTATATTTTGAGCTGGAAGCTCACACATACTAGAGACCACAAAACAAAACTGAGATGAGATGATGTTGCAAAAACACTATTAACTGAATAAGTTTGACCCAGATATATATCTAGCAGAGCCCAAAAATGATCCTAATAAATTTCTAACAATTTGTTTCCATACAAATTTCTTTTAAATAATTAAAATACAGAGAAGTTAACTAATTAATTCAGGACACAAGGACAGAACAAACAGCCTTGTAATGAATGGACCACTTGCAATTATTGAAGACCACTTAACTAAATTATATTTGTTATTTTTTTTTTACAATTTAGAAATCCTAAAACACTTAAATACTCACTTGATGATATCCACTTGCATTGATTTTGTATTTCACTGAAAGAGGCATAAGCCTATTTAACCTCCAATAAATTTATGCATTAAATTTCACTCATTAGTTCTTTATCTGTCTCTTTAAGCGTTTGCTCATCATCCACTGTCATTATTGTTTCTAGGTCAACAGCATAGGCAGGGAGAGTGGCATGTTGTACAGAAGCTCAAATATGTAAATATACTATTATTGTATTTGAAAATGAACTCCTGCAAAAAATTAGAATAATGCTTGTAATAGTATTATGATACTGATAATATATTTCTGTGTATATGCAATGCAGATAGGATGCAATGTAATTTGTTATCAGTACTGGTCTTCAGTTCCTGTACAGCATCATCACAAAAAAAGGCACTGCCCTAGGTAGACTGCCAAATGCCCTGTGGGATGGAAAAAATGGATGGAAACTTTTATCAACCAACTTATTGACAATATAATATAGTGTCACAGTTTGTTTTCTCTGCTTATGCCAACTATCCCAAGTGCACTGGAATGACCTTTAAATAAAGAGGTTGAGAACTCCAAAAATGTCTGGGTCTTCCATCTTCCTAGGCAAAGGCACACCCCGGGAACACATAAGAATTTAGCACATCTGGAGGAGACTCTGAGAAGACAAGAGGTCAGCCCAGCCCTTGACATACTACTTCAGGATGCATGCCTTTCAAGATATATAAAGACAAGAGTTTGGTAAAAGGAGGTAGTTTGCTACACTCCATCCAAGAAGTCAGAACTTTTAATGAGATGCTCCTGCATACATCCCAGAGGACAGCAGATCCACCAAACACAGAAATACAAAAAAAGTAAAAAAGATTTATTCTGAGAGTGGTTTGGTTAACTCCATTTTTACAAACTTCTATTTTAATATGCGTTTGTAATAATTAGTAATACAAAAATAAATATTTTGTTCATTGTTAAAATTACAGAGAAAGCAAAAATGTTATGTTTCAAAGTGTGGAAATGAAAGAATCACATGAGAACCATGTAGGGTATGTTAGGAAAATCAAGTATGTGTTTCATCCACAGTCAAGAAACCAATGACACCAAAACGCTGAAATGACATGATTTTCTGCCTTTTGTAATACTTACTATGTTCACAATATAAAGGTTTGATTATATTGTGTGGAGAAAGTGGAATGTCCAAAGGACAGTATTAAATAATGTATTTTGGGCAAGGAGATACACAGTGTCACACACGTGCGCATGGGAGGCAGCTAAAGGGCTCGAGGGAAGGCAGTTCTGAGGCATGCCGGGATGTGGCAGAGTGCACTGATTCTTTTTTTCCCTTGCCTGTAGGCCATTCCCGGGAGATCTCACCTGGCTCTCATGACGTCACTTCCGGGACCGAGCCAATGGAAGAAGACCTTACCGGCTCCGGCTCCAGCCCCTGTGATGTCACCTCCGGGCTTGAACCAATGGCAGATGAACCTGAGCCAGACCCATATGACCTCACTTCCTGTCTTCCCCATTAAAAGTCTAACCGTTTCCCCTATGTGTCAGTCTTGTTTTGGACTCTGTTGTATGCACATCAGTGCTGTTTATTGAACAAACAACTTTGTAGCCAGGATACCACATTATACGGGTGGCTGCTCCAGACTCGTTATTGCAACAACAGTTAGAAAAAAATAAACAAAAATTAATAGAATAAGCTAAGCATCATAGCTAAGGAATCATTTAAGACAAGAGAAACTGACCAAAAAGCAAGAACAGGTTGAAATAATGAATGCTGAAAGACAGAACTGATCACTACTAAGTGAAGACCCTAACAAGACCTCAAGAATGTGTGGCTTTGTGCCTTTGTTTTCAATGACAATGACTATAGTACATAGTTATCTTTTTTACTTTTAGTAAATGGTATTGAATAAATAAGATGACAGTGACTGTATTCAAAACAATGTAATATGGCGAGGCCTGTGATAAAACAAAATGGTGTCACATAAACAATAAAAAACAACATTATGAAAAAAATAAAAAAATATATATTGTCAGGCACGCAAGTTTGGGGCATGTCTCATGGGGATCAGGGTTTCTAATATTACTGGGAAGGATTTGGATGTGATACTACCACCAATCCAATTTCCATTTGTCCTAGTACAGAGGAGCACGAACTGGAGGAACCATGATGTCACTTCTGTCAGAAGTAACAATCACTCCACCGCTTCCACTTCCACCTCAGTACTTAAACTAACTGACCCAGGATGTCCTTGCCACTGTAGACCAAGCAGAGGAGAGTAACTGTAACTTTTTAAGTTGCACATGTCAAAGTGACATATTCTCATTATTATTTTATCCATCCATCCATCCATTATCCAACCCGCTGAATCCGAACACAGGGTCACGGGGGTCCGCTGGAGCCAATCCCAGCCAACACAGGGCACAAGGCAGGGAACCAATCCTGGGCAGGGTGCCAACCCACCGCAGATTATTTTAAATCTATCAAATCATTTTAGACATAAAATGGAGTCAGACTACCTGATGTCCAAACTCTCCTTTATGTTTTCTTGTCATCTTTTTAAAAATATACTAGATATAAGCTATTCATATCTTGGAAACTAAGTCAGAGCTCCCCCAAAAGTTTCAAGCATGTCCTTCAGGCTTCAAAAGGAAATGTCAGTGAGAATTGCACAGAAGAAAAGGTGCATGTGTCCAATACAGGAACCTGGGATCAATCTTCTAGGCCATAACCTTGCCAATGAACCAAATAGTAAACATGAGCATCTCTAGAATATAAAATAGACTGGATTTTGTATTCCTTATCACCATCCACCTCAACAGGTGGTGGATGAGTAGCTTTAAACATAGAGTACTAGAATGAAGTGGCCTAAGGTGGGACTTGTATAATATAAGATTCACTTTAAAATTCCTGAGGTACTGAACCAACTTTTTTTTAGAATGATATATGGACCTTCTTTAGGAGAAGGAACCCTCAAGAAGGTGTCTTTATTGGAAAACCTCATCTTCTGCAAAGTTTAAGATCGGGGCAATCTTATGTTTCCAGTTAGCAAAAATTTTGCAGCGGATCCACCATCAATAGATTATTCCAAACTAAAGTCAGTTTATTGTTTAAGTTCTTTAGATAGTCAGAGAGGAATGGTTTCAAGAAATCAAAGGAATCAAAGGAAAATAATCAAGGGTTAAACTCATTCAACTTCAAATGTATTTAAATTAACTCATGTAGTTTTAAGCATGTCCAGGCAGTCCAGCAAGAAAATCCTTTAATAAAACTTTTTTAGATGCAGGGACTTTCTTCAAGGGAAGAAACTCTTTAAAAAGTAAATAATTAATATCAAAATTGTAGTACATCTTTTTGTAAATGTAAGATTTGTTTATAAAATCTACAATAGTCTCTTTCCAAAGTCTATTGTGCTCCTTCCTTTCCAGAATAAACTTTGTTCCTTCTCTGATTTTTGTTTTATAATTACTCTTATTTTTTCCTCTACAGTTCTTTCCAGAATCTTCACACTTTGTGTCAGAAATTTCTATATATCTATAGGTGTCAGTACATCTTTTGTTTCAGATGGATATTTAATGACTGTTTTTTTAGTCCATGTCTTTCTTTTTCTTTCTGCTAACCTGGTTCCTAGTTTTAATGCAAGACTGATTACGTATTTGAGAGTTTTGCTTAAATTGTGAGTAGCCATTTAATCATTTACTTCTTCAACATGTTGAGTGGTCACATGTTGACCCAGCAGCATGAGAATCATGACCAGCAACCAGTCACTATCACACCATGTTTCTTTGTGGCTTCATTTAGGAGCTGGACTATATAGCTCCTGGACTCCTCAAAAGTTCTCACCAGTAGCATTCCTCTTGTTTTTCTCCACTAAATTAGTTCTCATCTCGGCAATAAATGGGTTTCCCTTACCATCTCTTTTGTGCTATATTTTTACAAAAACTTACTTAGTAATCATACATGCGGATGGATTTTTAAGGTTGCATATTGTTAACTAGGCTTGATTTTTCACTTGGTGCATTAGACAGAAATGTGCTTATTAGTAATTTGTTGAGTTTAGTGTCCAGCACTTGCAAAATTATAGTTACAACGATGAGACAATCCTGAGTTTCTAAAGCATAACAAAATACTGCGGTCAAAGAAAAGTGTTGTATCCAGCAGGGGGCGTGTGCTCCCTGGGATTGTGTTCTTTAGTTAATGCAGAACAGTCTTGTGCCTTATATACAGTACATCCCTTTTAGTAACCATGGTGGAAATAATCAGATGAGAGAAATATGGTACAAAAGATATTTATTTATTTATTTATTTAACTTGCTTTAAAATGTAGCTTCCACTCCCAAATTACAATATAGCATAACCGTTTATACATTCATATCCAGCTGGAGGGAAGCCAATGGAACATAACAATCATCATCCAGTTTGTCAGTGGAGAATGCTTGATGAATGCACATCATCCAGTCCAGCAGAATGTAAGGAAGCATTGGGACAGCTTCTGGCTTCATGATGGATCCTCGCCTTATAAATACTCACATATTTACATATTCATTGATTTTTCTATGACCCTTGCCAGGTATGGGCAACTGCCATGGGAGCTTTGTTATTTATGGACTGTGCCCAAATAGCACATTTCCCTGTTCTAATCACTCATGGCTTCTGCAGAATGTGACCCTGGCATTATATATCAGGGCACATTAGTACTTTAAAATAGCTTGCCTGTGTGTCCTTCACATTTTTCTGTCCATCTCTCTCTGGTAGTTTCCCTCTGTCAGCTAAATTGCATAGTTTCAGCTTTATGGCATCATAACATAATGTGTTTGGAATAAAACTTCACAGATCACAGTGGCACATTTCAAACCTATTACTGGCTTGTAAATTTAACCTGGCAATGCACATATTTAACTACAGTATTTCAATATGTAAAATGATATGCTTTATGCATTTCTACGAAAACATGTTAAAAACAAATAGTAAAAAGAAAACTTAGTTAAAGCATGAAAAACACAGATCATGTTAGGTTATACATGAAAAGTAATAGTTCACATACTCAGTTCTGTTTTCTCTCTTTTTAAGTAGCTACAAAATGTATATATGCAAACAGTTTGAAAGGGCTGCTCACTACATTCTAGAACACATACCAAACAAGAGGACCTGTGCTGTTGTGGTATTTTAAACATTTTGGGGAATTAAAATGTCTGGCTGTGCTTGGTATGCACATATGTTTTACAAGTGACAAATAAATATTTGATTAAATGTTTTTTTGTTCTGGATAATGTTTTAAATGTGGAAAAGAAAGGCATTAAGAATGATTTATGAGCAGCTATAATTAAGTGGTAAAACAGTATAGTGGAAAAAGATAGAACAGAATGTGTTCTAGCATAATGCAAAAAACTAGTATTTGATATTTGGATAGTCAACTGGATTATATTAATCACACTTTTCTTTATGACAAACAAATAATGTCACTTTTATCCTTGATAAAACTTGTATTTTTTGTTTTGATATTATTGTCTAAATATACTTTAGTCTTTCTAAATTTACTTTTATTCTGAATTGTTTTTATTAAACAGGATTTTCAACCTTCTTTATTAAGACTACATCTATATTTAGATTTTTTTTTGTCTCATTGGCGTAAAAATGTTAATCATTTGTTGAAGAAGTTTCTGTTTAATTTTAACTTTAATCCGGAGTTAATATGGGCATGTGGTTTCTTGGAATGGCATATTCTACAAGAAAACAACTCATTTCACTTAAAAGTTCAAATGGTGCTCATTTTTTTTTATAAATCAAAGATGTGTTGTTTACTGTGTGTTAATCAAAAATGATTGCATGTGCATAATCTCGAATATGACAGCATTTTAGCTAACTGGTTTACTTATTCACAGTAATAACTTACATATTATCATACTCATTCTGGACAGTATAGCACTTGTTCTTGGATTCTCACAAATTCTGGCTGTTAGGTTTGTTTTATTCTTGAATTTGCGTGTTATCACCTTATTTGATTTGGTTACTAGTAACAGTTCAAGTACATGTCACTAATGGCAACCTCTAGTCGTTGCTACAAAACCAAAAAGGCATCTTTCGAGACTAGAATAAAGTAGATTCAGTAAATTGAGTCAATTTATAGGATACCAACCATCCATTATCCAACCCTCTATATCCTAACTACAGGGTCACGAGGGTCTGCTGGAGCCAATCCCAGCCAACACAGGGTGCAAGGCAGGAAAGAAACCCCGGGCAGGGTGCCAGCCCACCGCAGATTTATAGGATACACAATTTAATAATTGATTTATATATTGTCACAGCTTGTGTTGTCCTCTAATGCTGAAATCTTGAGTAGTGCATGGAAGGCAATTGGTGAAGAAATAAAGAAATTTAGAAATGTTGTCTCTTTTCTCTTGAATGAATCAAACACTTAGAGCTCAAGGCATTCCATTATGTTTAATTGGGATAAGTTTAGAAAAAGTACATTATCTGTTTAGACCTACACTGGGTATCAGAAAAAATTTAAACAAATGTAAATGGTTATTTACTAGTGACACCAACAAGGAGGAGTCTATCTAGGAGTTTTTTTCAGGAGCCTCAAGTGGAGAACACAGTCAAAAAATTAGGATAAGCATATTGGCATATTAGAGGGCAGAAGACCCAGCTGTTACCAATGGTGACCTATCCTCTACTTAAAGAGAAGCTGAGACCATGGGAGAAAGGCAAGAAGATAAATAAACTCCAATCAAGTAGGGAGACACCAAGTCCACAGTTTAAACTTGAGATACTTTGCTGGTTCTTTAGCAGAGACAAAGTTGCAGCCTAGAAAACTGACCCTGTTAAATACAACAGAAATCTCAGGGTTGCAGATATATCTGCTAGAAGATAGAAGTAAAACAGGGCCACTCATGACACCAAGAGTGATTTCAAGGGTGAGCCAGAAGTGACCCAAAAGCTGGGTTTAAAGTGTATACATGTGTGTGTGAGTGTTGTCGGACATAGCCCGGACACAGACAGACAGACTTCATTTTAAAGTCCCAACACATGTTTATTTACACAATGCACACAGTCCAAATATGCACAACCCAGTGCTACAGCACCAATCACCCCAATAGTCCAGGCCAGTCCACAATACCTTCAGGCCGCCTCCTTCTCTCCTCTAACTCTCATTCTGAGACCTCGTCCTCTTCCACCCGACTCCAGCCCTGAATGAAGGGAGGCGACCCCTTTTATAATCACCCGGATGGGCTCCAGGTGGTTCCCAGCAATCTTCCCCTGACACGCCCCTGTGTGGCAGAAGTGCCGGCTGTCTTCCCGGAAGCACTCCGGGTGTCTCATTTTCTTCTTCCCCCCAGCACTTCCTAGTGTGGCGGAAGTGCCGGGGTCCCAAATCCTCCAGGCATAGGGACACCCCCTGGCGGTCCGGAGGAGGCATAGGCCCTCCTTCTGTCCTTCTGGGCGTCCCGGCTGGGTACCACCCCCAGCCACGTGCCACTGTGTACATAATCTATATTACTAAACGAAGGTTGTATATATGCACGGATGCCAGAGGCCAGACACACCAAAGCGCACGCGCACTGTGACTCAGCGCCCCAGAGTCAAACCCAGCGGCTTCCCAGACTCAGTAGGTAGCGCCCAAACAACACAACACAACCTGTAAACTAAACTTCGCGTCACAATACAACCACCGCCCGAACGCGCACACCACCGCATATAAAACCTTCGTTTAGTAATGTTTACGAAGGTTGTATATATGCACGGATGCTAGACGCAACCCGTGCCAAAAGCGCGCACGCACCAGAGTCAAACCCAGCGGCTTCCCAGAGTCATTAAGTGGAGCCCAAACAACACAACACAACCTGTAAACTAAACTTGAGGTAAAGCGTGCATGCCAACAAGTTGCCATGGTGACATATTTAAACATAGACATAGAATAACTAGACGCCTCATGACTAGCAGAATCGTATGTCAACGTCGCCGCCATATTGTGAGTGGCACTGCTGTGGAGTGAAGTAATGAATAATGTGCTGCTTGGGATTGTACAAACCGCTGTACACTACAAACCAGATTCCGGGAGATTACATTTCATAGGTAAGGCTGAACAATTGTTTTGGTTATATTTGGCCATTAGAAAATCCAGTTTTATAATCTTTACTTTAGCTAAGCCAGGCTAAGCTAGCAAAGCTATGCATTTATGTGCTCAAGTGAGCCTCCAAATAACGTTTTGGCTAAACGTATTTAGTCACTATGTAGATTGTTGTTAGCTGTTAACATTTCTCAAACTTGATGATGTTTTTTCTCAAGGAGCACATTGAGGAAACACAGTTTAAAATTGACAACCATCATTTTATGCTCATGTCTTTAGTTGTGTCTGTCTTCCACAAACTAAGGCTGCACAATATTGCCAGACTGAATACTCTCAAATTACATGATCTGAGTGAGATCTGCAGGAGATCAGTGAGGTCGTGGAGAGCTTTAAATGTTAAGAGCGGTATTTAGTATTGTATTCAGTAGTTAACAGGGAGCCAGTGAAGTTGAGAGAGAATAGGTGTAATATGTTCAGTAGATTTACAACAGCAGGATATTATCCTGGCAGCAGAATTTTGAAGAAGTTGTAAGCGATGGATACGTTTTTGTGGGATCACTCACCACTACAATCACCAACCAGCCCAAAACAATGCTGCCACCCCAACACCCCCTCCAACTTCTATTGATTTTTAGTTTGCAAAGTAAGATATTGATGGATTTCTTGTCTTTGCTTTACAGTTACTGCTTTGTTATTGCCTCTCTAAATAAAGTTCAAATTACCTTCACATAAATAATCAGTATCAATGACCGTACTAGCTCACATATTTTAAAATACTCTAACAAGTGAAACAAATCTGTGGCAAATTTGCATTGAGTATATTAAGCACAGATATTTAAATCACTATGTACCAGCTAACAGACAGATGGTAGTAATTCCAAGAACTCAAACAGAATTAAGTTTAAAGTTTTTGTCAATAAGCCATTCCATTACCAAGTTAAAAAGTGAAACAGAATATTCACAAAATATATTCTCAGTAGTTTTTTATATTTATTTTTTAAAATTAATATTCAATAAAGTCTACATTAAATCTTACCCAACTAAATTCATCTGAGGATAAAAAAAACTCATTTTTTATAGATATATTTTTTTATTTGTAATTTTTAAAACATTTATTTTTAGTTGAACAGGAAACAATTGCCTAAGTTATTGTTACTTTTCTTTAAAAACTTCCATGTCTGAATTTTGCAAATAACACTCTTTTAAAGTAAAATTAGTTCCAAATAGTACTGATTTTGTTAATGTCACACATTGACTTATTTTAACTCCTCTTTTGTTTCAAAAGTCTCTGAAATTAAAATGGCAATGCAAAACTGAATGGAAAATTGTTCCTGTCATTACTGAACATGTAGGACCCAATGATGGTGGTTGCCATTAAAATCTTCTATATGTCAGTTTTATCTCCACCTGCTCACTCAATTAGTTTAGGGGCTACCTTGTGATATTAGGTGGCAGGTGAGCTATAATGGGCAATTACAGTGATCCGAATTCTGGTTCAAATGTAGCCAGATTTGCTGGTATGTCTGGAAAGAGGTGATTCAATCACTCAATCCCCATGTGTATTTTCCTTAGCCTACCGCAATCAAACTTTCTTACTGAAATTAGTACTAAATGGATTATCAAATGCACTGTTTATTTTAGCATCTGTTTTGTATTCAACAGTTAGTTTACCAGCTGTAGTCTTTTACAGTGCATTACTGCTGATATATTACTGTGTACTTTCCTTATTAACAGTTCCTTTCTGATGAAAACATTATCATTGACAAAGTGTTTATTGAGTGTTGACCCCACCACATACAGTATAAATACCCCAGCAGCATTGCTGTTCATAACAAATTTTATTGACAGCCTCTCTGATACTCACTACCATACAGCTAGCAAAGACATTTAAAGTATTAGTCATGCCCACTCTCCTTCTTAATCACAAAATACAAATGAATCACTGATATTTCCCTATCAGCTTCAAATGGCACTACTTGCAAATATAATGCAAATATGATGCAATCACTGATTAGTTAATTAATAATATGTAAAATCAGGTTTACCTCATAAAGTGTCTCTTTTGAACATAGTATTCCAATGTTAATCTTAAGTCACTACATACATACTATAAGCTTAACATATTTCTTACAGGGGCAATGTTTTTCAGGTTATGGTATAAAGTGTTTTAAGGTGATTATAGTCACATATTTGTGTAATTTCAAGATTCTAAACACAGCTTTATTACTAGAACATTAGACAATCTCGACAAGAACATGCCATTGAGCCCAACAAAACTTGCTGACCCTATCCACTTAATTTTTCTGAAATAACCTCAACTCTAGTTTTGAAAGTCTGCCTACTGTCTACCATACTACTTGGTAGCTCATTTCATGTGTGTATGGTTTTCGATGTAAAGAAAAACTTCCTAATGTTCATACGAAACTTACCCTTACCAAGTCTCCAACTGTGTCCCCATGTTCTTGATATACTCATTTTAACATAGTCTCGATTCACTGTAATAATTCCATCCATAATTTTAAAAACATCAGTAATGTTACCTCTTAATCTTCTTTTTCTTGAACTGAAAAGGCTCAAATCTTTTAACCTTTCCTCAAAATTCATCCCCTGTAGGCCTGGAATCAGACGCATTGCTCTACTCTGGACTTCTTCTAGCGTAGCTATCTCCTTTTTGTAACCTGGAGAGCAAAACTTACACAGTACTCCAGGTAAGGTCTAACCAGTGTGTTATAAAGCTTGAAATTAATCTTCTTGGACTTGTACTCCATATATTGTGCTATATAACCTAGCATTCTTTTAGCCTTCTTAATGGCTTTTGAACATTGTCTGACAGTTGATAGTGCTGAGTCCAGTATGACTCATAAGTCCTTCTCATAAGGTGTACTTTCAATTTTCAGAACTCTCATTCTGTATTCATACCTAACATTTTACTTCCCACATGTAATTCTTTACATTTACTTAAATTAAATTGCATCTGCCACAAATCTGCCCAAGCATGTATACTGTCCAAGTCCCTCTGTAATGATTCAATGGATTCTAGATTATCTGCCAATCCTCCTAACTTGGTAACATCTATGAACTTAACCATTTTATTACTTATAAAATATCCAAATCATTTATATATATTAAATAATTTATATTTACAGGGGTAGGATTCAAAAGTAATGAGCCTTTGTTCAAAAAGACAAATTTATTGAGCAAATCGGTACAACTAATTAATAGTCTTTAAAATAGGCACCTCCTGCATCAATACACTTTTGTAGGCGGCTTTTCCATGACTCGAAGGCGTCCACGTAGGCCTGTTCCGGGATGGCTGCAAGGGCTGCCTTGACATTTGCTTGGATGTCCTCGATCGAGTCGAAGCGTTTTCCTTTCAGCGCTGATTTTAAGCGCGGAAACAAGAAGAAGACAGAAGGAGACACGTCCGGACTGTAGGGAGGCTGGGGGACCACCGGAACATTCACCCGGGCCAGGTAGGCGCTCACGATGAAGGCGGTGTGGCTGGGCACGTTATCGTGGTGAAGCTTCCAGCTGTCCTTGATGTCCCTTCGCTTGCGCGCAACGCTTCTTTTCAATGAGCATGGTCTTCATCTTCAACGCGTACCATTGCTCTAACGAACTTTCCATTCCGCTGTGTAACGCACTACCACACAGGGGTTCCCGTCAAGGCCGATCCTACCGCTCCGAAAGCTCGGAGCGGTAGGAGCTCCGTTGCGTTGTGAAGCCAACACCCACCGTCGCCGTCGCTGGCAAGTGGGGCACGCGGCGAGGTACGTTCATGTCAGAACAAAATGAGGCTCATTACTTTTGAATCCTAGTATATTATTTATAACAAGCATACAATGGACATCAAATGCAGGTATGTTTATCTAACCATTTATAGTTAAACATAGTGGTTGTAGTGGCAACGCTACACAGAAACAGTGGGGGCTGACAGAGAAAGAGATCAGCTAATCTCCCTAGGAAGCAATTCACTTGCAAGGTTCAGAGATGGCCTTTGTTTGGCTGACTAAAGGAGTTTCCCCTATTAGATCACACCGCTTTTGACCCAAATGTTATGGGTTGATCACTGGCAGTGCGCTACAGTACAAATCTTCAAACTGAGATGCTCTAGTTCTAGCTAAAAGAATTGAGAAAGTGCTTCCTTTGGTAATATCACAAGACCAAACTGTATGTATTAAAGGTAGACACTTAGCTTCCAATCTTCAACACCTTTTTAATGTAATATATTCACCCACAAAGTCAAACACCAGGAGGGATATTATTATTGTTGTGATGCAGAAAAAGCATTTTAATATGGTTGAATGGGACTACCTTTTCACTACAGTGGAGAAATTTGGGTTTGTCCAGAACATATGTGAATGGATCAAACTACTTTATACCATTAGCTTCAGTTTGTATTAACAACATTATATCAGACTACTTCAAACTAGAATGTGGTACTAGACAAGGATGCCCTCTATCACCACTGTTTTTTGGTATTGCCATTGAGCCACTGGCAGTTCACTTTAGAAATGCTTATAAGATAAAGGGGATTATCAGAGAAGGACTTGAACAGAAAATATATGCAGATGATATGGTACTACATACAGTATACTGCTCAAAAAAAGTAAAGGAACACTTTTTAATCAGAGTATAGCATCAAGTCAATGAAACTTCTGGGATGTTGATCTGGTCAGTTAAGTAGCAGAGGGGGTTGTTAATTAGTTTAAGCTACTTTGGTGTTAATGAAATTAACAACACATGCACTAGAGGGGTAACAATGAGATGACCCCCAAAACAGGAATGGTTTAACAGGTGGAAGCCACTGACATTTTTCCCTCCTCATCTTTTCTGACTGTTTTTTCAGTAGTTTTGCATTTGGCTACAGTCCATGTCATTATTGGTTGCATGAGGCAATTCCTGGACCCTACAGAAGTTGCAGAGGCAGTCCAACTTCTCCAGGATAGCACATCAATGCATGCCATTGCCAGAAGGCTTGCTTTATTTGCCAGCACAGTCTCAAGGGAATGGAGGAGATGCCAGGAAACAGGAAGTTACCATAGGAGAGCTGGACAGGGCTGTAGAAGGTCCTTAACCCATCAGCAGACCAGTATCTACTCCTTCAGAAAAGGAGGAACAGGATGAGCATTGCCAGAGCCCTACACAATGACCTCCTGTGGGCCATGGGTGTGAATGTCTCTGACCAAACAATCAGAAACAGACTTCATGAGGGTGGCCTGAGGGCCCGACATCTTCTAGTGGGCCCTGTGCTCACTGCCCAGCACAGTGGAGTTCGATTGGTATTTGCCATTGAATATCAGAATTGGCAGGTCTACCACTGGTGCTC
The DNA here is from genome assembly GCF_900747795.2 of Erpetoichthys calabaricus. Lineage (NCBI taxonomy): Eukaryota > Metazoa > Chordata > Cladistia > Polypteriformes > Polypteridae > Erpetoichthys > Erpetoichthys calabaricus. Next base: position 56,669,743 of record NC_041406.2, on the reverse strand, counting down.
TGTGCTTTTCAAAGATGAGAGCAGGTTCACCCTGAGCACATGTGACAGACGTGAAAGTGTCTGGAGAAGCCGTGGAGAACATGATGCTGCCTGTAGCCTCATTCAGTATGACCGTTTTGGTGGTGGGTCGGTGACGGTCTGGGGAAACATATCCATAGAGGGACACAGAGGCCTCTACAGGCTAGACAACGGCATCTTGACTGCCATTAGGGATGAAATCAGGATGAAATCCTTGGACCAATTGTCAGACCGAATGCTGGTGCAGTGGGTCCTGGGTTCCTCCTATTGCACAACAATGCCCAGCCTCATGTGGCGAGAGTATGCAGGCAGTTCCTGGAGGATGAAGGAATTGATACCATTGACTGGCCCCCATGCTCACCTGACCTAAATCCAATAGAACACCTCTGGGACATTATGTTTCAGTCCATCCGACGCCACCAGGTTGCACAACAAACTGTCCAGGAGCTCAGTGATGCCCTGGTCTAGATCTGGGAGGAGATCCGCTAGGACACCATCCGTCATCTCATTAGGAGCATGCCCCGACGTTGTCAGGCATGCATACAAGCACATGGGAGCCATACAAACTACTGAGTACGATTCTGAGTTGCTGCAATGAAATTTTGGCAAAATTAACTAGCCTGCCGCATCATTTTTTCAGTTTGATTTCAGCCCTCTGTAGGTTGATAATTTTCAGTGCTCTGTTTGCAGGGTTCAGAGACAATCTCCATGCAGCTGACTAATAGAACTTCCCCTATTAGATCATGTTGCAAGGAGATCACTTCTTAGCTTAATGTTGTGGGTTTGTGGCTGACCACTGTGTTCACCTCAGTGCAAATCTTTAAACTGAGATACTTCATGGTGTGAGTCCATGGCAATTCAGTAGTTAGCGCTGTTCACAGTTATAGAATTGATAATAACTAACTGACAAATATCAAGGTCGTAGCTGAAAGAGATTGAACAAAGTTAATTCAAATAAAAGATGAAGAGGAGAAGGAATAAAAAATGTATACATTGATGCCTTTCTAAGGTTAAATGATGGCTGAAATAAATAAATGGCTTTCTAAACATGGATTATAAATTTGAGTTTGATGAAAACCAGTGGCGGGCCGTCAGGGCTTGCAAGGCCTTCTCTGCTGGCCTAAAAAAATATCTGAATCACAAACTGATGTTAATTATATTTTGTCCATGAATGCTTATTAAATAATTCCAAATAGTCTGTCCGTTTCCTTTCATAGCTTTTCCGATGGTTGTGCTGCTTCCAGACATGTATTTTCGTATTAAAGCATTTAACCAACCACATTTCAGCCATCATTTGTTGCCAGGCAGGGTCAAAGTCAAAGAAGTCTGCCAGGAGGCCTTCACAATCTGTTCTGAAGGCCCTTTAACACAAAATAAATGTCAATTAAACTGTTGCTTCAACCAATCAGATTTTGAGTTGGTGTCACTAGGGCCCTCTAGCAGGCGTACTGCAACGTCACCGTATTCATACCTGTTGATTGGATAGGATGGTGCGGATGGTGTAATAGAAAAATCTGAATGACAGCATCATGGGGCAGCTGTACACATTGGTATGTCTGGCGGTGACCATTCCCGTGTCCACTGCTTCTGTCGAGCGGACATTTTCAGCCCTAAAGCGAATTAAAACTTATGCCAGAAATACAACAAGGCAGGTTCGACTTTCAGCATTAGCTTTGATGGCGATAGAAAGGGACTTTGTGATGGAACTGAAGCGCACGGATAATCTGTACGACAGAGTAATTGAACTGTTTTTGAGGAAAGAGAGGAGGATGGATTTTGTTTACAAATAATCCGAATTTTTGGTGAGTAAAATGTTGCGCTTTTCCTAAATAATATTGCAAGTTTATGAGTTATTATTGATGTTTTTTATGTGTGTCGCGGGCTGTAGCTGCAGTGGAAAGGAACTTGTTCACCCCTGGTTTGTCTATTCAATAAAGGCATTTATTGTGGCTACAGGAGTTATCTATCTGCGATGCAATGGCTCTTTATACTGTATTTCTGCATATTAAGATGGTTTATATAACCGTAAATTAGTTTTTGAGGGGCAGGTTGATTCAGACGGAGCACTACTGAAGGCCTAGGTGTGAAATGCATGGTCCGCCACTGATGAAAACATGAAAAGGTTTGGGAATTTTGCAGAACTTCAGTGAAATGCATTGAAGTCAATTGGGAATGAGAACCTGAGCTAGTTTTGAGTGGATTATAATCATGCAATGGTATTTTAAGTGTCCCTGAAGGCTAGGGGAGTGCCTGCCAACTATGCTGGAGTGATTATGGTGGCAAATGTGACCTAAGTTGTGAGGCAACAGTGCCGCTCTGAGATAAAATTAATGGCATTAAAGGAATGCTCCACCCAAAAATGATTTTTTAATGATGTTTCTTACTCCATGTAGTTTGTAGTAATGGCCAAAAAAATGTATTCCCATGTTTTCATCCAGAACAGAGAGAAAATATTTGATATAATAGAAGCCAGTTGTGACCTGTGCTGTACCAGTGCTGTACGATGGCAAATGTGAAATCTCATGTTACTGTTGTTGCATACCAAGTCTTGCATTTTTTGCTAAAATATTGTTAAATAGATACTTTCGTATTTCCATTATGCTGCTCTTTTGAACTGGACTCTTGACCAGTGAATGAGGGGGAGAGACAGATATTTCAATTCAGAAGCTCAGTACTATGGGAATGCATGTGCTGTTTATGATGTACACTGATTTTCTGGAAGTATCTATTTAACAATATTTTAGCAAGGTATTCACATGTTTTGCAGGCTTTCAGCTTACTACTGAATAACAGACAGGTGTCAAGAGGATGGCTTGGGGGTCTAGGCCTCAACCAACTTGCTGGTATGGACAGAACGCAGGTGGCGCATCCGCCATTGGCTGCTACAGCACTGTGATGTCATGCTGGACTTGGTGAACAAGGATGCATGCGAACCCAGCAAATTTGCTCTGAAAAACTCTTTGGCAAATTTCACTGGTCAACACTAGTTAAGATGCAGGTAATTTAGCATAGTGGATAAAAACCTACACTCTAAACAACAAAGTTGTCAGTGAAATTCCGTCTCTGGTCGATTATGCGAACCTGACCAAGTCAACACTACTTGTGTTACAACTGTAAAATACATATACATTAACAATATACATATACATAAACAGCTCTGTCTGTACTTATAAAAGACTTTGGAAAATCATGTACTATCGCTATATAAACTAAAGGGTGTTGGTTTTCTTTGTTTCACTGCAGAGAAGAAAACTAACTTTACAAATACTCATTACATTGACTTGTTTCATGTTTAACACAATGTTTAAAAAAGAGATTCTGCTATGCATCATTAATATAGTGAGCTTTTTAATTGTCTAGTGTTCTGTGAAGTTTCAAGGCAATATGTTTATATTTGTTTTAGTTTCATGTCTGGACTGTATTTTTTCACTTCCTTATGGTCATTGCTAGCAGCTGAAAAAATATCTATATTAGCAGCACATCCCAGCTTACCAAATACGATTAGGCCATGCTCACTATTGTTTAAACACTCAAAATGCTTTGAATAAAACTTAGAACTGAAAAACTATTGACATGTTTGTTTCAATTTCCTTGACAGACAATGAAATGCAGTACAGGATATGCACATATCTGTTTTGTTGTAAATGCTGCCTGTTGCTTACAATATGTGAGCATCAATTGCTTTGGGCAGTTTTAAAATCAGCTGTATCAACATTTAATCAAAGGTTTGTACATTTACTTGTATATTTTTATAAAGCCTGAATGGAAACCTTATGGATAACTATAGTAATTGAGTTTTGTGAAGGCAACAGTAGACATGATTCATGACTATTAAATATGTGTTGTCATTGCAAAACTTTGTATTTTTAGATTACCAATTCAAATGGGAAATCCATCCATCCATCCATCCATTGTCTCCCGCTTATCCAAGGTCGGGTCGCGGGGGCAGCAGCTTGAGCAGAGATGCCCAGACTTCCCTCTCCCCGGCCACTTCTTCTAGCTCTTCCGGGAGAATCCCAAGGCGTTCCCAGGCCAGTCGAGAGACATAGTCCCTCCAGCGTGTCCTGGGTCTTCCCCGGGGCCTCCTCCCGGTTGGACGTGCCCGGAACACCTCACCAGGGAGGCGTCCAGGAGGCATCCTGATCAGATGCCCGAGCCACCTCATCTGACTCCTCTCGATGCGGAGGAGCAGCGGCTCTACTCTGAGCCCCTCCCGGATGACTGAGCTTCTCACCCTATCTTTAAGGGAAAGCCCAGACACCCTGCGGAGGAAAGTCATTTCAGCCGCTTGTATTCGCGATCTCGTTCTTTCGGTCACTACCCATAGCTCATGACCATAGGTGAGGGTAGGAACATAGATCGACTGGTAAATTGAGAGCTTCGCCTTGCGGCTCAGCTCCTTTTTCACCACGACAGACCGATGCAATGCCCGCATTACTGCGGATGCCGCACCGATCCGCCTGTCGATCTCACGCTCCATTCTTCCCTCACTCGTGAACATGACCCCGAGATACTTGAACTCCTCCACTTGGGGCAGGATCTCGCTACCAACCCTGAGAGGGCACTCCACCCTTTTCCGGCTGAGGACCATGGTCTCGGATTTGGAGGTGCTGATTCTCATCCCAGCCTCTTCACACTCGGCTGCGAACCGATCCAGAGAGAGCTGAAGATCACGGCCTGATGAAGCAAACAGGACAACATCATCTGCAAAAAGCAGTGACCCAATCCTGAGCCCACCAAACTGGACCCCCTCAACACCCTGGCTGCGCCTAGAAATTCTGTCCATAAAAGATATGAACAGAATCGGTGACAAAGGGCAGCCCTGGCGGAGTCCAACTCTCACTGGAAACGGGTTCGACTTACTGCCGGCAATGCGGACCAAGCTCTGGCACCGATCGTACAGGGACTGAACAGCCCTTATTAGGGGGGCCGGTACCCCATACTCTCGGAGTACCCCCCACAGGATTCCCCGAGGGACACGGTCGAATGCCTTTTCTAAGTCCACAAAACACATGTAGACTGGTTGGGCAAACTCCCATGCACCCTCCAGGACCCTGCTAAGGGTATAGAGCTGGTCCACTGTTCTGCGACCAGGACGAAAACCACACTGTTCCTCCTGAATCCGAGGCTCGACTATCCGACGGACCCTCCTCTCCAGGACCCCTGAATAGACTTTTCCAGGGAGGCTGAGGAGTGTGATCCCTCTGTAGTTGGAACACACCCTCCGATCCCCCTTCTTAAAGAGGGGGACCACCACCCCGGTCTGCCAATCCAGAGGCACTGTCCCTGATGTCCATGCGATGTTGCAGAGGCGTGTCAGCCAAGACAGTCCTACAACATCCAGAGCCTTGAGGAACTCCGGGCGTATCTCATCCACCCCCGGGGCCCTACCACCAAGGAGCTTTTTGACCACCTCGGTGACCTCAGTCCCAGAGATGGGGGAGCCCACCTCTGAGTCCCCAGGCTCTGCTTCCTCATTGGAAGGCATGTTAATGGGATTGAGGAGGTCTTCGAAGTATTCCCCCCACCGACCCTCAACATCCCGAGTCGAGGTCAGCAGCGCACCATCCCCACCATATACAGTGTTGACACTGCACTGCTTCCCCTTCCTGAGACGCCGGATGGTGGACCAGAATCTCCTCGAAGCCGTCCGAAAGTCATTCTCCATGGCCTCCCCAAACTCCTCCCACACCCGAGTTTTTGCCTCAGCAACCACCAAAGCCGCATTCCGCTTGGCCTGCCGGTACCTATCAGCTGCCTCCGGGGTCCCACAGGACAAAAGGGTCCTGTAGGACTCCTTCTTCAGCTTGACGGCATCCTTCACCGCCGGTGTCCACCAGCGGGTTCGGGGATTGCCGCCACGACAGGCACCGACCACCTTACGGCCACAGCTCCGGTCAGCTGCCTCAACAATAGAGGCATGGAACATGGCCCATTCGGACTCAATGTCCCCCACCTCCCTCGGGATGTGGTCGAAGTTCTGCCGGAGGTGGGAGTTGAAGCTACTTCTGACAGGGGGCTCTGCCAGACGTTCCCAGCAGACCCTCACAACACGTTTGGGCCTACCACGCCTGACCGGCATCCTCCCCCACCATCAAAGCCAACTCACCACCAGGTGGTGATCAGTTGACAGCTCCGCCCCTCTCTTCACCCGAGTGTCCAAGACATGTGGCCGCAAGTCCGACGACACGACCACAAAGTCGATCATCGAACTGAGGCCTAGGGTGTCCTGGTGCCAAGTGCACATATGAACACCCCTATGCTTGAACATGGTGTTCGTTATGGACAATCCGTGACGAGCACAGAAGTCCAATAACAAAACACCGCTCGGGTTCAGATCAGGGGGGCCATTCCTCCCAATCACGCCCTTCCAGGTCTCACTGTCATTGCCCACGTGAGCATTGAAGTCTCCCAGCAGAACGAGGGAGTCCCCAGAAGGTATGCCCTCTAGCACCCCCTCCAGGGACTCCAAAAAGGGTGGGTACTCCGAACTGCTGTTCGGTGCATACGCACAAACAACAGTTAGGACCCGTCCCCCACCCGAAGGCGAAGGGAGGCTACCCTCTCGTCCACCGGGGTAAACCCCAATGTACAGGCTCCAAGTTGGGGGGCAATAAGTATACCCACACCTGCTCGGCGCCTCTCACCGGGGGCAACTCCAGAGTGGTAGAGAGTCCAGCCCCTCTCAAGGAGATTGGTTCCAGAGTCCAAGCTGTGCGTCGAGGTGAGTCCGACTATATCTAGCCGGAACCTCTCAACTTCGCGCACTAGCTCAGGCTCCTTCCCCTTCAGAGAGGTGACATTCCACGTCCCAAGAGCCAGTTTCTGTAGCCGAGGATCGGACCGCCAAGGTCCCCGCCTTCGGCCACCACCCAACTCACACTGCACCCGACCTCCTTGGCCCCTCCCATAGGTGGTGAGCCCATGGGAAGGGGGACCCACGTTGCCTCTTCGGGCTGTGCCCGGCCGAGCCCCATGGCTGCAGGCCCGGCCACCAGGCGCTCGCCATCGAGCCCCACCTCCAGGCCTGGCTCCAGAGTGGGGCCCCGGTGACCCGCCTCCGGGCAAGGGAAAACGCCGTCCAAAATTGTTTTTCTTCATAGGAGGTTTGTTTAACCGCTCTTTGTCTCATCCCTCACCTAGGACCAGTTTGCCTTGGGTGGCCCTACCAGGGGCATAAAGCCCCGGACAACAGAGCTCCTAGGATCATTGGGACACGCAAACCCCTCCACCACGATAAGGTGACGGTTAAAGGAGGGGAAATGGGAAATCAAGGGACAAAAATGGCAAAGGCATTTTATGATACTAACAATTTATAAGATCACTGTAGTAATATAATCATTATATTACTACCTCTGTCTTGCTTAGACATAACACATTCTAGAGACTTTAGTTTGACTTCTGGCTTATGAAAACACAAGTGGACTATCTGAATCTTGTTGAAATCCATTGAGAGGCTGGTGCTTGGAAACATTAAACAGAATATTCCAGATAATCATGATCACCTCTGGTTTACATATCATTTGAACTGGTCCACAGAGAATGCCAGATTTATACCATCCTGGCACATCTGGATAATAAAAACTGTTTTGTCAGCGTCCTGATAGACTACAGTGCAGCATTTAACAATGTTATGTCTGCAAAGCTGACCACCAAACTCCTCAATTGAGGACTTGGCACCACCATCTGCAATTGGATTTTTGACTTTGTAACCAAATAAACACATAGAATAATTCATCAGGTAGTGTGGTAGAGAGTAGGACTTTAGGGACATTCAAAACTCGACTTGATGTTATTTTGGATGAATTAGGATTTGCTAGCTTTTTTGGGATGAATGGCCTCTTCTTGTCAAAAAATTTGTAATGTTCTAATGTTTTAGCAGACTTTAGCATGTAAGGATTGGTGCATCACATCCTCCATGTTGACCCTCAACACAGGCACTCCAAAGAGTAGTGTGCTTTGCCCCCTTCTTCACTCGAAATGCTTGAGCCATCAAATACTTGTGGTAATTATTTATTCGGTGTTGTACAGGAACCATGGTAAGATGTAAATATTTAGTACAAGTGGGTTTTTACCTTACCTAAGCCATTCTCAATGTACTATATAATCTTTTTATGATAATAGTGGAGTGCTTTAGTATAAGAACTTTCCATCCAGAAGATTTACATTTGAGAAACCCCATCATAAACCTTGATAAAGCATTCAGCTTGAAACACATCGGCTTGCGGACATGTCACATTATGTGACTTTCCAGTGATTTTCAGTTGTAGCTTTCATTTACATAATCTTAGTGAGTCAGAGGCAGTCTATTGCATGATCCCATGAAGCCAATTGTATGTCACAGTAAAATAACATACTGTGCCAGCAACTCACTCCAACTGCAACTTGCTCTGTTTAATTTTTGTCTTTAATAATAGAGATGGGCTCTGTGTGTGTTAGAGTTGACAACTAATGAATGGTCGTTCAGAAGTACACTAATGCAGAGATGAGGAATAAGTACCATGGTTGTTTTACGTGCTTTATGTACTACGATAGAATGGATAAAGAAACAAATGGGCTGAGATTGCAGCTGAACTTGCTGTACCACTGAACTCTTCATACAGCATTGGCTCCATCAGGAAGCACACTATTGGCTATCATTAAAAAGCTTGAGTGCAACTGCGCTGGAAGGATGGCACTCCTTTGTAAAGTAGGCATGCCCAGCAATTTTCAGTTCTTTAAACTGACGTTGACCAGTGATAACATCAGCAACTGCATTTGATAAGTCTGACATACCCCACGACTAGAAGTTATGTAATGTATCATCAACTTTACTTGAAAAATCACCCTGTTAAATGAAACCAGCTTTCTGGAATTTCTACTGATTTCACTGAATCCTATACCCTGCTAAGTAATGACCATTATGTTCTTCCTAGTATCATGCACTAATGCTTAGGGAACATCTTCAAGGCTCCAAAACAATACCACCCCAAGTTGAAAGGGGATGCTCTTGCTAGTATCATCTTCCTTTTCACTCATTGTTCAGAGGGACACCCGCTGTAGGCCAACTGACTTCACTTTTTGCTCCACCAATGCCCCATGTAGAAGATGCCCGGATCACAGACAGACACCAGGACACACAAACTCAGAAGTCCCAAAAGCACACACGTTTATTATTCTCTTTCTTTTAGCAAACAGCACAATTTACCAGTCTACTAACTCAGTCCTTTTCCCTTTCTTCTTCTTTTCTTCTGCCTCCTCCACTCCTCTCCCGCAAGCTCTGTCCTCTTCCTCCCAACTCTGGTTCCCCGAGTGGAGTCAGGCGGCCTCCTTTATACTGCACCTGGAAGTGCTCCAGGTGCACCCCGATCAACTTCTTGCGGCACTTCTGGGTGTGGTGGAAGTGCTACATGCCATGGCTCTGGTGCTGTCCGGGTGCCCTCTGTCGGTGGCCATGGGCCCCAGCAGGGTTGAGCTTTTAAACTCCAAGCCTGTGGCCCTGATGCAACCCAGGGGGGCTGCCCTCTCGTGTCCTGGGGGAGGTATTGCTGTTGACATGTTCTCTCCCCTGGTCCTCTCCTCAAAAGGGCGTCCCGACCGGAGAAGACGCCCAGCCATCTGCCACACCCACTACTAAAAACCTAAGAGGCCAATGGAAATGGAAACTCATTCCAGGACTCACATCTCTAGAGATCAAAACTCTGAGAAGCACCTTTAAGTCTTTACAACCTTTGTTTTCTTACTCTGGCTTATGTCAATAGTTTGCACCCTTGTTTGTCTTTTCATTTGAACCATTTATAATCTATTAAATAGGGTTGCCTGGTTGATACCCCAACATTTTGGGCTGACACTGCTTGTTTGTTTTACACTGAATACAGATGGACTATTATCTATGAATTAATTGAAATAAAAGACTTTGTTACTTGTACGTACAAGTATATATTCTTCTCATATTAATTTTCACATTATTTTCTTAAATCTGATCATTTTTTTATTTGTATGTTTTCTTTTTTGCATGTGTGCTTTTTAATATTGATATGTTCTGCATTGATAAATGCACTGGAACTTACATTTTCTTTTTGTATATTCAGTTAGTAGTATTATTGTAGATATGATTGAATGAATATACATAATACCTACCATTTCTTCTTGAATACAACTGTAATTTATAAAGTATGCAGCATGTTGAATGCTATGTATTTTTATTTATCTATTTTTATGCATTGCATTATGGTATGGTCAACTGATCTGAGACATGCAAGTAAGAATTTTACCATACTATGTACACATGACAATAAACAAGTGACTTGGTCTTGTCACTGCTTGTGTGGAATTTACATCTTTTCAGAAAAGCAAATGTTAGTTTTTGATGAATATCCTGGCTTTCTCATATCCTGACAACATGCAAATGAGGTTAATTGTCATCTCTAAAATGAATGAGTAAATATCCCCTTACTGTCCCTTCCTGAACAGATTCCTGCTTTTTTCATAGTGTTTTACTGGGATATTCTATCATCACTATAGTGCAATGCAAAGCAAGCTCAGAAGATGGATGGAGGAATATTAGTAAGAATTAAAGTCAACTGCATTGCATCTGATAAAGGAAGAAAAAGTGTAAATATTACAGGTTGAAAAATATGAAATTCAGAGACACAATTGTTCCATCAGTTATACCTGAAAGAAGTATTACCAACTGGTAATAAAAAAGCAAGCTGTATCCATACAGAGTCACTAATAATAATAATAACAGATTTTATTTATATAACACCTTTTCCACGCTTCAAGTGCTTTATTCAAGGGGCCTTTTAGTATATTTTGCTCAGTCTTTTAAGTCCAGATCATACAGATTTTAAATTAATCCTCTTCATGCCGAAAGGCACATAAGGCACTGACAATTTTCTTCCATCTGGCCCAGTCTTGAGTTACGTGTACTTCTTCACTCCATGTTAGGTCCATCTCCTTCAGCTCATTTATCACAGTTCGTCACTGAGTTGTTTTAAGTCGGCCTTATTTGCGCTTCCTAGGTGGTGTCAATGACCCCACTACATAAAATTTCCATTAAGTTATGGAAATAGTGACAAATGCTACAATTACAGACCTGGGGTGAACTTGAGCCCAATAGCTGGCAGTAGGACTTCTTCTGATAAAAGCCCCCAGCAGGAAATCAGATCATGCAGAAATTAACATTTAAATCAGAGTTTACATTCTATCAGCATTCTAACAATTACTCCAAGCTGTAATTAAATTAATGTGGACAATAACAATCAACATGGATGTAGGTAATATATTGGTGAAAGTATGAACCACGTTTGGACATGGTGCCTGTTTATTGTGTGGTGTACTCAATCATATAACCATACCAGGCCAACTAAAAAAAACACAGTCAACCTAACCTACTCATCTTTGTGATGTTCAAGGAAATAAGAATATCTTAAGAAAATGCACATGGACACAGAGAAAAGGTGCAGTCTTTTGAACAGAACTGATGATTTTGTATTACAACTCTATATGCTAGTCATTTTCTCAAAATAAAAGTATGTCAATCATTGTGAACTGATACGGGTCATTTATTGTTATTTTTCTCTTCATGGTTTCTTACTGTGACACCTGCTACCACAGTTATATTGCGATGTTGCTACTCCTGTCCACAGAAATTGACGCCATAAATATTGGGAGCCTTGGGAGTCAAACAGCATTGTGCATTGCATTAAACTGTCTAGTGCATAGTTACGATATTGTAGAATGTCCAGGAGGAAGATGGTGGCCAATTGGGTTAGTTTATCAGAACTGTGAAATCTCTAACCCTGACTATGACTTTGCCTGTCATTATCAACCGTGCACCCGTAGAAGTTTACTTTCTTCATTAATACTGTGGACTGAGATTTTTGTTTTCCTCTACTCTGTTCTCAACTGGCTATATCTCAAATATAATATAAATTAGTTTAACATACTGTATGCATAATTGTGTATCTTAATCATTGATATCTGTTCAGCTTTAGCATGGGTTTATGTATCAATGCATTTAAATGTTACATTTTTTATTACTGTTATCATTAGTAGTAAAATACTTGTCAAGAAATTACAAACCTAAAGAAAAAAAAATGAGAGATAAATATCTTGGGTTTTTAATTTAAATAACAGGCAATATGCTTGCGGAAGGATTCATGGTTTCTACCTCTTGTGACAACCACTTTTGCTGAATGTCTATTTGAAATTATACTGTAGCATTTGGAGTGTCTGATTGGTCAAGCAATATCAGCAAAGCAGTATTATTCCTTGAGCATTTAAAAAAAATGATTCTCCACTGTTTCATTTGTTGATCTAGGTTGGTCTACTGGTGTTATTACCTGAGCTTTGAATTTTCAAGATGATGGGCTGCGCCCTCCATCTGCACTTATTTTAATCTGATCCTAATCCTTTGGTGCAATAAGGTATTACTTTGAGGTCAGTATTATAGATTTTGATTTCGTTTTATAATCTCTATGACAATCCTTTCATGTCCATCTTCCAGCAACACTTTACTTCTGAAATAAGAAATATTATGTCACATACTGTATGCAAATCTGTTGATTTTCCAGTTTTTATAGTTACCGGTTTACTGATACACTGGGGCACTAGTAATGGAGTAGAACATTTCATCGTTTCTCTCTATAGAGTGGAAGAACTCCCAGAGAAAGAAGTCTGGCGTCACATATGCCTCACAGGAGACCCTAACAATTCTGTTGAATTAAAGCCAACATGACAACTAGGATATCGTTATTTGACCACCAGAGCAGAAATCACAAGACCGACGGCTCCTGCTATTCTGTGTTCCACAATCTGATGATAGAGGGTGACAGAATGTTTAAAGAAAAATACAAATTACTTGATTTTTGGCCAAAAGACTAATATTTAAACAGGGTCTCCAGGCTGAAGACCCAAGTCTTTTTAATACATTCTGTCTATTCCTATTTACAATGGTAACATACAGACATAACTGCACACAGACACGCAAATAATACATATTGATAAGACTCACTCAATGAAGAGTGCTACACAAGAGTGAATTAACTTGACCTTAGTATAAAGAGTGCCCGGAAGGGGATATGAACTCAGAACTGTGGAGTTGAGAGGCAGCTTTGCTAACCTTGAACCACTGTGTTGTACTGCGGCTCAGAAGGACAAAACACAAAAATTAAAGAGAATGTAAAAAAATGAAAAATCAGTGTGCAGTATTTTTAAAAAGTGTAAAAAAGTAACAAAAAAGTGCATAAAATAAACGAATAGTGAATTAAATTAATATGTAAAAAGAGGTTGAGAAAATTATCAAAAAAAATAAAAAAGAAGAAAAAGAAAAAATAACAAAACGTTAGCATAAAAAATAAATACAGAGAGTAAAATAAAATAAAAATAGAATATGAAATTAAAATCACAACAACATAAAAAGTGGGTGCATGACATTAACCAAACCGGAAAATGGAAATGAATTTCATAACAGAAATGACACTTTGAAAACATAAACAATGCTCAAATGTCCCTTTCACATCTTTCTTTACCAGTGAGCTCAGTGTCAAAAATATGTAAAGAAAGGTGCAGTCAAGTATACCATGAAATCGAAACTGTTAATATCTAGAAATCATTGGCATATCCGATCAGGTGTGCTCCATTTCAAAGCTGCTGTTTTCCTCTGTCTCACACAGCGGTGCAAACCAATGCAGTGGCAAAACAGAGCAGGAGATGAAAGTCACTTAGGGCCATAGGAACTGCTGCTGCTGAAAGCACAGATCTGTTCAGTTGAAATCTCTTTGAGTTTATGCAGAAATAAATAAGCTGAATTATTGTACTTTCACATACTTATTATTAATTTATGATCAATTATTTGTTCATAAAATTTACAATAAGGCACAAATCCTGCGCGCATTCATTATATGGATTTTGTATGTTCTCCTGGGAGAGCACCACTTAGCAATACACACACTCTTTGCATAGATTTTCCCTCTTTGTATGTAAGAGGTGTCTTTATTTTTAGTGAAGGTACAAAATAAACCACACTATGAGCACAACAGTTCACCTTCTAGGACAGTGTTTCCCAAACTTTTTTGAACCACGGCACATATTTTACATTAGAAAAATCCGACGGCACACCACCAAACAAAAATGTCACAAAAAGTATATGTAATGAAATATAATGATCTTCTAGTTTCAATTTACTCACAATTTAAAAGTTTAGTTGAACACAATGCTGATATACACTCAAGAATTGAAGAAAGACACACACAAAGATCTTCTTCAACAGCTCTGAGTCTCTCTCTTTTTTTAGTTTTGATAGCAGTCATGCTTGAAAAGCCAAGCTCGCATAGGTAGGTTGTGGAAAATGGGAGCAGGGCTGAAATAGCTCTGCTTGACAGAATGGGGAACTCCTTGGCAGCAGTCAGCCAAAAACTGTCCAAACGTAGATCAGCAAAGTTCAGCTTTAAACCATGATTTTCTCTCAGTACAATTATTTTCTCCTGCAAAGTCATGTCCTTTCCAACTGCGGTTGAGCTATATTGGTTCCTAACCCAGTCAAGGCAATCAGTGGAAGGAAACTGAAGGGAAATAAACTGACAACTTCTGTTCAAGAGTTTTTGAATGCTTGCCTATTGTCTCACAAAGTGCAGCAATGTTGATACCTTGCCATTTTTGGGTGTGTGGGAACATGTCAAGGTTGGCACTTTCCACATGTTGTTGCCAGAGCTGCACCATTGAACAAAATCCATTTATTTTATCTGCACTTGTGAGCAGGTTTTCATTTTCGACCTTGCATCCATGTGTTCAGGTCATTTAAATGTTGAAATATATCTGCCAGATATGCCAGTCTTGCACACCACTCATCACTTGAAAGCAACTTAGCGTTATCACACCTCTCATTTGTCAAAAACACTTTAAGTTCTTTCTGCAGCTCATACATACGGGCTAAAACTTTGCCACGGGACAACCACCGGACCTCTGTATGCAGCAATAGTACTTTATGCTCCGCTCCAATTTCCTCACACAATGACGCAAACATGCAACTTTTTACAGGTCTTGTCTTCACAAAGTTTATAATGCACACAACATCGTCCAATACAGAAGCTGGTAATGTCTTGGCAATGAGTGCCTCATGGTACAGAAAACAATGCGTCCCAATAACATCTGGATGTTGCTATTTCACTCTGCTTACAAATCCTTTGGTGCGCCCGAACATGGCGGCTGCTCCATCAGTGCCAACACTTCTGGAGTTTTCCCACTTAAGTCCTCCTTGTTCAAGGTACTTTGATACAACTTGACAAATTTCCTCTCCTGTTGTTCTTTCTGGCAATTCCTTGCAAAACAGGAAGTTTTCTCTGATGGTGTCTCCGTCTACAAAGCGCACATTTGCCAAAAGTTGTGCATGTCAGCTGATATCCATAGATTCATCGAGTTGCAATGCAAATTTTCCACTGACGTGCAACTTTTCCAAAATGATCCTTTCAATGTCTGCAGACATGTCATCAATATGTCTGGCAATTGTATTATTTGAGAGAGGGACTTGGGCTATTTCTTTAAGAGCGACAGGGCTCTAATGCCTCTGCCACCGTGTGTGGCTGTTTTGATTTGGCGATAAGTTCAGCAACTTGGTAGCTAGCTTTGAGAGCTCTCTCGTTCGTCTTTGTGGTTTTCCTGACTAAAGCTGCCTGTTTCTTAGTCTGTTCACGAAGTTGAATAAAAAAGTCTGTGTTCTTGTTTTGAAGTGATGGGTGTTTTGTTTGGAGATGGCGTTTAAGTTTGCTATGAACCATGGCACTGTTGGAGAGCTTTTCCCCACATACCAAGCATAACAGAATTGGCTCGGTTGGTTCCCCGGTAAAAGTAAATCCAAAGGAAAGATAATTTTCATTGTATTGTCTTGAGCTGACCTTTTTTGCTTTCTTCTGACCACTACTCATACTAGGGCCTTCATCTGGGTAACAATTTTCTCCAGAACCCAGTACGGATTGTGTACTTTTTCTTGTCAGATATTTATCCGTCGCTATCACTGCTGTCACAGCCGAAGCATCACTAATTCTTTTGTTTGAATGGCAACATGTAGACATACAAATTAGCCATCTGCTGCCATCTAGTGGAAGAGTATTTAATTGTTCTGCCTGTCACTGTTGCATAGACGAACGAAGACAAATTATTTGCAGTAAATAAATAATAATTTTCAGACCAATTAAGTGAAATTGGATAATTTTCCACGGTACACCTGATGATCTCCCACGGCACACTAATGTGCCGCGGCACAGTGGTTGGGAATCACTGTTCTAGGGGTTAGGCTTTTGTCAACTAGTCCATACAGTACCGGTAGTCCTTTTAGAAGAACAATGATTTCCTTTCATTTTTGGACTGTTGTTTCTTCTTTGAATATGATTGTCAATGATAAGAAAACCCAATATGGTTCAGGACTGGGGGTTTCTCCTTTGTGGTGTCAGAAGTGAATTGATTGGCCCTGCAGTGTTGCAATCTCTGGGAGAATGCTAGAAGATGGCTTAAGAATAAATAAAGATCAGGAAGAAACCATGTCTTTGGGATACTACAGGGACAGTTTAAACAGGAAAAAGCAGTGTGAAATCAAAACATCAAACCTAAAGAATCAAGCCAAATCTTGTCAGAAAAACATTGGGTGATTGAGGTGGTTGATAATCTCTAACAATTATTGAAATTTTTTTTTTTTTTCTTATGGACTTCAATACTCAGATGCTGGTAGCTATACAGCACCAACTTTATTAGCCTGGACCTGATGATGCAATATGATCCAGTCAAACTGAAAATAATCCAGGTAGTGCAGAGTCCTGTATCACAACACTGAGCAGAGATCTGTTATAAGGTGCAGCATAAGTCACCTGCCTGGAGGTGGCAGTCATTATTCTTCCAGTGAACATCGTCCTGGGCAGCTTCCTTGACAGCAATGGGTCACACAGCTCCATTTTTAGTTTATATGAGGAAAATTTATGTGAATAAAGAGAGCATCCTACTTGGGAAAAGGGTCCAAACAGTTTAAGGTAAGAACACAGTTACATTCTGCAGTTTGATTGCTGTTTAGGAAAGCCATAAACTGCATAAGAACTTCCTAATTTTTACCTATGTATTAAATATTCTGTTAAAGTTGGTCTCCATTAGATTATTTTGTTGCATTTTATTAAATTGCTATTTTTGCTTTTTGGAGTATGGCAGGAAACATTGCATTACAGAATGTTTTGTGTGGAAGTCTCAGTTTTTCTTCATGTTGATTTCTCTGGAATGTTTTTGGCTCATCAAATGACAACAGGCCTGTGGTTTCACATCTGTTTGTGCTTTATTTGACTCCTTTTTGAAATGTCAGTCTGAGTAGGTGTTAATGATTCCTTCGTGCCTCGATGTTTATGGTTTTGTACTGAAGATGTTCTCATTTGGCTAATGTAAGGTCTGAAAAATCTCTTTTATGGTGTATTCACAATTGAGTACCTTCAGTTTATTATGCTATATATAAGTTAACCTTAGTGTATTGCATAAGTTTAAGCTTCTGTCTTATTTTTCAAGGAGAGTAATCTTTCTCTCCTGTAAAAACGCTATCTTAAAAAGAGTATATATGAAGTATAAAGTGATAATCTTTAAGAAAAAGGGTTCATACTAGGGAAGCCAGGACTGGCTTAATCTGGGTCCTGCTTTTGTACAGAACACACAGCAATAAATCTACACTGTGGATTACTACTTCTTGGAGTACAGACTTGGTAGTAACTGCTTTATTGAAAAAAGCAGATGAGCTTCAACATCATCAGAGGAAAATATGTCACTTTAAACATTCATCCACTTTTTAACTTGCTAACCTCGTTCAGGATTTCACAAACTCAGGGACTATTCCAGCACTACTAGGCCCTAAGTGAAAGACCAAAGTAAATGTGGTGCTTACACACTCATTCATATCTAGTCAGTTTAAAGTTGCCAGCTAGCCGAATTTGCACATCTTTGAGATATTGGAAGAATGCCACAATAGTGGAGAAGAACCAATGTAGACATGGGAAGAACATGTTAATTAATGTTTATACTAATCCTATTTGGCGGCACGGTGGCGCAGTGGGTAGCGCTGCTGCCTTGCAGTCAGGAAACTTGGGTTCGCTTCCTGGGTCTTCCCTGCATGGAGTTTGCATGTTCTCCCTGTGTCTGCGTGGGTTTCCTCCGGGTGCTCCGGTTTCCTCCCACAGTCCAAAAACATGCAGGTTAGGTGCATTGGTGATCCTAAATTGTCACTAATGTGTGCTTGGTGTGGGGGTGTGTGCGTGCCCTGCAGTGGGCTGGCGCCCTGCCCGGGACTTGTTCCTGCCTTGCACCCTGTGCTCCTCTGTTGGCTGGGATTGGCTCCAGCAGACCCCCGTGATTAGGATATAACGGGTTGGACAATGACTGACTAATCTTATTTGTTTTTTCTTGTAATTTTCTCTTTAAAATCTTGTGCAGCACTTTGAGTTTCATTCTTTGTATGAATGTGCTATATAAATAAATGTTGTCACATGTATAGAGTACAGTGAACTTCTTATTTGCATGTCTAACCAATATGTAATCCATGAGAACATTATTGATACACTACTACTTGTTATTTCTTGCTTTAGCTAACCTTTATTTCAAATCTGAGCTATGCATTATAACATGTGTTTTATGATGCTTCATTTAATATATTGGTTAGGATGGCTGCTCCCTAAGGTAATGGGTGTGAAATATATATGTGTGTCTTAGATTGGGTGTTTCTTATAGATTTTTGGGTGCTGATCACGAATATCACATCAAAATTTACCCATCACGTACCGTTTCAGTTTTGTCATGATTTTTTCTTATATTTGTATCCAAACATTGTCGCTCCTGTAAGTGACTTATCAACAACAGTTTGTGCAGCCTGAGCATGTCCAGGCATGGAATCAGGCCAGGTTGGAAGCTGTTCTGTGGAAGTTGATATCCTGGGCAGGTCTGAACGAGCTTGACGCTGTCTCAGCATGCTATAAAGATGGCTTGCATACACCGATCCTGCTCATTTGGTTAATATAGATACTCAGTGTGTATGTATAGTACCAGTATAGTAAAGTATAGTATCTGTAGCAATATAACAGTAAGTAAGCTTGATGCTATAGACCAGGGGTAGGCAACGTCGGTCCTGGAGTGCCAAAGTATGTGCAGGTTTTTGTTCCAACCCAGTTCCTTAACGAGAACTCAATTATTGCTGATGAAGCACATATTGCTTAAGTGACATTTTAATGCTTCATTTTAGTGGTCTCGCTTGTTAAGGTTCTCCAACCTTAATTGCTTATTTCAATCTTAAACTGCTGCATTCAGTGTTTTAATTGCTCCTTATTAGCAATAAGATGTAAAAGACAAAGCAGCCAGCAGTTCTCCAGCTAGCTTTTTTCCAATTACATCTGTGTGTGTTCATCATGCACTGTTTGATTTAATAAAACACTTAATAGAAAAATGTGACAGACTGAAAATGATCTGTTTTAGGCTTCAAATCATTTGGATGATATCCTTGGAAAGGAAAAAAATCTACGATATAAAAGCCTTACATTGCACAGACTAACAAGCCATAAAATTAAATAAGGTCTGAGATTGGCAATGATTGGTTTCTAATTAAGCAATTGGGTTGAATGAAAACCTGTAGCCACTGCGGCTCACCAGGACCGACATTGCCTACCCCTGTTTTACATCTTATTGCTAATAAGGAGCAATTAAAACACTGAATGCAGCAGTTTAAGATTGAAATAAGCAATTAAGGTTGGAGAACCTTAACAAGCGAGACCACTAAAATGAAGCATTAAAATGTCACTTAAGCAATATGTGCTTCATCAGCAATAATTGAGTTCTCGTTAAGGAACTGGGTTGGAACAAAAACCTGAACATACTGTGGCACTCCAGGACCAACGTTGCCTACCCCTGCTATAGACGTTTTGGTGTCGGGCGATATGTCTTGTCAATGTAACAGCCGCGATATATTCTACTATATCTGTGGCGAATATACAGTTGCGCCTCAGAGACGTTGGATGACTGCTCTTGTGAAGAAAGCTTATCATCTGTATTTTGGCTGCAAAATTGGTGATCAAGACAAGGAATGGGTGCCACACATTTGCTGTGCGACATGTGCTGTCAGTCTGAGAGCCTGGCTCAGAGGCACACAAAAGACGATGCCGTTTGTTGTTCCGATGATATTGCGAGAACAGAAAGACCATGTGACGGACTACTACTTCTGTTTGACTAATGTGTCTGGTTTCTCTGCCAAAAACAAGAAGTCAATTGAATATCCTAATCTGCCTTCAGCAATAAGACCCGTGCCACATGACGACAGTCTTCCAATTCCAAAACCACCAGAGGATTGGACCTTAGACGAACCAGATGAAGAAACTGCAATGCAGGGTACTGACAGTGACATTGACCCGGATTTGAACCATGCTCATCAGGCGATCCACATCTGATAACACAGTCCGAATTGAACGATTTGGTCAGAGATTTCTGTCTTTCAAAAGCAAAAGCCGAGCTGCTGGGTTCGAGACTGCAGGAATGGTGTTTGATATAACCAAATTTTTTGCACAAGTCGACAGTCTCTGTTTCTGTTGTGACATTGAAGGATTTTTCTCGACCTTGGGTTGTGATCACAACTCAGAAGAGTGGCATCTCTTCATTGATTCATCAATGTTAAGCCTGAAAGCTGGGCTGCTATACAATGGCAACGTTCATCCTTCAGTACCTGTTGGCTATGCAGCACACATGAAAGAAACAAATGAGAATATGGAACTATTGCTGAAACACGTCCAATATAGCAGGTACAACTGGAATATCTGTGGAGATCTTAAAGTCGTTGCTTTGTTACCAGGACTGCAGCTTGGCTATACAAAGTACTGTTGTTTCATCTGTGAATGAGACAGCCAAGCCAAAGAGTCACACTATTCTTGACAGAACTGGCCACTCCGTAAAAAGTTAGATCCAGGACAGAAAAATGTGGCACATGAATCGCATGCTGACCCGGCAAAGATATGTTTGCCTCCTCTTCACATAAAACTGGGACTCATGAAGAATTTCATGAAAGCACTGAACAAGGAAGGTGAAGGTTTTCGTTATTTAAGATGGATGTTCCCAAGGATAGATCAAAGAGGGCATTTTTGTTGGCCCCCAGATCAGACATGTTATGAGTGACAAGCGGTTTGAAGATCTGTTAGTTGGGCCAGAAAAAATTGCCTGGAAAGCCTTCAAAGACGTTGTTGACAATTTTCTGGGCAATTACCGAGCCCCAAACTACATTCAGCTGGTAGACAAACTTCTCAAAGCATACAAGACAATGAAGTGCAACATGTCACTCAAGATTCATTTCCTCCACTCACACTTGGACTTCTTCCCCGCAAGTCTCGGTGCAGTCAGTGACGAACACAGTGAAAGGTTTCACCAGGACATTGCTACGATGGAGAAACGATACCAGGGCAACTGGAATCCGTCAATGCTTGCCGACTACTGTTGGACACTACAACGTGATGCACCAGACGTACAAAAGAAAATCAGGAGCAAAACACTTTTAATTCTGTTGAAACTAATAGCTTATGTGAAACATAAACGTGACTAAATATGTTATTGTCAGTAAACATATACATGTCTATTTCTCAGAGTTCCTTCATGTTGAAGTAAAACCAAAGCTATATTTGTGCATACCCAGTAGGTACCTCTCACAATCAGCAGAAACTTTTCAGGAAACAAGACTTTTCAAAAAAATTGTTGTGCAGTGTTATTTGGTCACGCTAAGCTGACTCAGTTGTGAATAATTGTAAATACATGTTCTCCATGACAGTTTGGCCACCCATCCAGAGTTAGCCACCCACTTGTGCTCAATGATGCCAGTATGGGCTTCAGAAACAAATAAAAGTTTAATGAAATAAGTGGGGTGGAAAGGGATGGATGGATTTTTTTGATAGATGGATGTAAAAAAAAATAAACCATGCAGAACATGGGAACAGTTGATAGTCTTGCAGCAACAAAGAAGTAGGAATCTAGATTCGGATTCCAGGCCACTTACAATCTGAGTGGAGTTTGCGCATTCTGTGATGTGTGGTCTGTGGCACTGCACTGATTTTAAATAAACAATCGTGCCCCGTGTAGATGCAGGTTCCAAACAGGTGCTAGGGTGCATAAGTGTGTTTCACTCCATCTTTAGTGGAGGCATACACATGCAGAGGCACACAGGTCAGTCAAGTGTCTCAATGATGCCACAGAGGAAGCGGTTCCTTGCACCTGCAAGCATTTAGGCAGCAGATTTAAAAAGAGCCTGTGAGGGTCAGGAGGGGAGAGACAAGAACAGAGTGGAGGTTAAACGAAGGAAAGAGAAAAACGGATTGAGAAAAAATGAAAAGGATGGAAAAGAAAAACAGGCTGATAGGAAAAGGTTGAAAAAGGCAGATCAGAGGATTGAAAGGAAAACAGACTGGCCAGTGTCCAAGAGAGGTAGACTCAAGAAAAATGATTAAAAGGAAAAGGAAGACTTAGAGGCAGAGATGGAGAGTAAAAATGCCCAAGCTGCATGGAATGAGGCAGGTGGTCAGGAGTGAGCCTCGGGGCTGGGAAAGGGGAGCTCCTACTAAGTGCTTTCTTGGGAGTAGGAGCAGCCTGATTGCTGGCATATCCCTGCAAGCGCCGAAGGTGAGCTGTGAGGCGTGTGGGGCTCGATGGGTTGCCCTGCATATGATGAAGGAAGGGCGGCAGAGAATATGAAGGTTGACTGCACCTGTCAGTGGGCATCTCCTCCTTCTGCAAGGTCCGGATAGGATAAAGGAAGAAGACCCCAGGTTTAAAGGGAAGCATTGGGGCTCACTGTTTTTATAGACTGTCTCTAGTTTTTAACCTCATCATTTTTAATGGATTATTTTTAAACTGTTTTTAATCTCCACTGGCACCTTTTATTTCTTGGATTATTTACTTATCGAACATTGCACTGCAATGGTTTGAACACTGTTCTGAATTGAGGATTGTTTTACTAAAAGCACTTCTGCACTTTTGCACCTACTCCTTGCAATGCGTGAGTATTCTCATTTGCTCAGCTTATTCCTCGGAAACGTTATCAGCAGTGGTGGGTTCCAGAGGCCCCCAGAGGGGACCGGTAGCGTGGAACTAACCTACACCATCTCACATTTGCCCTATGCCTGGAAGGAATTTCTCTGGATTTCCTGACATGCCTGAATGATATTCCTGCTAGGTTAATTAGTGTTTTGAAAAATCCCAGTGAATAACTATACCCTGTGACAGATTGGCACTACACTCCCCATCCAAGCTTAGTTTCAGAATTTTACCTGATGCTGAATTGTCTTGGAACCTATATAGGGTCAGAATATTTCTTAAGATTAAAAATGCTACAGAATGTATTTTGCAATTAGCCATTTTTTCAGTTGATACACTCTTGAGCCATGAAGCATTCGATAACAATCCAAATATCCGTACTATGCTTTCAAAGCTCCCATACTCTTTATAAGATATATGGCAAAATTTGGTTTACAGACTTCAAGAGTGGGAAGACAGAGAGGCAGGTATTGACGACCTAACTACTTTTAAACATCAACAGGCTAAGATGTTGATGCATCCTGTGTATGCAGATGTTCCACAAGGTAGCGTAGAGAAAAAGAAAAGACCAACAAGGGTAAGCGTTCCCTGAAGAGCCCAGAGAACAGGAAGTATTTTCACTACAGGTATTACCGACGCTGCTGAAAAGGGGATTCGAGAAACCTTGGTCAAAAAGACTGCAACTGCTGTCTGTGCATTTAAAAGGCCTTATGTATTTTGCAGTGACAAACATATTCTCGCAGAATGTAGTAAAATCAAAGAATAAATAAAGAATTGACTTTTTAAATACTAAAGATGTATGCTTTCATTGTTTCTAGCAGGGGCACCTTGGTAAGAATTGTAAAGAAAGAATGAAATGTCAAATATGTTCTTCGCAGCATTCAGACATCTTGCACATTAAAAAAGAGGATGGAGCAACATCTAGTAATGCTACATCTAGTAAGGACACTGAACAGGAATCTGAGAAAGGAATTTGTGCTCTTACTGGTGAAGAATATGCACTGTATGTGGTCTCCGTTAAGGTAAAATCTAAGAAGAGCGAAAAGTATGTACAAATATATGCCCTCATAAACAATGGTAGTACAATAACATCTTGTACTGAAAATCTTCAGAGAAGGTTAAACCTTCATGGGAGAAGAACACTGGTATTCCTGAAAACTATTAATAATTATAATGATGATTCAAAAATACCAACCAAATGCTCTATCTTATCAGATTTGCAAGTCTGTGTTCTCAATGATAATGAATATATTGATTTGCCAAAGGTCTATACACAGGTCTCTATTCCATTGGGAAGAGAAAATATTACACAACAAGAAGACATTCGAGAAGTGGACATATCTTGAGGAGGTACATCTACCATTCATAGATTCTGAAGTTGATCTTTTAATAGGTATCAACATCCCCAAGGTCCCATGACAAATCATACCTAGCAAAGAAAGTGAACCTCATGCTGTGAAGACTGCACTTGGATGGATGATCGGTGGGCCATGCAAAGAAATAGATGGCTTCACAAAGCACAACGGTAAGCTGCCAAAGCATTCAATCAATTGTGTGCCAATAACAAATAGAAGAATTGTTGCATCAACAGTACAATTCAGACTTTCCTAGGAAGACATCAAGTTCATGCACATAGTCTCAGAATCTACAAGACTGGTAGGTGACCATTATTGTTTAAATTTGCCTTTGGAAGATGAAACACTTAAAATGCCAAACAATTGCTGTATTGCGGAACAGTGTGCCAATGGATTTAAAAGAAAATTAAGCAAAAATTCAGATTTCCATGAAGACTATAAACCATTCATGAAAGTCGTTATTGAGAAGGGTTACACTGTCAAAGTACCCAAAGAAAGTTTGAATTGCAATGAAGGCCGAGTGTGGTACATTCCACATCATGGTGTGTACCATCCAAATCAAAATAAGATTTGAGTGGTCTTTGATTGTACAGCCACCTACAAGGGGACTTCATTTAATGAACAACTGTTAAATGGTCCCAACCTAACTAACACACTCATTGGTATCAGTGGGAGTCATTAAGTCAATGTTCTACCAAGTAAAAGTTCCAGAAAAAGGCACAGATCTTTTACGCTTTTTGTGGTGACCTGAAGGTACACCTTCAGTCCTAAGTAAGGACTTGGAGTAATTTAAAATGACAGTTCATCTTTTTGGTGCTACTTCTTCACCAAGTTGTGTTTCTTATGCTTTGCGTAGAACAGCCGAAGATGCCAGAGATAGATTTCCTGTGGAAGCTGTTAACACCGTACTCCATACCTTCTATGTAGATAACTACTATAAGTCAGTTGCAACTAAAGAACAAGTAATAAAGCAGGCAAAGTACCTTCAAGCTCTATGACTCAGAGGGGGATTCCATCTGACCAAGTGGATAACAGCAGAGCAGTTTAATTGTCTAATTCTGAAGAAGACAGAGCTCTCGAACAAAAGAATTTAGACTTGAATCACAGTCTGCTTCCAAGAGAACGTGCCCTGGGCATCCAGTAGTGCACAGAAACAGACAGTTTCAAATTTCAGATAAAGTTACAAAACAGGCCCGATACAAGGCATGGTATTCTGTCTGTTGTTAGCCCAGTTTATGACCTCCTCGGATTTTCAGCACCCGCTATACTGCCAGCAAAGCTTATTTTGAGGGACTTGTGCAAATATAAGCGCGGTTGGGATGAAGAAGCGGAAGTCAAGCACATTCAGAAATGGAAAAAATGGATGGATGACTTACAGTTACTAGCTGACTACAATGTGAACAGACGCATCAAACCTTTACAGTTTGGAACCATAAGGTCAGCATGAATGCACCATTTTGCAGAAGCCAGTGAAGATGAATATGGCACTGTCACATATCTTCTCATATCCAATGAAAGAGGTGAAAAACACTGTTCATTCATCTTGGGGAAGTCAAAGAGTTGCACCATTGAAATATTTCACGACTGGAGCTGGCAGCAGCCATCGTGGCAGTCAAAATGGACAAGATGCTGAAAGGTGAACTCCAAATAACCCTACAAGAATCTACATACATTTTGCACTAACAACACCTCAGTGTTAAAATACATTTTAAATGAAAACACTCACTTCAAGACAATTGTTGCCAACAGAATCTCAGTGATCAGAGATCATTCACGACCTTCACAATGGAAGTACGTCACATCTGCCCTAAATGTAGCTGATCAAGCATCCAGAAGGATATGCATAGAAAGCTTTCTCAAAAGCACAACATGGTCACAAGATCCAAGTTTCCTATTGAAGCCAGAACATGAGTGGCCAAAAAGACCAGATCAATTGAACGATTCACTTTCTGAAGATGATCCAGAAATTAAAATATGTGCCGTCAACATGACAATTGTGGAAGAGATTACTGAACCTGTAAATAAACTCATCAACTATTTTTCAGAATGGCTACACTTAAAGAAAGCTGTGGCATGGTTCCACAAGTTTAAAGGCATACTGCTGCACTTAAAAAAATCAAAGAAAGACATTTCAACTTGAAGTCAGCCAATCTAAAGCTAATCCAGAAGAACAAAAAACACTCATCGCAGAGCACATGAAAAAGTTCAAATTGACTTTAAAACTAAGCCCAATTTTGCCAGAAGACTTGGCTAAAGCTGAAGCAGAGCTTATTCGCTTCACTCAACTACAAGAATTTCCAGAAGAATTAAAGGCTTTAAAGAAAAATGCTTGCATAAAAAAAACCAGTCAGATCTTCAAACGTGACCCAGTCATACAAGGTGGAATACAGAGAGTTGGAGGAAGACTCAACAAAGCTGCAATGTCAGAAGAAGTTAAACATCCTGCAATTCTCCAAAAACATTCACACAATACATCTCTTATATTGCAGCAAATACACAAAGAATTTGGATATTGTGGACACAATTATATGCTTGCACAGCTACACCAGAAATATTGGATACCTCAAGCAAACCCAATTATCAGAAAAATCATTTCAAAGTGTGCAACATGCAGAAAGTACAATGTGAAAGCAGGGGAGCAAAAATAGCAGATTTGCCAGAATATTGCTTGTTACCTGACCAACCACCTTTCTACAATGTTAGAGTTGATTATTTTGGTCCCTTTCAAGTCAAAAGATGACAAAGTTTGGTCAAGAGGTACGGAGTAATTTTCACTTGTCTAGCAAACAGAGCTGTGCACATGGAGATTGCACAGAGCTTGGACACTGACCCTTGCATCAATGCCATACGCAATTCATTTACAGAAGAGGACAAGTTAAAATCATTCGCTGAGATAATGGAACAAACTTGGAGCTGAAAGAGAGCTACGTGAAGCAATTAAAAATCTTGACCAAGGAAAAATCAGCAGCGCTATGATGAAGAAAGAAATCAAATGGATCTTCAATCCACCATCAGCCTCTCATCAAGGTGGAGTATAGGAAAGACAAATTAGAAGCATAAGAAAGATTCTAAACTCAATACTTACCTCAACAATGAAAGCCTCCAAACAGTAATATGTGAAGTGTAATCAATCATCAATGACAGACCCCTTACAAAGACATCTAATGACCCAAATGATCTGGAGGAACTCAAACCCAATCACTTGCTGTTACTAAAGACACAGCCTAGCATGCCCCCTGGACTCTTTCCTAAAAAACAACCAGTACAATCAAAGACACTGGAAGCAAGTTCAATACATGGCCGATTTGTCTTGGAAAAGATGGTCTAAAGAGTATTTGCCAACACTTTAAGAATGTCAAAAATGGCTATGTCCCAACGATATTTTGAACCAGGAGACATTGTTCTAATTGTAGATGATTCTACACCCTGCAATTCTTGGGTAATGGGTCGAGTCATCAAGAGAATACCAAATGCCCACTGGTAGCATACTGGACAGACCTGTGAATAAACTGTGCCTGCTTCAAGAAATAAGAATTTTTAGATGTTTGTTTGCATTTAAATTACTAGTTATTTAAAGTATTGGAATAATTTATGTCTCTTATTGGAGTAAAATATAGTAATCTTCTCTGCTCCTACATAAACAGTTTGGGGCTGGAAGTGTAAGAGCCAGTCTTAGAAAGTTAATGCCTTAAGTTAAACTCATATTAGTGCTTGATTAATTTGAATCTACTCTCTATATATAAAATCATAAGCCTAAAAGTGCAACAATTTTGTACAACGATTTTATGTCACGTTTTTTGTCACACTTTAAATCGGGCTTATTTTAAAACCTAAATATATATGTTTGGTATTATTCTTTTCAGAATTTATTGAACTTTATTGTGATGTTGTTAGATTTTCAGATTCTTATTCCATTTTTAAATTATAAACTAAAATATCAAGAAAGTTGTGGTTTTTAATACCAAGAAAGTCATGGTTTTTATTTTTGATCAAGTAAACTTTCTTTCACAAGAACAAACTATTAAAAAAAAAATTATCTATTCATAACATCAATGTTTGTATTTAGGTGATTTAGTTAGCTGAAGGTCAAGGTACGATGGCCTATTGCATACCACTTTAGTTTTCACGTGATTTTTCCTGTTATTTAAATTAGTCAGTTTTTTTATCTATAAGAATGTCAGTTAAAACGAATGGATTGGTTATTAGTCTCTTATAAATCGAGCATAGTGGACCTCAGTTTAACGGGAATACTCCAATCGGTAAGAGAGTAAATATTTTATTCTCATTTCATGATTTTTACTCCGTTAAATAATGATTAATTTTTCTTTTACATATTTATAGAATTTCATGATTTTGACTTCAATAAATAATAATTTTTCTATTGTACATTTACAGATTTTACTAATATTCTGGCCACAAATGGGGATTGGGCGCCAAAGGCTCCAGTGGGGCTTGCACCCCAGTAGAATATAATTTTCTTTCATAGTTATACATTACGATATAGCCTGTGGTTGATGTGAAATAGAACCTTCTTGGCTATATCTGTAATACAGTGTGTTAACTGAGTCAGTTTGGAATTAGGCTCATTGCTAGCATGGACTGATAGACCCATTTGCAGTTTGTAAATGGGTTGGCATACTGTTTTCTAATCATTTACAAATGGTTTGACTGTATGAGCAAACTTAGAGAAACGAACAAGATAAAAGCCATAAATGGAATTTCTCTTTAAACAAAGACTTTTCTTTACTTTGCAATACTAACTTTTTATCTATTTTTGAGAATGAATTTTGAATTTTTACTAAAGCTAAAAATAGTTAGAAGACCATTCAAGCAGACACCACATAGGAAAAAAGGAGCATACAGTTTGAAACTTAGCTTTGAAACTTGGTTTTAAAATGAGCCAATAAAGTAAAAGCAAAGAACAGGGGAATATTGTTATTCTTTTACAAAGAAAACTCTAATTGTCCAAGCACTTAACATGTTCAAATGTTTGGCACAGTCTTTCCTAAATGTCCAGATATTTGCATTATGATAGATCAGTTTTCATAGTTTCATAGTTTGTGGCTTTTTGAGCTTTTTGGAAGTCTCATGGGCAATATTGAATTTGGCAGATAGTTGCATGTAAGGCCAATAACAGCATCTTCAATTTGAATTTAGTCTAAACAAAAGTGACAAGAATTGGCAATGAACTTATACAGCAAGCAAATTTAGTGACCTCACTCTGAAGACAGCAATGTATGATCAATCACAGAATTTCATGAACAAAAAGTATTAATTCCCTGATGATGAGAACAAATTGATTGCTCAGACTGTTTACACTCAACGGGAACATTACATGAAGTATTGAACATATTTTATGACATTTTTGGAAGGAATACTTTTTGTAAATTAAGTTTAATAATGACACAGAAGATCATGTCACAACAACAATAACAATAACTTATTGTCTTTAGTTGTTTTAACTGCCAGATTGCTGCAACTTACTATAATCAATGGATATGGAAGCATAAATTTCAGCCAAAAATAATCCCACCTAAGAGCAAACCATTTCATTGCTTCTGTCTATCTATCTGTTATGAAAATAATGAAAAGGAGAGATCATAAAGGGTTGTGGTCCTGTTGGATGTCCCATTTAACATCTAAAGAAAATTAAAAAAAGAAAATTTTCAGCTCAAAGTTTAGCTCCCAGTTAGAGGTCTGATCTTCTTGGCAGCTGGTTCTGGAATGAACATGCTCTTCAAATAGGGCAGGAGGCTGGGGTATTGATGATCCTTTCGGAAGTGATTTCAGAGTTCTTCCTGTGGGAGTTCTTCCACTCTGAGACATGAAGTGGAAGATTGGTTAGTGCTAGTGCCACCTTATTAATCTCCCTCCTTTGTTTCCTCTGACAATAACCTATGAGACAATCCCCATGCACATGTGTGAAACTATCTATTTATCAGGCTTCCCAGTCTTGGTGATCGTGGATGCCTTTCTGAATTGTTTTACTATTCAAATGTTTGTTATCATTTGCAAATACCATAGTTGTGCTAATTATAATAACTTGTTAATGGAAAAGGGGACACAACAGCACTTGTTTTTCAAATCTCCAATGAGCTACAGTGACAACTGCACCAGGGAACACATTATTCTCCTTAGAAAAGACAAATGTTGACAAGAATAAGCAATTCAGCCCAACCAAACTTGACTATCCTGTTCATCAAATTTTTCAAAATAATATCAAGTTGAGTTCTGAAGGTCATTAAAGTTCTACTCTCTATATCACACTACACAATAATTTTTTTCATGTGTCTACAGTTCTCTGTGTGAAGAAAAACTTTCTAGTTTTTTTTTTAAATTACAAGTTTCAAATTTTGCCCCTGTGTATCTTTAAGCATTAATTTGAAAGAAAAAGCCTGAATCCACTGCAGAATTTATTTTCATAATTTTAAAAAAAGTCATGTCACCCCTTGTCGGCACTTATTGTCTCCTGCCCATTAATCATCTCTCAGTTCAGTTTTCAAGTTATCACTGATGTCAGTGGCTTCATGCTTTAAGTTTAGTCTTCTGTGCAGAACTGTATCAAAGGCTTTTTGAAGGTCTAAAAAAACTATATAATTAGCTTCTGAAAATAGATTTTATTATTCCATGTAGAGAAGAGTACAGTACTGTATTAAGATAATTATTAAGATCCATTTGCCACAATTTTCATTAATAAATCACATTTGTTTCTTTGTATTCAAAAGTTAAGTTTCCCTTTTTTAATGTTATTGCTGGAATAGGTTTACTAACAATTTATGTAACATATTTTATTTTAGCCTGTGGTTTGCCATCAGGGCCAACAGTTTTGCTTGTGTTTAATGCATTTGAATCTTGAAACACATCTGTTTCTTGTAACTGAAACATATGTGACTCATCTATTTCAAAATCATTTGTCTTTACTTCTGTCTAAGAAAATGTAACTATTTTTTCTTTTGTAAAAAATGTTGAAAATATTTATTTAGCTCATTTGTAGCCCATATTTCATTTTTACATGTTTCATTGTTTATTATTTGAGTAGTGGTGAAATGTATTTATTATTTTTATGACTGACTTGTTTCAAATTCTTTTAGCTATCTAGCTACAGTTCCCTTTGTCTGTGTATTTCTCTTATTTCCTCATATTTTCCCTTACTGTTTAAAAAAGCATTTTTATATTCATTTGATTCACTGACATGTTTAATAATCCCTTTACCTTGTTCTTCTTTTTCCTTATTGATTTTGTATAATATTTTGTTGTGCAGGGCACTACAGTGGTGTGGTGCCTCACAAATCCTTGGTTTTGGACATTTTTGGAAAAGTGGCAAACTATTGTGAACCTTGGAGATAAAAATCAATACTTTGCTGTTCTTTGTGCTTTTTTACCGAAAGTGTGGAATTAATAAAGTGTTTCTTTTGTATATCTGTATACTGAGTTACTATTTAATTGATATAAGACACTTCTTGAAATGGCTATGGTACATATTTCTGTTGAATTCTTTGTGCAAGTTCAGGATTTTTACTGGATACTTGCTTACCTTGGTAATAGTTTTTCTATCCATCCATTTTCTTATCCACTTATCCAGTTCAGGGTTACAGAACACTAGTGTCTCTATGATGCAGCATGAAGTGAAGGAAGTAAAGCAAACATGGATGGACTGGCGGTGTGAGTAGCCTGTGCCTAAAATTCCACAAATATGAACCGAGCCAGCTATTCCAGAATTAGTACATGTTCTTATTATTTACTGACATGCACAGAAATACACACAAGCTAAAATCGCTTCTACGGCCTCTGTTAAAGTAATTTAAGTACTAAAAATGTCAGGTATTGTCTGTAAGGTGCACAGCATTTATTATACAAGCACTCCAATGACACATGTGTTTTTAGATGTTCCACTAGTAAATGGGTTAAAGGACTGTTGACCTCTTAGACACACCAAATCATTACCTTTATGTGTGCTAAGGAAACATCAGGGTCTTACTGCTCTCATGTGTATAAAAGGCATGGAGTCAAGTGATTCTTATTTTGTTTCTAGAGAATAAATAAGATATGCAGCTACAAACATTTGTTTTGAAACCATGCATTTCCCTAGTAAAGTCAGTGAACACACACACTAATACTCCTACAGTAAAGGAGTCATCAGAGCACATTTTCTGTATTGCATTAAAGCTACATGAAAGCCATTATTACAAGGAGATAAGAAAACAGGCACTTTACCCTACTCAACAAGTCCCCAGCTACAGTATATTCTCGTTAAAAAATGCAGCAGGACATTTATGAATGTTGAACTTAATTTTACTCAAACATAAAGCACACTCATTTGACACAAATCACTTGAAGCAGAGTGTTGCTTTAATGTCACTTCAGAACAATTTCCACTTTCTTAAAGAGTTTTCTACCTCCAGAAACTACTGTGACAGTGCTGGACACAAATCAGGAGCCAGGCTGAAATGAGATAATGGTCTGGCATGGTGCACACCATCGCAAACACCTCCAAAGGTACATTGGATCAATTCAGAGTCACCTGCTTCCTTAATATACAGGTTCTGATCCCTTAAACCGCCAGGAGGCCAATAGGATGGAGGAACAGTGGGAGAGAACCTAGCAAAATTATGGGCTCCCCCAACATGATAGATAGCAGCATTCCTGGGTGATGTTACCAGTGCAGCTGCCAGCAATGCAGACTGGGAACTGGAGTCCAATAGAGCAGCCTCATCATGTTCCCATGGGTGCAACCAGGGGGTGCTGCTGGGATACGTGATCCTGAACTGGACTTGAATCCTGAACTGATTCTGAACTGGAAGTACTTCCATTCAACTATGCCCTGGCATCAGAAGAATTCCCAGGTCCAAGATGAAAGGAACTAACCTGCCACAGTTGGAGTCTGGAGGAAGGAAGATAAAACTTGCTTGGAGGTGTGGAGGAGAGGAAGGAAAAGAAAGAAGAGGTACTGTGCATATTGGAGACCAATAATGAAGGATTTATAATTAATAATAAATCATTTATTTGAACCTGGGACTTGTGACCAGTGTGGGGCGCCGCAGCCTTCCAAATAAATGATTTGAACCCAGGACTAACCTCGGGAAACCCCTGAGCTGATATGTGGTCTTCATCCTGTCTTTTTCCATTTCATGTTTGCTGGGAGGAAGAATCCTTCTCAGCTTCATGGAGTGCAAGGCAGGAACCAAGCCAGGATGAGACACCAATGCATTGCAGTGCTCACACACATACTGCACTTTAAATTCATCAATTTGTGCTCTCCCAATTGACCCCTCACGTGCATGCTTTATTTAAAAAAAAAATTCTTGAATCCTCTATATTCTACTTATTATTCCAATTGTGGAAAGACGCCTTATAAGGCATTCTATATGGTATTTTTCTGTTCACCATTGTGGCTCTCCTTTCCTAAATTAAATCTACACAAATATTTGGACACCATTCAAACTTGACATAGTGATTGGAATAGGAGGCCAGCTCAGAACTGAAAGGCAGCAGCACTAACCACTGTACTGCTGTGTAGCTCAAATTTGGATTCTGTATTAAAAATTATTCTTTATAAATTAAAATGTATAAAAGAAACAGAAATTAAATATATATACAGTATTTACAATAATGTTCGTCTTATGATTTTATTTTTAATCTTGGTAAATACAGTGTAATCTTCCATGTTAGAGATTTATATATATATATATATATAAATAAAAACTTTCAGGTATGCTACTATTGAAATAATTAGGTGCACATAACTAGAAATCATGTTATTGTGCCCTGTTTGTGTTTGGTGGGATTCTTCATGTCATATTTTTAGTTATTTATTACAGTCTGTAGAGCCATTTGCTTACTATGCTAGTAAATAAGTTGATGATACCCTTTCTCAATTCGGCTCAGTGTAAAAATCATCCATCTATCAATTTTCTAATTGTTGGTTTCCACTACAGGATCAGGACAAGGTGGAATTTTCCAAGCACCAGACAACATGTACACACCCACACCTGGACAATCTGACAGATTTACCTTAGCAGTATGTCATGGGGTAGAAACAGGAGTGCCTGAAAAAGTCCATACCATCATTGGGAGAACATGCAAACTCAAAGCAGTGAACAGACTGAGTGAAAGAAGTCATGAGGCACCAAAGCATGTCCATCAAAGTAATATCAAGGTTTTTTTCTTGATTTTCGATCTTCATTCAGCATTGTTTACTCCATTACATACAACTTTTCAAATTAACACATTGACAGATGGCAGCCAGAGAACAGTCGAAGTTGATTTTTCAGGGATGGTTGAAGACAAGTGAATGGCACATGCCTTGGATGTCTTAATAATACTTTTCAAAAGATAAAACAAGCAGGATGGAAGGTGTCTTTGAAACTGGCACCTTAAGCAATACTGAGGCCTCAGGGGTGCAGTGACACCAGGGGGCTCCTAGAAGAAACTGTAGTCCTATGTTTGTCAGACAAGGCCTATTGTGGATCTTGAGTGGGAGTAACCTAGAAAGTGGAGCTAAATTCACTTCTTGCCAAAGATATACCTGGTAGTTGGACCTGGAGGAGAGTGGAGTAAAATCTCACTGACCAAAGGTGAAGAAGGTAAGGGTTATAAGCATTTGGCACACATGGTCAAGTTAATGTGATCGTTGGCTTTATTTAGCAAGAGGCATACAAAGGTAAGGCTCACTATACTGGTCCCTGCCCAGCTCAGCCAACAGTTTTCTTCATGAGGTCAATTCTACGGTGCAACCTGAAAAGTTAACATGGCAGTTGTATCAATGCTGTCCCAGCTTGGGAATGTGTGTTGATCTCTGTCAGGTTGCAGCTCTTTCGACCATCTTCCAATCCCCATGCCCTCTTTCCTCTTCCTCTCTTTTTCTATAGGAGGGTCAAGTGTTTCTGAGAACTGCTAAGTCACCTGCCCTCAAATGTCCTGGGGTGGTCATTAACTGCTGGGCCTTACCTCAGCCTTATGCCACATTAACTGTCTGTAATCCCTTTTTTTCTGTTACAATAAGTATAAATCTAAGTTTGTCATACAGTATAACAACATGTGAACATTCAAAATAACTGCCGCTCCATATGTGTACTTTGTGTTATAATACCCATCAAATACATGAAAGAAGAAAAGAAAAAAAGCTTTACTAGTCTCAAAGAAAAACTGTAAGAGTTGATGACAAGCATATCACCTGTCCTGTGAGTTAAACGAAAACCAAATGTTTAGTCTCTACCGAAAATGATTTAGTGCATCTACTTGTTTTTCGAAGAAATTTCCACAGGCTGAAAACCATTTGTATTAAAAATCTTTGTCATTGTTTTACTTTGATTCTGCCTTTCCTTAATTTGATCTCATTCATTATGGTGTCATGATTAGTACCTAGAAAAGAAAACTTGGACATCTTATCCTATTGTCAAAAGATTATTTAAAATTTAAATTTTATGTATTTTTCACAATAGTTTATAAAATGTTGCCTTTACATTCAAAGCAAGAACAGCTCCATTACCAAACAATATTATTTCTATATGTTCCTCCTCTTCTTCGCAACTACTTTCATAAGGTGATATTTTTTTTTAAAAAAGCTGTCTTTTTAATTTAATTTGGGTAAAATGAGGTCTCATTTGAGCCAAGGAGAATTAGTCATTTCTGTAATGTCCCAATATACACTTAGCAGCAAAATACTGCATTTTTATACTGTTATCGCAGTCAATTACATGACTACTATTTATTAATGTTCAAAGAACATAGTACCAGTACATACACCATTAGTTACATTCCTTATAATAAAAGGTTTCTGCTAAATATAGGATGATAATAATCATAAAATTGTTGTAGATATTTCCACAAACTTCCTGCTTCATCAGTCTCTTATTGGTGTCCCACCAGGTCTATTGCTGCATTCACATAACATCAGAATAACTGAGAAATGGCCAGGTAACTCGAATGAATTTTGCTGTGTTCTTGGGTTACTAAAGACAAGTCTTCGACTGGGAAACCTTTATGTGAATAGCCTTTAAAGTGCTATCTTCTAACTGGAGAGTTTCCAAATTGTTTTGCTTACCATTATGCTTTGATGTCACCCTAAATATACAAACCCCACATTATCCCACAACTCGCGAAAGAAGTGTTTGTCCAGTAAAATCAGGTATCATGTTTGATAGTTAGGCTGTAGTATTCAGTTAGTGGCAACAATGCTAGATTTTTCAGCAGTAAGGTTCACATTTTGTGTTTTGGTATGAACATAATTAAACAGTTTAATTGTAACTAATGACAATATTCACTGATATAAGACCCCCATTCATTGGTAACTTTTTTTCACAATAGTATAAATACTCCGTCAACTCAGTCCTTATCCCAGATACTTTACATAGAACCATCAAGGTACCTTCTCAGAATCTATATATTTTATTTAAGGAAACTTTCTATGGTTTGTTATCTTTGGCTGTAGTGTCAAAGTCCTTCAATTGAAATGCAAAAGGAACTGAATTAATCAGTACAGTAGAGAACATCCATCCATCCTTTTTCCAACCCGCTGAATCCGAACACAGGGTCACGGGGGTCTGCTGGAGCCAATCCCAGCCAACACAGGGCACAAGGCAGGAACCAATCCTGGGCAGGGTGCCAACCCACCGCAGAGTAGAGAACACAATAATGTGAATTCTATACTTAATTATGGTTACTGAGCTCTATGATTACACAAAAACAGTAATTTCCAAGGTGTTATCATTTGTTGAGCTTAGTTCTGTTATACAGTAAAATTAACGTTTATCTAGTAAATCTTTCTTTGTTTTCTGTTTTTTTATGTTTCAGTAAAATTTCTACACCAAATTGTAATACAGTATACTGATAATTATTTAAGTAACATGGTGACAAAATCTTTGCTTCAGCAGATTCACTTTCCCAAAGACCTAGGAGAACTTCTGTGCCAGTCACCATTTGATAAGAGCTTCTATATTCTAGCTTTATCTGTAAGATTTTTGTTATAATTATCATTTTTTTAATCATTTCTATGCATCTTTAATGGCAGATTTGCATGCTATGTGTGGTTTTTAATATCATGTAACCCAAATGTATGTTTAATTTTACCTTCTGTGTGTTTTTCTTAAGGTTATATTTAACATTTTACAGCAATGCCATTATTGTTTCCTACAGGCACCACTGTTTTGTGGAAAGTTTGTCCACAGTTCAAATAATAGAAACCAAAAAATAGTGCTAGAATAAACAAAAATAAATAAAGAAAAGAAAAAATCCATGAAAGTATTTACAGATGCTTTCACTACAAAACTCAGTGCTGATCTGGAAGACCTGACCCTGTATGTTATGCTGGCCCCATCCTTCAAAACTTTATTTTAGAGGGACAGAGCATTTAAATAGTCAACATTAACTCAACAAAAACAAATAAACAATATTCCACACATAAAGACAAAAAAAAATGAATAAAAACATAATATACAAACTATGTAACAAAACATAAAAATAACATATAACATAAAAACTTGCATGAACCAGGAATAAAACCCTGGCTAAACCACAACTCTACAATATTTTGTAGTTGTGATTTTGATTTATCATTTCTGATAAAGACTGTTTTGTTACTAAATTATTTCTATGAATTTTGTTTTTTGTGCTTAAATGATAGGATTGATCATCTTTTTACAAACGTGGCTAGGCATCTGCCTTGTTTTTCACCTTTCTGGTCCCTTTTTGTTTTCACGCTCCTTCTTGTTTCACCTTGGTAGCTCAAGTTTTCTTTGGAGACACCAGTTTCCTCCCTTGTTCTACAGATATGCACACTAGGAAATCTGATGCCTGTAAATGGATTGGTGTGAGCACAAGTGGGTGCCTAGTGGGGAAGGAATGATATCAGACATTGGCCTGGGCATTTGAAAACCGGCCTCACCACAAGTAAATGCACTCATAAAATTTCATACTGATTTGTAAGTTAACTAGACTGGTATAGTGGTTTTCAGTGGTTCTCTCATCCCAACCAACTTGTTATTTTAATGAGACACCTACCTTAATTTACCCAGTTGTTATTTCCAATTTTTTTTGTAGTAGTCCAGAAGCCACAAACTGATTATGCAAAAAGTTTATTCAATAAACAGTGGTGGAGCTAGGTTTTTCAACTGGAAGGGGCAAGTTCATTAATGGGCTGCCATTTTAGGTTTCTTCCTACTATATTAAATTTTTGCTGTGGTCACTTGCAGAAGGTGGTTTCCCTTGTGTTTTGGTTATGGAAGATGGTTTTCAGGGTGGGAGTGAGTTATGGTGTTTCAAGTATGGAGTATGGTTTCCTGGAGGTAGGGGAGTGGAGGAGTTTCGGATTTTTGGTGGGGCATTCCAGTAGCAGAGGATGGAGGTAAAAAAAATGATGAGTGCAACATTCATTTGGGTCGGGCCCAATGCAACCAAACTGGCATTGCCACTGTCAACAAAGCAAGAATTGTGTTAGATACTTAAGAATTCATTTTTTTTGCTTTTGAATAGTTTTAAATGTTGTGGTTAAGTAAGATAATGTTTATTCATATGCATACAATTCTTCTAACATTGATATAGTTGCCATTTCTTTATTCACTGCCATTTATGTTAGTGTCTCCTCTGCTTGTCTTTATTTGCTAGAAGTCTGAGCCAGTGAAGAGAGCAAACTCCACAAAAAATAAATTAAAAAGAATACCACAGAGTTAAGTATTTACAGATATGGCAAATACAAATATATATTATGCAAAGTTGACTGATCCATTCACTCATTAACAAAAACAATATGTCCTGTTTAGCTAAAAACCTGAAATTTGCCAGGATGGCACCTCTAGGGCAGTAGGGATCCACTAAGAAAGGGCATTTCCATATATCAATATTTAGGGGTAAATTCCCCAATAGAAATAATAATTATGCCAAAATCTCAAAAAATTTGATTGAAACTTGGTGATGTTGTAGAAAAAGAAAACTAGCTGAAGCGTGTTTTTTTTTTATTTGTGAATATGTGTCATTAATAATACTCAAGTGCAGTGGTTCCTGAACATCCATTGTTGCTGCAGGTGTTGGTTCCAACCAACTTCTGTTTTATTAGGGCTCTGTCTTTTGGGGTCAATGTATAAATTACAAATGAATGTTTGTAGTGAGAAGTCAAGCAAAATGACTCCTTTTATTGGCTAACTAAAAAGATTACAATATGCAAGCTTTCGAGGCAACTCAGGCCCCTTCTTCAGGCAAGATGTAATCACAAACTGGAGTTCCCTGTGTTTATATACATGCTAGGACAAATAACAACATTGGAAAACCTTTAAGCAAGACATCTTAAATGTAAAAAATTAAATTTTTACTGAAATGCTCTAAGCAGTTATATGGGTATAATTTAATATATTTTTTGCTTTTTAACAATATTTTCATCTTCACTTTCATTCTACTGTACTTTTCCACATGTTCTAATTATTTAATCCATTATTTACTAATTAGTGGGTCTGACACTGAAGTAATTGCAGCCTTTCATCATTCAGAGTCTTCTGCCTAGGTGCCTGCTCTGGTGGTTTTTAATTGTTATTATTAAGATACAATGAAGGGAGCAAACTACACAAAAAAGGGTTAAATAATAGGAAAACAGCTACAGAGAGTTAAGTATTTAAAGGTATAGCAAAAAACAAATACTTTAAATGTCTTATAATTGTAAAAATCACACTGATGTGCTGTTATGAATGCAGAATAACAGAACAGAAGAACAGAAAAAAAGCACCAGCTAGTTACGCAACATGAATTATTATCAACTACAATCACTGATTATAAATCTGGTTAGAAAAAAAAATGAGTTTGGGAACCAATGCTTGAGGGAGTTGGACATTCTAATGCACCACATCCCTTTACAGCCCCAGTGCTGACACAGAGCAATGGGGTGTGCCAGTTTATGCAAATGAAGGCTCCACTCCAACACCCCCAAGGACTGTATGTAACATGTTCATCAGTAAACAGCTCAACTGAAATAATAATATTATTTCCAATAAATAAAATACAGATATTGTATACAGGAAAGTACTTAGTGATATAATACTTCTTATGTATCCAATTAACTAACGACACTATAACAGAGGACGATTGACAGGTGAAGCTGGTAACACAGCTAGTTTCTTATAAATGTAAATCTCACGCTCCTCCACTTTTCAGATCATAACACAAGAAACTGAAAAAGATTAGGTAATTAAAAAATGAGACAAATTAAATTCAATTGTGAAATGGATTTCGATGAAAACCTGAATCAACAACAGGCCCCTCAAGACCTAGCATGAGGACCATTGGTGTATTATAGTGATTGATATAAAAGCAAAGGCTCTGCAGATGCCTCACTGTCCCCTAAACTTTCTATGACTCTAAATGCAGACACTCTCATAGCTGTTTTATCCTCCTCCTCCTCCTCTCACCATACATGCTGTGCTGTTCTACAGATGCTGTACTCCGCTGAACTATGACAAAAAATAAATAATGTGTGACAGCCTAATACATGCACAAAGTTATATTTTTAGAAATAACTAAACTTGTGTTCACTGCTTGCTATCTAATGTTAACTCTGCTCCACATGTGTTTCAAAATTGTAAAATGAAGCAAGACATAGTTTAGAACACTGGTTACATTAAGTGAAAGGAAATAAAATCAAAAGGAAGTCTAACTGTGACATTGTCTTGCTTACCATCAGAGCTAAACTTCTTCTTCCTAAACTTTCAACTTAACCTTCACCACTGTAGTTTAAAACTTCTTTACATTTTGAGTGTTCTAGTGCAGGGGTCCGCAGTGGTTGCAGGTTTTTGTTCCAACCCAGCTGCTTAATTAAAAACCAATCCTTGTCAATTATTTAATTGCATGGCTTGCTAGTGCTTTAACTCTGCCATGTCAGGCCATTTTCATATCCTAGATTTATTTTCCTTTCTAAGAATATCATCCAAATGATCTGAAGTCTAAAACAGATGAGTAATTCTCAGTGCTTCACTTTTTTCTTTTCACTTTCCTTCCAAGTATTTAATTAAACCAAATAGTGCATGATAAATACACACAGGTGTAAATGAAAACAATCTAAATGGAGAAATGCTGGTCTCTTTTGTCATTTGCATGGTATTGCTAATTAGGAGCAATTAAAAACCAAGAATACAGCTGTTTAAGACTAAAATAAGCAATAAGGGTTCAAAATCTTAACGAGCGAGACAACTAAAGTGAAGCTGAAGTGTTACTTGAGCAATAAGGGCTTCTTATTAAGCAATTGGGTTGGAGCAAAAACCTGCAGTCACTGCGGCCCTCCAGGACTGAATCTGCCCACTCCTGTTCTAGTGGAATGTCTTCATCATGTCTTGTGTGCCTCAGTAAGCAGTCACAGTAAACAGGCTGTTCAGTGACCACTTGTGAGTGCCGACCCTGCTGCAGACTCTCGATCTAAAGAAACCTAAATAAATCTCTATTTTCTTAGGCTTTGCTGCCTCTTATTTGAACATTTTAATTGTTTTGCTTATTTTTTTGTTGCCACAATACCATTTTTTAAACACAATTTGTTCTCTCCACTCATTTGTGTCTTGTTCCTCCCTCTTCTTAGTTTTGCTTAGACAATTAAGTTGGGAGGATTGAGATGGCCTGGGGGTTGGTGGTTCCATGTATTTGGAGAGAAGCACTACACATTGTGGGCCATATCTCCCCCTCTATCACTCTTTTTCTCTTTCTCCCTCTTTTTCTCTTTCCCTTTCTTATTTGTTCATTCTCGCTGTCTCACAGTTTGTGGTCTGCCAACATGGTGCGCACAGAAAATGGTGCACAGAGAATTGTTCTGATAGTCCTATGGTCAGTACATTTGTGGTGTCTAACTACTGTCTAAGATTGCTTCTTTCCTATCTACTAACATAAATCTATGAAATTAACAAGACAAAATTAAACAAAAATAACGAAGAATTAGAGAAAAATAAAGAAAAAATTGCTAAATTAAAACTGAAAAGCACAAACTTTATAGAGATACTAACACTACAACCATACACAAAAAGGCAAATCAAGCTTACAAAAGCTATTTAATTATAACAAAAATCTGAAAACTGAAAACTACCAATAATCCAGTTCTCAAAACCACAAAATGAAACCTGGTCGCTCATCCAAATGTTATAAATCAATCTAGAAAGGGGTGTAATTAAAAATCATTTAGAATCTTGAGGAGAGCCACTGGCACAGTGAGAGCATGAAATGCCTCAGGAGCAGCATAACAGTACGCCTGAAACTTTTATTAATCCTCAGGGTCCTATCATAGTTAGGACCACACATTACTAGGCACATTGCTCCATGAGGCTGACATCTTATGAGGAGTAGGAGAAAACATTTAACAGCCTTAAAGGATGTAAACCAAGCAGGGGAACTGGACAGAGTTAGGGTGCAGCTCCAACTGTTGTAGAAAAAACTTCTGTCTGTCTTCAAAAAAGGCAGTTATGGAGTCCAGATGAGAATGGAGAACAATTCTTTACCTGCACAGAGTTATGCATAAATGTCTCAGTCTATGGAGTGAGCCCTGAAGTAAACAATTCATCTCCTTTTAAGGTTTTTACTAATTACATCCTTCCATCCATTATCCAACCCACTATATCCTAACTACAGGGTCACGGGGGTCTGCTTGAGCCAATCCCAGCCAACACAGGGCGCAAGGCAGGAAACAAACCCCGGGCAGGGCGCCAGCCCACTGCAGGTTTTTACTAATTACATCACGTCATCTGACTCATAATATGCAGAACTTTATCATCTCCTCCAACCAACTAAAGACACCAGTAATTTCTAACTCTTATAGATTCTCCCACTATACTGAACACCACTTCGTTAAGAGAGGTGTTTAGTGGATTCTCATTGCATCCACTACACACTAATGTGTGAACCACTCCAGGACATGTCAGAGGTCAAAGATAAAAGAAGCAAAAAAGGCAGCATTGTCCACAAACAATAGAAATGCAACAGTAGGCCTAACAGTGTGTTACACCTTCATATCTCTCTATTATAAACAAAAAAATCCTGGAAAGCAAAAGCAATGTGACGATACGTGATCTTCTCGGAAGTTCTCGGAAGACATTTAAAAGACCCGCGAGACAAAAGAGACTTGCCATGGAGTGTCTCGCAGTGACCGTAAACATAAGACTTGGTGCCAAGAGATTGTCCCAGGGCCGTAGCAAAAAGGACAGTGGCTGTACAGGCTTCCTCCTGAAATGTGAGCAGCGTTATACGTCCTGCAAGAAAGAATTTAACCACGCCCGGGGCTGGAAATAAAGGACAAGTATTGTTTTTACAACATCACGTGAGACCAGGCAGTGAGCCATCATTTAAAACAAGTCCACAGACATCTAACCTAGCAGTTGTTGGATTGCTTTTGGCAGACAAGCATCATGTGCTCCCAGCTCTTAAAACAATGACATGCGTTCAGCCGCACCCCCAACCCTCCTTAACAACACGAGCAGCATTATACGTCTCGGAAGAAAGAGATGTAACCACGCACGGGGCCAGAAATAAAGGACAAGTATTGTTTTTACAAAAGTTTTTAAAGTAAAAATGAAAATAATGCATATGTAA
This sequence comes from Erpetoichthys calabaricus, assembly GCF_900747795.2. Taxonomy (NCBI): domain Eukaryota; kingdom Metazoa; phylum Chordata; class Cladistia; order Polypteriformes; family Polypteridae; genus Erpetoichthys; species Erpetoichthys calabaricus. The sequence goes on along the minus strand of NC_041406.2, from coordinate 56,625,782 downwards.
CAATTCCCAAGAAAATAACAATCTCTTTAAATTGTAGATTGCCTGTCTAAGGTAAAGTCATCCCTGATGACTGGGGACATGGGAATGAGGGGTCCTTTCATCGGATTAGTGCTATTTCAGATGTGGAATGGCAAAATGGGGGAGGCAGCTTGATGAATGAGGTCTCCAGGACTTAAAACAAATCCAAATCATATTATGTGGTATCATCTAATGTGAAATTCTACTCCGTACTTCTAGAATTTTTATTTTTATACTGTATTGAGGATTTATTCTGTTCTATGTATTGTACTGCATTGTATTGACCCCCACTGCACGCCCAACCTACCTGGAAAGGGGTCTCTCTTTGAACTGCCTTTCCCTAGGTTTCTTCGATTTTTTCCCTATAAGGGTTTTTCAAGGGAGTTTTTTCTGGTCTTCTTAGAGGGTCAAGGCTGGGGGGCTGTCAAGAGGCAGGGCCTGTTAAAGCCCATTGCGGCACTTCTTGTGTGATTTTGGGCTATGCAAAAAATAAATTGTATTGTATTGTATTGTATATCCGGTAAACCAAACATGGGGGTGGGTGAGCAAAGCGAGCAGGGGGTGGAGCCCCCTAGTCTAATATATGATAATAAGGAACAGAAGGCAAGACAAGATACTGTATATGCTTGGATACATTCTCATCATGGAAGATCTTAAAATCAAAAATGCAGAAACAACTGTCACACTTCAAAGGCAGGGCCAGGTGACAAGCAAAAGTAGCCACAGGAGTCCATCTGTTTGTATCACTTCTTCAAAGATATTCTGGAGTACATAGCAATAACCTTTTTTATGTTTACAATATATATACTGTAGATATCAATTGCAAAGCATTCTTCTTTAACTTGATAGTTTACCTCAGCATTAGTATATCCTGAAGTGTCATAGGATTGCTTTTGCCCATGGTTTTACCAATGTTCCCACTGGTGAAGTCACAAATAAAGTTAATTTAGACTGCATGTCTCTGACATCTCTCAAGTGTGGAAAAACGTTTTCATGAGGTGTGAATTCATCTTAGCAGTTACGCACTCCAGGGGTATTCTTAATACACATTTGGGCCTTCTTGTTTTTTTTCATCAGACCTCAACATCACTTTTTTTTTAATTCTGTGCTCAACGCAGGTATATGAACTACATGGGCATATAGGTTCCAGTTGACGGAACTGGCTCAATTGATGGAACTTTATCCCACATGCACAAGTTTGATTGCTTAGAAAAACTGTTGAGTCTGAAAGTGCAGATTTTATGCCTATTTTCAGTTGTGCCACCACATGCTTCTTTTCTGTTCTATTTTTTGGATGATTGTACTAAATGGAGTGGTCCTGGTTGGCACTGAAAATTTTCTTTGGTTCTCCTGGTTATTTCTTATTGCCTCCACCCTCCACATCTGGCATAGTCAGCAGGATTTGTTGGGGTAAAATGATTGTATCCACAGACCTCATGGAGATCGACCAACAGCTGGCAGATCAGGTCACCCAGCTGCAGTTAGAGATGGTTGACACTGAAGCTGTTGTGTTGAAGCACAATTCCCTGTACAGTGGCAAGGCCCCACGCAACTATTGCTCCCCATGTGTCCAAAAGATGACATTGAGACCTACCTGCTGATTTTCGAGAGAACTGCACTGGCTGCAATGGAAATGGGCACATCCTCCAGCTTTGTTGCATGAGGCACAATATGCCTACTATGATAGGGAGGAGCATGTTGATGCTGATTACCCAACTTTAAAAAGAGAGATTCTGGCATGCAATGGGCTTACCTCGATCTCTCAGGCCCATCTCTGTTGGGAATGGTGGTTTGATGCCCAGGCATTTGATTTGTCGGACAAGCTGGCCTTCTGGCTGCCCCCCGGCAAGAAGACAGTGGAACAAGTGGTAGAAATGGTCACAGCTGATTACCTTGTCCATGCTCTCCCAAAGTGCTTGATACGCCCTGTCCTGAAGACAATCCTGGACAACCATGGAGGAACTGGATGACATAGTGGAGCAATACTACACAGTCCTGCTGAGTTAAAAGCCCAAAGACAAAAAGTGCATCCAAGTGCCTCGGGTTCCAATGGTGGACCCTGGCACAGAGATACCTCCTCGAAGATGGAACTGTTCCCTGGTACAGATCCAATGCTACCGCTGTGGGGAGCCTGGGCACATAAAATTGCCTGAAAACAGAAGATATGAACTGCATCAGGGCTCATCAATGCCACTTCTTGATGCAAAATGATCTGTTGTATCGGGTGACCGAGTCCAAAGCGAAACACAAACCCAGTTGTTAGTCCCCTGCTGTGGAATAGTGGGTCCACAGCTTAGAAAATGAGAGCCATTTTAATAAAAAAATAATTAAATGGCCAGCTCCTTCTTTGTGGGGGTGTGCGCTCATACAGTTGTAAGAGGTTGGTGGAGTAATGGGGGTGAGATTCACCTGCATGTGAGGGTGCGGTCTGTCTCAATTGCTTCATTAGCTTCCTCTGGAATGTTGAGGAATGTGTTGTGTGCAGATGGGAGACACTAGGACCAGCTCCTGCCTCTGGTTCTTTTTGTTTTTCAAGATGCACCCCAAGCCTCAACAGGAGTTCAATCTTTGAACTCTTGTACAGAAGACGTCCAAGCAGGCTGTTAGGTCTGATATGGGAAGGCTGGGAGAAGGAAGCATTGCCCCTCTCCCGCAACATTCTTGACTACGTTGTGGCTTTACATGACTGGCTTGGTTCACAATCACTTAGAACTGGCATTCACACCTGCCGAGGCACCTGCCTGTGAGAACTCAGGTCCAAGAATTCCTAGGAATAGCGGGATATTATCAGAGGTTTGTGCCCCGCTTTTCCAAGAGGGCAGTGCCTTTAATGGATGTCATAAAGAAGAGGGCACCCATCATGATGGTATGAGAACTTGAAGAAGAAGCAACATTTCCTGACTTGAAAGCAGATATCCTGTTGGCTCTTGCATTGTTTACGCCTGATTTCTCTTTTCCTTTTCTTCTCCAGACTAACACCATGCTGAGCCAAGTCATCGATGGAGCTAAATGCCTAGTCATGTATTTCTGCTGAAAATTGTTGGACCAGTAGATTGAGAGAGAAGCAATAGCAATTAAATGGGTGGTGAGACACTTTCATTACTACCTACTAGGGCGGGAGTTCACTCTGGTGATGGACCATGCTCTCGTTCAGTGATTAACCTCCCATCGGGACTCCAACCCCCATATCACCAGGTGGTTCCTGAGCCTCCAGCTGTACATGTTTTGAAACCCAGGTGCCTGTGTGTGTTTTAATCTGACCTTGTCCAAGGGTTTGAGTGTTATAGCTCAGGATGTTGAAATAGTTATTTTTTTGTGTCATTAAATAATTATTTTCTTTGTCTCATTATATATTTATAAGCCAGCAATAGGTACATAGCTGCATCAAAGTTTGTGGATATTTAAAAGTGAGTTATTTAGTCTCTTCTGGCTTCTGTGTATTAGCAATTCATTTTTGACTTTGATTCTGGTTAGTGGTCTGGATTTGGTGTTAATTTATTTTGAATTCCCGGTAAATAACTTTGCTTTGGTATTTTGATAACAATCCATCACTTGATCATTTTTTGCCATTTTATTTTTTGTTTTTGTGGCAAGAAATTTAAGACTTTACTTATTTATGAACTGCACCTTTTTTGTCGAATAAGCATACAGACTGTATGAGAAGTCACATTCCTCTCTCTTCCTAAATCTGTCACCTAGACCAACAGAAAGTAGTTATGGAGGTGGAAATCCTGATTTGGAGTGTATATAAAAGTATTTGGTGCAAGTGAACGCAAAGTGTATTGGACAGTGAAAGATCACTGACCCATTTTTAAGGGATGGAAAATTTAGAAACATTTCTCATATTTTTGGTTGAAACATCACATGAGTTGAGTTTTGGATTGAACCTTGCTAAGGCCAGCTTGTTAAGGTAATCCTACTACATGCCACTGTAGAACCTTGAAGGTTGCAAGGTCCTTCAGCATCTCAAAGTCATGATATTAAAGTCAAACACATAAAAGTCAAGTTAATTAAAACTAATTCAACATATTTAAAGTCTTAAAATGTAAATTCAGAGATTAACAATGATATTTTTGCAACAAAATGTAGAGCTAAATGAGTTGTTAAGAGGTAAAAAAAGATCAACACAGAAGTCGCGAAGAACTAGGGTGCCATCCCTATTTAATGCAAATGTGAAAAAAGGAAAAGTCAACAGATGAATGTGATGGGCACTGTCACTGGATTGGTTTGTCTTTAAATATATGTATTTATAGCCTTACTTCAATATTTTGCAAATAATTATGGTGTACTTCCCTTTTTTGTTCTCATTCATTGCTTTTGTTTATGTTTGATTTTTGTCTCATCTGGACTGTGTTTTAAATTTAAAGGCATGACACTATTTTTTAACTTGTTTTTGGCACTTTATCAATAAAGAATGGCTGTTTTGCACCATCTGCTACTTCTTCTGTCTGTGTCTCTCAATGTCACACTGGTTTGTTTCAGGTCATGAACTACTAGATGTCCAGAGACTTGTGCTTGTAGCCCCTATTTGCTCCAGCAATAAACCATCATAAAGCTTCAGATTCTAGTTCTCATAAAAATATCCCACTTTTTAAAAAGTGTCTTTTTTGTATGTGGTTTCATTACACCTCATAAAGCAATTTCATTGATATTTTGTTGGGGACTGATATACTTTCTCCACCATAATAAATAATTAATTATTTTTACTGGACGATGAAGTCCAATTTACCATTTGCCAAAACATTTGAAACAATGTTTTTTCATTCTTAAAATTGAGTTAAACTTTCCAAGATTCAGCAGAATTCATGTTTTGTGCTGTACAGGTACTACAGAAAAATCGGTGGAAAAAAAGCATCATTAAAGGATCCAACCATCAATTGACTTTTGTTAAAATAGCATTCTTTGTACAAGCGTGTTATATTGTTTTTAGACTGTAAGGGTAGGTAGTTCATTAAACTACCTTATTTTATTTGCACTTAAGATAATTCTCAGATGTACAGTATATATAATATTTAATTGAGGTACATGGTCGTTTTCGTTTAATAGTTTTCTGACATAAATAATATCAATCACTAGTAAATCAGTAGTGAAACTAGTATATTAATTTATGCTAGAGGCTATAATCAGATGCAAATAAAAAACATGAAACATTAGTGATTTAACTTAACTTTCTGTGCCAACTGGCTCCCTGTAATGTCTTTGTAAGACGCTGGGGCAAAGTTCAGTCTTCTTTGTGCTGCAGCAGTGTTTTGCAACTTCTTCAGTTATTTTTTTACATACACCATAAATTATTCAATTTATTGTAAATTCAGCAAAATGTTCCAACTTTGTAATGAATTGACTTCTTGAGACTGTTAACAACAAAAAAAAAAATATTATGCTATTTTATTTCAAAGGCTATTATTTATTATACAGTTGTTTCATATTACAAATACCCAAGAAATCATGCTTTATAAAAAAAATCCTCATACCAGGAAACCACCATGCATTATTTGAATGTCCATTTCAATGGTTTATAAACTGACAATTTAATTTGGAACCAACACACAATTTTCTTGTTGGACTGATCTCACAATCAGTTTCCATTTTTAAGTCATAATAAACAGGAGTTCCTTTGCTAACTACCATTCCCAGTAAGCCACTCTGCCGCTAGCTATATCTGCCAACTTGAAATAAAGAAACTGCTATAAGATTCAACCTCAAATCAAGCTGGACAGTGTAAAAACATAACACTTCAGACTTCTGAGTAGAAGACCAGATGCGGAATGAATTTGCTTATTATTTTAATAACACCATGTGTTATACACTGCAGTAATTGGATGGTTCCATGTACTTTGTTTAAGGAAGAATGTAGACTGTGAAGTGTCTGCCCTTGTCCCATTTACAAGAAAATGTGCTAGAGAGACATCAGAAGAAAAAAACATTACTTTGATCAGCAATTAGCTGTCCCAGAGGCACCTTTATTATATTAGTAATCTTATGGCATTCTTTCAAAGGATAGGCTGAAGAGCTGCATCTTTTAAAACAATGCTTGCTTATTTACACCGATAGAAACCTTATTAGCCTAAGAGTCTAAGATGCTAGAGGGTTATTAAAAGACTTTCTGCATCAGGACCCAGACACCCAGTGAGAAATCTAAATTTTTCAAGTGAATGGCCATCTTTGTGATCTTTCCTCATTGTGCAAACTGTCTTCTTATTCTTTTTCAGTATTCACCTCAGCTACTTCAGCACACAACTCTATTCCCCTGGAGATTCTCACCCGCTGATCTCTTCATAGATCAGAATCACAAAAATATTTATAAATGGTAATGCAAAATAAACTCATTATATTTGGAATATCCATAACTACTGTGAAATAAAACCTAATTTCAAATACAGACTCAGAATGAAAAAAGACTAACCAGTAAGCACTGATACACATACTGTATATTGAGAAACTACTGCAAAAGATTGCTGCTTTTAGTCCATTTTGCAGCAATGACCACAGTCAGGATTAATTTAGTAGATGAGTTCTGGTCAAGTAAGTGAATGTGTTCAAAAATTCTCTTGTCTGAAACTATGGAGGCAGCACAGTTCAGTTGGAGTCAATGACACATTTTGCTTCCACCATGGCATCAAGCCTGTTTTGGGGCAAGTGAAGACTTGCGCATGTGCTAACCTTGGCCTATGGGCCCAGCTATATAACAAAGTCAATTTATGCACAGTCAGTAATGTTTCTGTAATATAACTGTTTTCAGATTGAAATATAAGTTAATCACATGCTTTAATTGGCAAGAAATATATGTATTTCTTACTAATTAAATGTATATACACAAAGGTGTGTTTGGAGACTTAGTTAACTGTTTTGACAATTAAAACATTTTTAATGTTTCCAGGGACGTCAAAAGATTTAGTTGTCACGTTTGTTTTATTAAGTATTTCTATAACAACAAGTCATGTTTAAAACTAACTGAGACAATATAATTTAATTATATTTGTCAACAGGGTACATCAAATACATGCTTTTAAAGAGCACTTTGCAATATCACGTAGTTGTAATTACAGCCAAAATAAACTATGAGAGGCTTAAATAGCTTTGCAGTGTACAACTCAAGTGACAAAAAGCTGCATTGATAGATGTACTTTTATTAGATGTTGTTTGTTAAGGATCTACAATTAAGTGGAGTTTAATTGTTTTAAACACAACACTTCTGAAAAAAAGGATCAGATAAATATTTTAAATCCCTGTTGAAATCACATGCTAAAATCAGTGGCTGCAGCAGCCATGATAGAAAGCAGGTCATTGTGATATTTTGATGATAAATGATCGTTACTGAGAAATATTGAATCATTACGATCTGTTGATAATGCAGCCATAAGGTTATTTTTATTGTCAATTTATGCATAATGTGTCATCGAGAAACAGCTAGGGAGTTTGTTACCTCTTTTGTTCGTTTTTTTGTAAGTTGCTTATGTACTTTTACACACAAGTCATGAAAATCATGCAAGTTACCCACTACAAATTCAAGGAGCAAGAGGAGTGAACTGCTTGGACAGACATTCACACAATCTGCTGTAATGTTCACAATTCATAAAGCGTTTCCCTGTTTTTCCATTAGAAACAACTGTTGAATAAGTAAAAAATGAAAATCTACAGATATATACAAGTTGAAATAACCTCTCTCAAGATAAGTTTGAAATGGGAAACTAATCTAAAATGGAACTTGTTCAGAATGTTACTCAGTTTTAATACCAAAGAGTTTGAAAATTCCCTAATGCTTTCTACTAGGAGTTTTTGAAATTTCACAAATGTGTACAGGGCTCTCTATTTGACATATTTTACTGAAAATTAAAGCTTTCATGTCAAATGTTCTTCAAGAATAAGTGTGCCAAATTGAGCAAAATCAGTCCACTGGGAACCAAGTTGTTTTTGCAGACAGACAGACATGACAATGTATCCAAAAAATATTTTCCTTACAAAATTATAAATGAAATCTTATTCTGTTTCTGTACTAACCAAAGTAATAAATATTAAAAGGATATACAGTAAAGGAGCCACTAACTGTCCAGCATAAGTATAAAACATCAAAGTAAATAAATCTTCACCAAACATGCAACCCAGTCATCAATGAGCTAGAAGACAATGGGACCACGGTTCATCCCTGTGGGAAGGAAATTGTGACATGTTTAGAAGAGATGTTATATTAAATTGAAAAAGATCCAAATTTTTGACTTTCACCCTCGGTTTAACCCATGCCATTTTTTCCCTGTCATTCTTTGTCCAACTTTATTGGAATGCAGGACAGCCTAATGGGTATGTGCCAAGAAAAAGCAAAACACATGGACGAAAGGAGGTTACTTACTGCTACCCATGCACTCCACTCACTCCCGACAGATGAACTACTTGTTTGTTGACTGCAGAACACAGCTACAAAAAACATTAAAAACAAGGTGATAAAAGTAACACTGACCAGACACATAATTGAATACATGAGTGTGTCCACACACAAATGGCCGAAAGTGAAAGTTTTCATTAATATGATGACTTTTTCTGTCTTGAATAGTCTATGAATAGTATGCTACTGTGCTTTCTGGTATGAAAATCAAATAAAATGAAAGAGACAAAAGGATGGGAATTTGACTTCAAACATGGCCATCTAAAGAGATTAAATAAATAGTTAGGTTTTCAGTCTTGGAGTGTAGAGAAAAGTCCAGCAAAATTACACCTTTTATTGGCTAACTAAAAAGATTACAATATGCAAGCATTCGAGGTAACTCAGGCCCCTTGCCAATAAAAGGTGTCATTTTGCTTGACTTTTCTCTATATTAATAATGGCTAACACGGTACAAAACCCTAGTACCCTAGTGGAGTGAGAAAGAGAACCAATTTTGACAATGAGTTTAATGTTTTTTATGTTGTTTGGACAGAACTTAAATGCTGAAGGATTAATGTGCCTATGACCAAGAGAAAAAAATGTGTCACAATGGCTAGATGTGTATGATAACTCCAATGTGTTCCAAAGAACAACCTGGCTATGGCACCTATGATTGATTGTCTATATGATTCACAAGTAGAAATATGTTTTGTTATAGTCAATATAATAACACTCATAATTCAATCCAATCAAGTGAGTATCAGTCAACTTGAAAGCACTGTTTACTAACACAAAAACACCCCAATGAAAAAGAAAGATTTTAAAACATTATCCTTTTTAACACAGAAAGTAACTACCCTCAAGTCAGAAGATGTGTAGGTGTCTCATTTTCTTTGTTTTTTTTTATTATTATTATTACAGTTAGTTCACTAACTCTAGCATCTATTTCCTTTATTTCTTCTTAAATGGTTGGTTATCTAATGTATGCTTTTGTGTTGTTTTTGTGACATGTTCAACCTCTTTCTATCATTTTCTACATCTATTTTCTACATCTGAGGTCTCTCACCTTCTCCTTCATCCCATATTGGCCAAATGCTCTTTGGATTCTATGGTCACTCATGTTCTCAATTCCTGTACTAGTGATGTTACTATCTTCATCATGGAATTGACAAACTTGTCGCTTTTTCCGGATCTGTTCCTGCTGCACTGAAGCTTACATAAACTGTTCAGATTTTCTCAATGTAGCTAATTTCCACCCAATGATAAAAATCCTCCTATTCTCCCCAAAACTTTATAGTGTATGTTCTGTGCTCAGTTACTGACAGGCATATACAGTATATGAATCTTTCCAGATGGAGCTTCCACACCAACAAAGTACTGAGGCTGATCTCTTGTACACTTTGTGATTGATCTCTTCCTTACTGTTGACACCTTTTCTGTCTACACTACTTTTTCTTGAGTGACTGCTTTCTTTACATGTTTTGACCATTACTTTCTACAACACTGGCATCACAACTATCTACTGGTGCTCTGACTGAACAGGACAGCAAACAAAGAGATGGAATTAGAAAATGGATCTTAAATAAAACTGGTCAATACTGGTAAGCCAAGATTTAGTAAATAACGGTATTTAGGTTGAAAACACAAATGTGGAAACCAGGAAGTGCACGACAACTAAGTTTATACTGTTGAAGTAATGACGTCACATTTTGTACACTCCTGGTTATCTCACCTGGCACCCTTCTAGCAACAAAGCAAATATAAGTCACAAAATGGCAGCAAAGCCAAGATTGTGACCCAGGAGAATGTAATTAATCTTTAACCCCATCAAAATATGTATAATTCAAAAACAACTTGACCACCAGATTCCTTGAGCTCTTAAAACAAAGTTTAATTTTTTTAGAGGCTAAGGAAAAACTGTAAAATATTAAAAATAAATAACATCATGACAGCTGGAGCATTCAGCTCTTAGATGTGCTTCTACATCTTTGGATACACGAAGACTGGTGTGTTTAGTTATTAAACATAATATTTGACTTCTCTACTATAATGCTCAAGGTTCAGGCATGCCGATTTCTTTTCAATACCTTAAGCTATATGATTTGCCATTGAAGCCTCCAGTTCCATTCAAATGCTGACAATACAAAATTATATATAATGGTTTCTCCTGGTTGCATATTTGAGGAGTTGACATTGCTATAGTGTGAATTAATATTTTCTCCATTTTTCCAGCTCCTGTGCTGAGTTTAAAGTCAAAATGTGAGATAGTAAGCAAAGACAAGTGTTTTCAGCATCACATCACCATCTTCTGCAGGATGGTGTGAATATCTGCTAATTTTCAACTGATTACATAAAAAAGAGCTGCTTCTTGTAGGATTAACTGAAGAAGCTTTAGTACTTCTTGTTAAATACTGGTGCCAGCAAACCCACGACATTGTGCACAATCATTACCCTTGTTATTGTTTAACAATACTCTGAGTCCTGAAAACAAATCTGTGATATTTTTTTCTAACATTTACGAAACATTGCCAGATTCTGACTCCTGCTTTCCTCCTCTGATACAGATATACGCTGTTCTGCCTGTATTATCTTTTGACCGAACTGCTGTAATTTGCTTTTCTAAGTCAAAGTATAGCTGATAAGAAATTCAAGTTGAGGCAACTGATGATTCAATGATATATTAAATGAGAAAAAAGTAAATAGAGAAAAAAAAGAAGGTGGTGGGTCAGAGAACAGAGGAGTTGTTTTTAATTAAAATTGGATGTCAACAGCCTTAAAGCTGAAGCAGAAGGTAAATTCATCGACAAAGGTGTGGGAAGGAGGAAAAGGATTTAAAAGAGAAATGAAGATAGATAAGAGGTGATGAGTATTCCAGTCTTATGATTCAATGGCAAATGAAAACTTTGCTGTATTTAGTCAAAAGAGATAAGAAGAATAATGAAGAAAGACATAGTGGTCAAACAGTGGATTTATGTATTTATTTATTTATTTTTCTCCAGACAACTTCAGTTGTTCCAGGTTTTCTGGTGGCAGAATGGCTAGAAATGGTTAGCACATGATGTGATTGGAAGATGTGAGCTGAATGAGGGAAAAGAAAACATTGTATACAATACCAAGAGGGAAAGAATGATGAAAAAAATAACTTGTTGAAGAATTTAAGTGGTTTAGTAGATCCACTAGTAAACAAATAACTTTTCCGTGCGTGACCCTGTAGTTAGGATATAGCGGGTTGGATAATGGATGGATGGATGGACAAATAACTTTTTTTTGTCTTTCCAAATGTTAAATGCAAAAAGAAGTTTGTAAGATATCTGTAACTTCTAAATAAATTCTAAACTTGTTCAGATTCTGTTTTTATAATTACCAATGGTTTATTAGAATACACTACATATATTTGTGTTCAGTTTGTGAAAAACATGCTGTAATTTAAATGAAAATTGAACACCAAAAACACCTCACTAGATTAAAATGATATAAAATGTTTAAGGGATTGGACTCTTAATTGTGAACAATTCCAAGTATCTTTGGACTCACATCGGTATATGTTTTGGGACTGTCCAAAATTAAAACGCTTTAGAAAAAGATTTTTTTTTATCTATCAATTAATATATTATGCACAATCATCACAAATCCTCTTACAGTTAGTCTTTGGATGAGTCCAGACTATCTACTGATAAAATGACCATTATTTCCTACACTATGTTTTTAGCGTGCTGACTAATTCCGCTCAGTTGAAAGAGTCCTAATGCACCCTATAAAACTTAATGGGAAAATTATATTTTATATTATTTAAAACTAGCAAAAAAGATATTTTACTTGCAATGCAATAAAAAAATAAATCTTGATTTTAAAGAACCTACTTCAAAATGTCCATTCACTGGATCAGACCTTCTGCGGGTATGCTGTAACCTAACCTGGATGGGGTGCGACTTCATCAATATATTAATGCACAAACTATCACAAAACCCATAGTGGGAAAATGTAGAGCCAATAATCAACCTAATTTGCACATGTATCAAATATGGTACACGACATACATCGTAGGCTTCCTATTAGGAAGAATATCAATTATATTCAAACTGCAAATCACTTTATAACAGGTATAAACAAGCCATGCTTCAATCATTGCCCAAACTGGAGCCTTTTTGGAGCTATATTGGATTACTTTTCCCAGAATCTTGGTTCACATTTGTGGTTGTGCTGATCATTTACTCTTGTTTTAAAACATTGTGTGAAATCTTCATTTTTACTTCCTTTTTTGGCTAAAAGCCTAATTTAAGGAGGCTCCCCCATTGTAACATATTCAGAGGAGAGATTGTGGTGTGATTACTGCATCTGGAAAATATTAAAATCCACTATGCACAAGCGCTCTTTTTTATATGGCAGCACTTTTTCTGCATAAATTAGACATCCAGTTGTTTCCCTAAGTCCTTAGTAGTTTCCTATTTTCTGTATATTGCCTATCGGTTTTTAAACAGTCTTTTCCATTTCTATTCTCTTTTAGTTTCCATTTTTGTTTATTTTTTCATAGATGTGGATACAGTATGCTTTCTACGATTTTATTTATGTCTTGTCCATGTTTTAATCAAATGTTATATACGGACAGGGCTGGAGTTTAACAGGTTTTAACAGATAAAAATAATATGTAGTAAGCAAGATAGGAAAATGGATGCATGGGGCTAAATGCATTGCTACAACTGAAGGCTTACTAAGATTTTTGTTGCATTCTATTAGGCAAGGAGGAGCCCACCTGTATGCTTACAATAAAACTGGCACCATCTTCTTACCGCCACTCATTCACTACTCATTCAGCTAATGTGTTTGTGCTTCTTTAGTTAGTGAGCTGTCGTCTTTATGCAAACCATCTAGCTATTCCCGAGTGCCTCCTCATATATATATATATATATATATATATATATATATATATATATATATATATATATATATAACTCCAAATTATGATGGTAATTGTTCATTATTTTATACTGTATACAGTACATGTTTTTCTGGTGGGTCACTGAGAAGTTGGCATAATAAAGAGAAAGACAGGATAAAGATGGATCTATGTATTGCCCAAAAAAAGTGAAGAAAACCACACTTACTAAGGTGAGGTAAATTGACCTGTTGGAATGGAAGAAAGGAGACCCGCAAATAAGATGAGGTCAGTAGGAAAACAGAAAGAGAATATTAATGGAGGATGTCATTTGACTAATAGGACATTGCGTTAACCTACAAAATTGGGATCATGTTACCTTTTTAATGACAAGGGTGTGAAAGACTGTCACCAGGCTAGTCATTGTTCATTACATTGTCAGGTGACTGCATACAGTGCATCCAGAAAGTATTCACAGCACATCACTTTTTCCACATTTTGTTATGTTACAGCCTTATTCCAAAATGGATTAAATTAATTTTTTTCCTCAGAATTCTACACACAACACCCCATAATGACAATGTGAAAAAAGTTTACTTGAGATTTTTGCAAATTTATTAAAAATAAAAAAACTGAGAAATCCCATGTACATAAGTATTCACAGCCTTTGCTCAAAACTTTGTCGATGCACCTTTGGCAGCAATTACAGCCTCAAGTCTTTTTGAATATGATGCCACAAGCTTGGCACACCTATCCTTGGCCAGTTTCGCCCATTCCTCTTTGCAGCACCTCTCAAGCTCCATCAGGTTGGATGGGAAGCGTCGGTGCACAGCCATTTTAAGATCTCTCCTGAGATGTTCAATCGGATTCAAGTCTGGGCTCTGGCTGGGCCACTCAAGGACATTCACAGAGTTGTCCTGAAGCCACTCCTTTGATATCTTGGCTGTGTGCTTAGGGTCGTTGTCCTGCTGAAAGATGAACCGTCACCCCAGTCTGAGGTCAAGAGCGCTCTGGAGCAGGTTTTCATTCAGGATGTCTCTGTACATTTCTGCAGTCATCTTTCCCTTTATCCTGACTAGTCTCCCTGTCCCTGCCGCTGAAAAACATCCCCACAGCATGATGCTGCCACCACCATGCTTCACTGTAGGGATGGTATTGGCCTGGTGATGAGCGGTGCCTGGTTTCCTCCAAATGTGACGCCTGGCATTCACACCAAAGAGTTCAATCTTTGTCTCATCAGACCAGAGAATTTTCTTTCTCATGGTCTGAGAGTCCTTCAGGTGCCTTTTGGCAAATTCCAGGCGGGCTGCCATGTGCCTTTTACTAAGGAGTGGCTTCCGTCTGGCCACTCTACCATACAGGCCTGTTTGGTGGATTGCTGCAGAGATGGTTGTCCTTCTGGAAGGTTCTCCTCTCTCCACAGAGGACCTCTGGAGCTCTGACAGAGTGACCATCGGGTTCTTGGTCACCTCCCTGACTAAGGCCCTTCTCCCCCGATCACTCAGTTTAGATGGCCGGCCAGCTCTAGGAACAGTCCTGGTGGTTTCGAACTTCTTCCACTTACGGATGATGGAGGCCACTGTGCTCATTGGGACCTTCAAAGCAGTAGAAATTTTTCTGTAACCTTCCCCAGATTTGTGCCTCGAGACAATCCTGTCTCGGATGTCTACAGACAATTCTTTTGACTTCATGCTTGGTTTGTGCTCTGACATGAACTGTCAACTGTGGGACCTTATATAGACAGGTGTGTGCCTTTCCAAATCATGTCCAATCAACTGAATTTTCCACAGGTGGACTCCAATTAAGCTGCAGAAACATCTCAAGGATGATCAGGGGAAACAGGATGCACCTGAGCTCAATTTTGAGCTTCATGGCAAAGGCTGTGAATACTTATGTACACGTGCTTTCTCAATTTTTTTATTTTTAATAAATTTGCGAAAATCTCAAGTAAACTTTTTTCACGTTGTTATTATGGGGTGTTGTGTGTAAAATTCTGAGGAAAAAAATGAATTTAATCCATTTTGGAGTAAGGCTGTAACATAACAAAATGTGGAAAAAGTGATGTGCTGTGAATACTTTCCGGATGCACTCAATATATGTTCCCAGACTTGGAAGAGTAGTCCAGTGTTTACTATTTGAAGTATGGGAGACTAGAGGCTGCCTGAGACAACTTACCTTTAAGGGCTACATAAATATAAAATGTGCTGGTAAACCAGCAGACACTAAGATCTACTCATAACTGTGAAAGGGGGTTTTAAAGATAGGTGAAGGCAAAACCAAGATGAGTTCAGATTCTGGAAAAGAACAGCTGTAAATATAAGAGAGGGAGTGGATAAAAAAACAGAGAGGGATAAGAAGAGAGTACTTACACAGGCACAGTTAACCCTGAACTGGTCAGAGATCTGACAGGGAGTGAAGGGACCCACCCATAGTAACATGGTAATAGCCACAGAATGGATTACTGGTATTTGATGTAAAGTGAACGCATTTGCACATGATAATAATGGAACCAACAAGCAAACAGTAAACCAGACATAAATTATAACATCAAAAGTGCTAAACTATGACAACATAGATTAAAATGATCTTTGATGAGCAAAGGTCTAGGCACCATATACCTGAATAAATATGGCAATGATTTGTGAAACCATTTTGATAAATGATTGGCGGTATGTGAATTGGTAATGAGAAGCCAATTCATGTTTGTAGAAATGAAGATTGTTATGATGAAATCCATCTGAGATTGAATATGGAAGAATAATTGGTCCTGTTAGATTTCCTTCCAAATCTCTACCACCTCAAACATAAATTAATTTTTGAGGATTATCTCCAGAATATAGTAATGGAAAAGATACGGTGTTCACTTATTCTTAATATTTTTACTGTAACTGAATATCTTTGAAAATTTAAGACAATACTACTTCTTCAAGACCTAAATCTATAAAAGGATTCAGGGCAAACCGCATCAATAAATTGAAATAGAGGATTCATTCTGTAATATGTTTGCTATATTTTCACTCAAAACTAACAGCAAATCAAGCTCTTTATTATCTGGATATTTGAGGTTAGGCTACATGTTGGTGAAATGCAATGCAAGACTCTTTCAGAGACTGTCCTTGCAGCAACTTGTCAAACAAGGCAGGCCTGGATCTGCAGGGGGCAGCAATATGTACTTATACAGTAATATCCTATGGTTCACGCAGCTTGTCATGTGTTGTTCAAATGTCTTCTTGCATTCCTCTGAGCATCATGGCTTCAAACAAGATTGTGAAATAGATGGAAGGCACCTTGAAAGATTGAAAGGCTATTGTTTTGAATGTGAAACTTGAAGTGATAAAAGTGTAAGCAAACAGCTTTATTAAACAATATTTAATGCAGACAATATCTTATTAGGGTTTGTTTTGAAGTTATTGTTAAGCTACTTGTGTAAACGTTCATGTATTTTGATATTATCTGAATAAAAATGGGAGGTAAGTTTTGGGTAGGGGTCTCCTAAAAATGCTTTCTATTTAAAGCAATGGTAATTAGTTATTTGCATCACAGAAATTTACCTTACAAAATGTTTTTTAGGAATGGATTAGTTTTGCAAATTGGGGGAAAGCCTGTAAATGGTCTTGGTGGCACAGATCAGATAATGTATTGTCAAAGTCAGTGATTTTAGATTTTTTTTTTTTTTTTTTGCTTTACCACTGTATTTTCTACATGGCATTTTAAAATGTTTTACTACTATTGCTGCATGTGGATTTATATGCAGATATTGCCTTACTTTTTCTCCACAGACTTTTTCTGTCCATCTTTCATGAACTGTCTGTAGAAGAAGAAGGAGAAAGAAAAGGATTTTGTTCATTGGTTTCACTTTGTGCTGTGGAGCCACTGTAATTATTGTGTATAGCACCGGCTGTTATTTTTCTTTAATGTTAATGTTCTTGCATTGAACTGTAAATATTTGCAAGAGATTTCTGTAAATAATTAAAGGCGCCTCTGGAATAAACCATAATTCTGTTTTTATGAGTGTCTGTGTCTCAGTTATCCCATACCCTGGTTGTTCGGCTATGGCTCCCGGTGCCCGGAGACTTAAACTGTGCAATAGTACTATTGCACGGAGCACCAGAAGCCACACTATTCTTTTAAAAATAACTTGCACCTACTCTGATCTGCCATGGACCCAGACACACTTCTCTGCAAGGATACTTTGACATAATTGTCAAACATGGTACAGAATACACAGGGCAGATGGGCTAGTTGTCTTTAGTGGCACAATAATTCAATATTACTAGTGTATATGGATCTTAGAAAGACGTCAAAGGCATCAAAAACATCAAATTCACCTAGAGCACAGACCTATGTTTCTTGTAAGTGAACAGTTCATTTTTGTAGAATGCAACAGAGGCTGCTGCCTAAGTACAGTCCTGTTTTGGGCAACATTAACTGCTAGTAAGTTAACAAATCTTCTCCATGGCATCTCATTGATTTTAGACCATCACTGAAACACTTGAAATTTTAATGGAAGTATAATCATGTTGAAAATGTTTAGATCAGCTGAAAAAATCTCATAATTTGAAGTCAGAACCATAACAAGAGAGGATGTGAGGCTTTATAAAGACTCTGCAAATGAGGCCAGACCTCCTTTCCTTGTCTGAAAAAGGCCTCAGTCCAATGTTTAACCACAAGTCCAATGGCCTGCATTGTTTTACGCAGATCTGAAATTGTAAAAGCCTGAAAAAAAAATCTTAACTGTCTTAAAATGTCAAAATGCCTTGCATGGGAAAAGAAACTGTAAAAACCTTTGCCTTGCAGTAACCAATCCATAAATACATTTTCATTAATTAGAATATTTATTCAGAAAAATAGAAAAATACAGTAAGACTCAAAAAAGGCATAAAGGTGTTGCCTAAAAGGTAGTCAGTCCACAAAGAACAAATCCCAAAACACAATCTGTAATCAGAAACCAGAAACCAGAATCCAGAACAGAAAGAATAGAAAAACATAAAATCTGTGAACGAAAAACAGAACTCACTGTAACTTCAAACAACTTCAATGCACTACAACTGAGCTTTCTCAAGTCTGAACTAAATAGCTAGAGGGAAGTGCAGTAGTGTTGTCTGGTTGGCCCCACCTCTTAGGGTACCACCCATAAAATAAAAGTAACCTACTCATGGAGAACATGTTTGACACATAGAAACATAAAATTTACAAATGAAATAATTAATGAAAGCAACATAAGGAGCAACACTTTACATAAAATATTACAAAGAACAGAATCAAAGAAACATGGAAACTTAACAAATAACATTGAAAACATTTCATACATAAGAAATACACATAAGCCAGGCCAATAAGCCTGGGTGAACAGTAAAAAAAAAATCAGTTGAAGATGAAAAAGGACTGTAAATGACACTACTAATCCAACATATAATTAAGTTTGCTCATAATGTTTTAAATCCTGTCAAAGGCATTAAACCATCCTTGCAGAGTTCAGTCAGACTGCTGTTAAAAATGTGAATCGAGCATTTGTGAACTCTGTTTAGAAAACAGCTGTGGAAAAAAAGGCAAATTTCATTTACTAAAACAATGCATTCAGTTTGCCAGTGTTTCTTTAGTATTTTTCAATACTTGTAACTACGGTCAGACTTTCCAGTTATGTATCATCATGCATACTCTAGTAATGTGGAACACCACTGTGCTTAAATTACCATAGTAAATCATTTAACTAATAAATAAAGAACTAAATGACTTTTTGCCTGTGGCATATATCATGGAACAGAACTAGCTGAAGACCTCCATACCCCAGAGTATATAAGAATGCTTCTGTTTATAATAATGATTTGTAGGTGGTAAGCAGGACAGTTCTCTTTAGAAAACGGAAATTCAGACTTCAATCAAAGGTAGAAATAAATGGGATTAGAATTTCAGGAACTAATGAAGTTTAGAGTTTTTGCCTTTGTTTTAGGCCTGTGCAGAGGAAATTGCACAAGTTAGGCTTTCGTAATATTCCATTTTGGCTTCTCACAAAATTTAGCTTAATTTAAGCACACATTTAATGATGGTTTATACATATATATATATCCATCCATCCATTATCCAACCCGCTATATCCTATAAACAAACCCCAGGCAGGGCGCCAGCCCACTGCAGTATATATATATATATATATATATATATATATATATATATATATGGTATATAGATATATATTTATATATATAAATATATATATATTTTGTTTTAGTTAGACAATTTTATTATATTATGGTTTTATTTAATTATGGTTAGACTTATACTACTGGCTGTAGCATTTTCTTTCTTTCTTTTTTATTACCCTATCTATTTTTTGTTTATGAACATGAATTGGTTTCATGAAAGGAACTGTCAACTATATACCTGTCAGAATTCCACAAGTAGCACATTCAAGGAACCCACTTATGCACTTGCCTAGACAGACTGCAGAAACAGTGACAGCAAACTACACAAACATGTACTGTATTGTCTGATTTTATTGTGGGTAGGTACTTTACAAACTGTCCTTACCACTGTTTAATTTCCATTTCCTGATGGTTTCTAGGCAAAGATGATGTGCAGGGTTGATCATTGCCATAGTTTGTGTATATACAAAAACAACACATTTGACCAGCGCTGTAAATATTTGCCATTTTTGCATATCAGTGTACAGTCAATAACCTACAATGATGAAGTGAAAGCATGTTTTCAGAAAGGTTTAGAAATTTATTACAAATGAAAGACTGAAATCGCTTATTTATATACATTGCTGTAGTACTCCAAATTGTGGTCTGGTTCTTCCTGTTTGCTTTAATTCTCCTTGAGATGAGCTTAGAAATTGATTGGTGTCCACCTGTGCCAAACTGAATTGATTGGTTTAGAAAGGCACACAACTGTATATATAATTGCATATAAAGACAAAAACCAAGCCATGAAGTCCAAAATCTCTGTAGACCTCTGCAATTAAACTGTAGTGAGACATGTCTGTGAAGATTCTCAGTCATCCAGGTGAGATTATCTGGTAGTTGAGTCATGGCAACTGGACTTCTATCTTGTTAGGTAGATACGTTTCACTGCTCATCCAAGCAGCTTTGTCAGTCTGCTGCTTACATGAGCAGTGAAACGTATCTACCTAACATGAAGGAAGTCCACTTGACATGACTCAACTACCAGATATGTAGTGAGACATACATCAGGACAAGGGTATAAAACCATTTGTAAAGTTTTGTGTATTCCCAGGAGAACAGTGAATTAAGTATTTGTGAAATGGAAGAAATTTGGAATCACCGGGCCTCTTTCTAGAGTTAACCAGGCAACCAGGCAAGAAGGGCCCTGGTCAAGAAAATAACCAAGAACCCAATTCTCACTCTGAATTCTTCAGAAGTCCTCTATTGAGATAAGATAGCCTGTCATACGGATATTTATAGTAGAATGGCTAACTCCTGCTTGGAGTTTATCAAATGGCACGTAAAGGACTCTAAGATCTTGAGGAAAATGATTCTCTGGTCTGATGAAACAAAAAATGAAATATTTGTGTAGAACACCAGAATGATCAACCTCAGACTGGGAAGATGATTCACTTTTTAGCACGACAATGACCCAAAGCACACAGAAAATATAACAATGGAATAGCTTTGAAACGAATCTCTGACTTTACTTGAGTAGCCAGCAAAATCTCTTAAACTTCATAACTTAAAATATCTTAAACCCCATAGAACATCTGTGGAGAGACCTCAAGATGGCAGTTTACAGACACTTCAAAAGTCCTCAGCTGAGATAGGAAAACCTGTTGGAAGGCTGATCATCTCAGCAGAATCAGCACAATCTAACAGAGCTTAAGATGATCTGCGAGGAAGAATGGGATAAACTGTTCAAATTCTGGTGTGCAAAGCTTGTACAGACTTACCTAAGAAGACTCAAAGCTGTAATTGCTGCCAAAGGGGCTTCAATAAAGTAGTGAATAAAGTGTCTAAATACTTAATGAATTAGAGATTTTAGTTTATGATTTCCAAAAAATTTGCAAACTTTTCAGAAAATGTCCTTCCATTTTGTAATAATGAGTTACAAAGTTTAGATTGATTAGCAAAACTGTCAAATTTATCAATCTAAAATTAAATGCACAACACAATAACAACAAAAATAAAATAAAATAAATTTTATTTTATAAAATAAATAAAATAAAGTATGCAAAAAGTGAGGTGGTCTGAATACTAACAGTGAATACTAGGGCTATATTAGAGACTGTGGGTCCTTCCTTCTGACAGCATTGTGATGTTCTCGTATACAGTACATGTTGTGAGTGTTTTGGATGTTTGTCCCACATATATAGCCTGTTATAAACTGCATGGAATACTGTATACTACACAAACCAGTTAATTTGGCACAGGTTTAACTGGGACATAGTGCAAGTGAGATTCAAGGCAAATACTAAGAGTGCCAGAGAACTGGGTGAATCGTGGTTATCAAATGAGAGCGCCATTAGCAGACACTTGAACCTAAGACCTGCACATGCAGGTTTAAAATCAAGAGCATCCAAATAATAAAAAAGACTTCAAAACTAACACCTTCTGAACCCCATCTTGCTAATCTACCCCTCTTACCGCCACCTACCTCCTGTTCCTCATTTGCTGTATATTGCCTTGATTCCTGTATGTTAAATCATTTTCATCTGATGATGATACCTGACAGATGTCGAAAGCTCAGTAATAAAAGGCTATTTTAGATACATGATTCATTTTCACCCTTTGTTGATTTGAGTAGTGAGAAAAGCGCTATATAAATGCAAAGAATTATTATTAAAGAATTATCTATAAATATGCAAACCGTATCACAGACCTTCACTTCCATATATACATATGTTTCAGCTAGTTCTGTGGCACTTTTAGTATTAGCCTTGAATTTTACTTGCACCGAGTCCCATTTAAATGTGTGTCCAGCTGAATTTGAATGTGTGAAAATCAGAGACCGTGGGTCCTTCCTTGTGACAGTATTGTGATATTCTTGTATACATCTTGTGAGTGTTTCTGATGTTTGTCCCACGTATACAGCTGGGCAAGAACCACATGGTGCGCTGTAAACCGCATTCTTTGCCTCTGGTGCCAATTTCCTGCTTTTTGCACAGTGTGTTTGTAGGCTTGTGTGATATTTTGAGTTAGAGCCACACTTTGAAATTGCTCCATTACCAGATCAGCAAAGAGTTCTGATAATGGAGATCCCACAGGCATGCCTTCTTTCTGGCAAAGGGCTATTAGATACATTATGTCCTTCTTGGCCATCTTTGTTCGTGTTGCTATGGTGAGGTCATTGTTTAGCTTTGTTTGTAAAGTTTCTGTGGCCAGATGAACTGGAATCATTGTGTACACACAGACACACATATATATATGTGTATATTATGATAACCTTGACAAAGAGACACAAAAAGGTTTCCTGGCTGCAAAATTGGCTGAATAAATGTATTACAGATTAGAGTCCACAACAGAACTGATTTGAGATGGTCAAAATGGTGGTTTTAAAGGCAAGCAGAGGAAGTGACATCATCCATGGGGCCAGAACTGGAAGTGGTGCCATCATGGCCTGGATCGGAAGTGATGGTATCAATGGGCCCTGAACCAGAAGTGACGTCATCAGGCCAGGCAGAATTTCCCATAACTGGTCTGCAGAGAATTGAGATAAAGAGTCAGTGCACTCCACCACTTCCTGGTCTATAATGGAATATAGAGGGGTGCTTGAGAGCTGACCCCAAACCCAGACAAGGCAAAGAAGACCAAAGTACTAAATAAGAAGAAATAAATACAGCAGAGTAAGCAGTATAATAAATAAGATTCCAAAAACAACTAAACAGTATCTTCATGAACTAACAGTACAAAAATGTCCCTAATTCTTCACTGGAGGAGCTGTTCCACTTAATCACTGTACAGTATAGCGTTATATCCTGATCTAACACCAGCCTTACTTTTAACAGCCAATTAAGCCTTTGTTTACAACAACCTCCAAACTCACTGCCCAAAGTAATACTGGCCAGAAGGAGCTTTTGAGCAATTCACCATGACCATTTCCAGGTAGCCCTTGACAATACTTTTGTGTTACTTGGTGGCTATCCAAAGTCCTTGTGCAGAACTGTGCCTAATGATATTACTGTTTCTTGCCTGTTTATCTCATAAAATATGTATATTGGGGATAGCCATATTTGCTACCTTCTCTAGTGCCCATTCACAGTTACAACATACTGCCCTCTAGTGATTTAGAGAGCATCAGCACTATGAATAAATCTTTTTGCATTTAATCTTTGATTTAGAGTGAGCAAGGCCTGCACCTGCTGCTTTAAATTGGTATTTCTATGATTCTTTGCATATATATATATTTTTTAAATAATGCAATTTTTGGCACCTGTTCTATTCCATCAACTCCCATGCAATTTCAACATTTGTGCCTTTGAACTGTTTTGAAGTTGCTCACTGGCAATCTCAGGAATTATTTCCAGGGTCAGTGATGCTTTTATAAAGTTCTGAGATCATTTAAAAGAATGTCATCTGGCAGTTTTGGATGTTCCAGTTTCTCCAAACACCTGGCGGAGGCTTGTGCCATTACTAACAGAGCATATTTCAGCAGCCCTAGAAATCACTGCATGACTAAATTCTTATTTCTTTAAAAGCTCCAGCCAGTTAAATCAGTATATAAGCTTCCTGTCCCCCATAATAAGAAGCATGGAACAGTGAAGACAGGTGTAAAGACGTTTGTCTGGCCTTTATTTTTATGCTTAAACTATAGGTTTGGGATTTTTCAAGTCAGTTATTTTTTAGCAATAATGGCATATATGCATTTGCCATGCAGAATTGTGCTCCAAAGTCCAGCATTTTCTGTACATTTTTAAAAATATTTTGCCTGTACTGGCGCTTTACAATGTCAGCAATGGGGCATGAAGCACTACTAAAAAATAAAAGCATAAAACCTACTGAATACATCCTCTTTGAGTTTCTATAAAATAAAACATGACTTCTGCATTTCCAATGCATTGTGACAACAAAAGGAACTTGGAAATAATCATTTTATAGTATATTCCTGGTACTATTTTCCTCGAGGTAAGGATACATTTTCTATTCGCTTGTGCGAATTTGCACATAAATGTGGAATGAAATCAAAATAAAACCAACCACATGGCACAAAAAGTTTACTGTGATTTGGTCTGATTTTAAGAAAAACCAGTCCCTGGGGAGGGTAAAAGGTTAACGGAAGAATTCTAATGCAAGGGGTAGTTCTCTTAGCTAGTTTACTTTTAAAATGGCTGAATCTGAAAACGAAGGTGTGATTTATTATACAGTATATGTTATATAGGTGTTATTTGTGTTTACTATTTCACAATGTGTGTGTAATCAAAAAACGCAGATCAATACTTGACAACTGTTTTGGCTTGAAAAATAGATACAGTATATTTGGTAAGTTTTAAGGCTTTTGTTTTCCAGCTATACATATGCAGTGTATATGCCAGTGCGGACAAGATATTTTAAAAAAATTCATAAAAATTGCTGACTTTGGAACACAATTTGGCACAGTAAATGCATATATATGATATCTGTGAAGAAATAACAGAATTGAAAAATACTGAAATTCCCATTTAATAAGTCGGTAAATTTGAGATTTGTAACTGTGACTTGTAACTTTATTTATCATAATGAGTAAAATCTTTCAAAAGCAGTGTAAAAACGTACTGTACTGGATCTGTTTAGAAACAATCTGGATATCCCATTCAAATAATATAAAGAAACATTACATTTAAAATCAAAATTTACTGTTTGAAGAGTTTGAAGTGTAAGGCCTTTGAAATGTCTTCCCCACTGCTCAAAACTGATATAAATGATATACAGTAGTTGGTTTTTTGATTGTCATTAAGTTTTAGACAAAAATGACTGTTATCTCATTTGTTTCTAATTTTGATATGCTGTTAGTGTTTAGTATAAAAGAGAAGACTTCCATGTCAACATGGAATAAGTTATACTTACAGTGGCTACAAAAAGTACCCACTCCCTCCTCAGTCTTTTCTGCCTTTTATTATACAACATAATAGACATAACATATTTGACTGTGAATAGCTACTGTGAATCAAAGCCAAAACTCTAAGTTGTGAATGTGAAAAAATTTCTCATATTCTATTATAAATATAATGCAGTGTATATGTATTCCCTACTTTCTGTTAATACTTCAAAAAGATGTCATTGACAGATGCTACAGCTATAAACATTTTACAAAAAGCCTTCACTGGGTCCACCAATGTCTCTTACATACTGCAGCAGGTTTTCCTCCATGAATTTGTTGTACTTTGCTGCATCTTTATTGTCTACTATTTTTACGAGTGGTATAGCCATACATGGAAGCAACACCCCATACAACACAATAATGATGGCTTCCTCAAAATTGTGTTACACTTGGGGCCATCATTACTCCAACAAGGCCAAAAAAGTACATTTTCATCTTATTAGACCACAGAAATGTCTACCAGTTTGTTTCAAAAATCTGCCTTGATGAAAGAACATTTTAAAAGAATTATTTTATTTTGCTAGTCTGTAATGAAGCCTGATTTTATGAGCACAAACAAAACTAGAATTTCTTAATAGTTGCCATATACAGTATCTCTTGGTGACAATTACTCCTCTCAACCACAAATTCTGTTCTGGAGCACTTCCTATTTTACATTGATTCACAATTATATAATATTTTATCTTATCTTCATTTTCAGTATGATAATGGATTACATTGTGCTTTGCAGTGCATTTAAAGTCTTACATTTCTCACATTCTTCCCCAGACTCGTGCTTTTCAGCAACTTAATCTCAACTTTGCTTTGAATGTTTGTTGTTTTATTTTCACGACATAGCTTTTTTTTTACTTAAATAATTATCTACGGAACATACCAGAGACAGGTTTATTTAAATGAAACTCACATTAAACACCTTAATTGGACACAGGTGGACTCCGTTCAGCTATGAATATGACTTCCAAAGTGCACTGTTTGCACGAGAGGATTTCTAAACGTTTCATGGCATGGAGGAGGGAGGAGGAATCAATCACTTGATGTTTTAGACTTTGAAAATATTAATTGTTAGTGTGGATCAATCTAAAATAATCCCAATTAATGGAATTGTGCACTTATAATCTGTTATAACAATCAAACAAATGCATAGGATGAGTGGTAGGTTAAGCGGCAAGTCTAGATTGATCAGAAACAACAAGTATGACCTGTGGTAGACCAATGCAGTAAACAGGTTTGGTTCTGATTTCCTGTGACAGTAAAATTGGATTACATCCATCCAGAAAAGTAATGATTGTATGTTTGGTACCGACAATAAATCTGCAGACTATTTAACAACACAATGCTGCTGTGGTTGATAGCCACATCAAGATCACATCAAGAAGGGCAAATGAATACAGGATTTTAGACATTTTGGCAAATTGTAATTGCAGAATTGCAAATTATAAATACCCAGAATATATTTCAAGTGGGCTGTCCTAAACAACTGTCTATAAACAACATTTTCAGAGATACAACTTAGGCGCATGTTATACTTGTCAAACAGCTCTATGGCCAAGAAAGAGGAACTATCCTTTATTTGGTTTTTAATTATTCTTAAGAATGCATGCACTCCACAATTATGACCTATATGGTGTTAAAAATAGCCTGATTTTCACAATTCAGCTTTCAGTTGTTAATATCCCTGCAATTAGCTGTGAATTTTTCGTTATGGTGTTTCTAAGGAATTGCACTCTGCACATTAGCCTGAAAACATAATAAAAAAGATGATCACAGTTTCTTACTGTAGAGGTACTTGTTGTTGTTAAGGCATGACTGAAGATAAATTATATTAAAATCGAAGGAAAATTCTGCAAGAAACCCAGAACTTGGGAGAAAATTCTGCAAGAAGCCCAAAGCTGGTGGGGGTGGGGTTTGGATGAATATTTACCTTCCATCCTATGGAAGGTAAATCCTGAAACGTAAGAGATACACTGAAGTTTCATAAAAAATTAAAGATGTTAATGTCCTGGAAAGATAAATTCAGGGTCTGCAGTTCAATCCAATTAAAAATAGACAACTGGAACTAAAAATTGCTGGTCCCTGTTTAACTTGAGGAATGTTGACCAATGTTTGAAAACAAAACTTGATTAAGTTTATACTTAAACGTAATTAATTATTAATATTATTATTAAAGATGCAGCGCTGCTGCCTCGCAGTTTGGAGACCTGGGTTCGCTTCCCGGGTCCTCCCTGTGTGGAGTTTGCATGTTCTCCCCATGTCTGCGTGGGTTTCCTCTGGGTGCTCTGGTTTCCTCCCACAGTCCAAAGACATGCAGGTTAGGTGCATTGGTGATTGTAAACTGTCCCTGGTGTGTGTGCGTGTGTGTGTGTTCCCTGCGGTGGGCTGGTGCCCTGCCCGGGGTTTGTTCCCTGCCTTGCGCCCTGTGTTGGCTGGGATTGGCTCCAGCAGACCCCCGTGACCCTGTAGTTAGGATATAGCGGGTTGGATAATGGATGGATTATTAAAGACGCATGGCTAAAATTCCACTAAAGACTGTGAATACTTATGCAATAATTTGTTTACCTTTTTATTTGTATCTTACAAAGATCTAGAGTGCTTATTTTGACTAAATGCAAAATAATCTTATACAATAATACAGCAAAAAAAAATTGTAATCTGTATATTGCACTACATTTTAAGTTTTTTTAAAAACATTTTTCTTGGAAAAATGCACATTTTACTCCCTCCACAGCCCTAATCGGTAAGGGTGTGCTTAGTAAATATATGAACAAAGTAAAAATGTTTATACTCAAGTGCTACAAATCTCGCCCTTAATATTGCTTAATCTGGTCCCTGCAGTAATAATATGACATTATGTAATAAAACATGAAAAATACCTATTTTATAATTGGTATGTAGACCTAGAGTTCACTTTTTATTTGTAAATTCTAGACACAGCATTTAGTGCCCTCTAGTGTTATTCTATAATCATAACTCAAAGAATGAAAAACTGCAGGGCATGGGCTATTCCTGTTAAGTCACTTACAGCTCAAACAACAAGAAATGGCCGGCTGTTGAAATGACTGAACCTTGTTTCCAAATAAACAAACCCCTGTCTAGACAGCTTCAACCTTCTTCAAATACTTGTAAGGGACTCAAATTCACAGTTGGTTAGAAGAAGTGAGATTAATGAAAAATCATTTTTGAAAGAAAAATAAAGTGAGCTTAAATGAAATGGAAACATATCAGTGCCTGCCAAAATGCAGAAGTGAATCAGTCTGAACATATGCAGTAAGTAATGAGGTTTCTAATACTCATTCCTATTTTGACATTTTTGTTACATGTACATTATTTCAAACAAATATAAGACAGACAAATGTGTATGTGCAGTAAGTGCGAATCCAAATATGAAAAAGGAGTGTCATATTCTGAGAAATAGACATAAATTAATTTGACATTCTTTTTTTATTCACTATAATGTTGATGGATTTCTTAGTAGTCATCCATGTGCTGCTTGTGTGGTATAGGTGAATCGATGGTCATACATCTACTGTAGTACTGTATGTATATAAAGAAAAACATTTGTTTCTTTATTTTTAACTTTTGCTTTTGTTAAAATTTTTTTGTTTATGATTATTCTTCTTAATCAGTATTTAAAAGCAATAGCCTTTAAAATAAGGAAATCTTTATATATGAAAAGTGTAAATGAGTTTTTTAGTTGAACTGCTCGATTTTTTGTCTGTTAGAGGTTTCATGTCTTTTGATTTCAGAGAGTTTGTAATCCCAAGGTGTAGGCAACCTTTGCTCTCTAATTGTGTTGTCAGTGATAACAGTCACTTTTTGAACTGAAGACAGGATTGTTGACCAATGAATGAGGAAGGAAGGCAGGTATTCACTTCAAAAAGTCAGTTCCACGAGGCTTTAGTTTATGTTTAAGATGTGTGCTGATTATTTTGGAAGAATTTAACTATATTTTAGTAAAAAAGCATACAGTTTTAACATTTTGTGCATATGACTGGATAACTGATGTGTGGATTATGCAGCATGAGTCATGTGAGATTTTTTTTTTCTTTTTTCCATGAATATAACACAATATTTACCACTGAACGGCATTAAACGCTATTGGTTTCTTTTAAATCATTAACATTTTTTCTCTTCACCACAATAACATGAGATTAAAAATTTTTCTTTGCCGTAACTGCAAACTACATGGGGTAAGTAACCTATAAAAATGTAATTTTCTCGGTGGAGTATTCCTTTAACTCTAGTAATAAAGAGAAGAAGTTAAAGATGTTACATTAAAAATGTGTGTGTTTTGAAATATTTTAAAACCTGATTTTAATATACATATAGGACAGTGAACAGAAATTTGGGTGCAATAAGTAAAACAGGATCTTTACAACTCCAAACTTCATTTTACAGGAGTAGAGTAAATACATAGTGGGAAAATGGAATCAAATCATTTTAAAAGCAGTGGAGCATATTCCAGCTATTTATTTTTTTCAGTATATATACTGCCAAACCACACAAAAATGACACCAGTAAAAACTTTCAGCAACAAACCTGCAGAGAACATTTGCTGCTTCTTGAGATACTCAGAACTTCTTCAACTGTCTCATAAAGGGCATTTTGTTGAGCTTTTGTAACCATAATGGACATGTCAACAGGGGTTTTAAAATCATGGTGATACTTATAAACTATAAATTATCCACCACCCCTAAAATTTGTCCATTAATACAAGCATGAGAAGAATTTATGAATTGGTTAAACTCAGTTGCAAATTTTTTTTTTAGATTTTGAACTTTAATTCCAGATTATTTAAGGTGCACTCTAACTAATTTTAGTATCTCATCCTTTCCAGAGTCTTGTCAAATTTTGAGATGAGTCCTAAGAAAAATGCTGTTATCATTAAACCTACCCATAAATTAATAGATAGTGCTTTATCTGCCCCAAAGTAGAAATTTGGCATTCTTAGAGAATCAGCATATCCGCATATATGAGATCCTATCTTCAAAGGAGGAAACTATACTGACTATATATATTATTATTTGCAGATCTATTGAAAATAGGTTATAAATAAGACAATTGTCCTTTTTTGTCTATGTCAATGTGTAGACATTTTTATTTAGCAACTTTGTCTTCAAAATCTGCTCAGATTGTAAAGCATCTATGGATCAGTTTAAGGCAAATGCACATTGTAAATGATGAATAATAACAACAGAATAGAGTCCATAGATTGAGTACAACTTTGTTGTTGTAACCATACATTTTGCACATTCTTCTGAAAGCTTGCTTTTTTAAAATTATAATAATTAAGAAATAGCCTACTGTATATATAGAGAGAAACACCCATGGCAAAAGGTACCTTAGTAGTATCGTTAAGAATCCATACAAGTCAGTTTAATGGTCTTTGAGTGAGTTTCTATTGGCCATTATGAAAACACCTTAGAGACCCATTTCTTTAAGAGCTATGGTTTAGAAAATACAGGGAAAGCAGAAGCTTTAGTCTACTGGCCCTATAGCCTGAGAGGAGTAAACAGGGAATGAGATGTAAAGCTCTCCCTTAAGTAGAGAACTGAGCGCATATGCTATGATATTCATACTTCCAAACCTCAAGAAAGAGCTGAAACTCCAAAATAGGCCTATAATCTCAAGGTCTCTAAAATCTCAAGGCACATCTGGACCTGCACCCTCAAAAAGGCCAGGCCTACAAATTCCAAAACTGGTGAGGGTAACCTGATAATATAACAAATTTTATTCAAGAAAGTATTCAAAAACAAGAACTGAATTTAAATATTGTGTAGAACATCACACAATGTTATCTGAAATATTCAAAAAACAAAGGAATCATTGCAAGAACTTAGATAATCTCAAAAGATGAATTTAAGAAAGAGTACATAAACAACACAGACATGAGCTAATTCATCAGCACAGGCTGCAGGCATATTTGGCTTTTAAATAGACTCCCTGCAGTCACAGCTGCAGCATATGGGGGGGGGGGGGGGGTCCTACCTGCTTAGGCTCAACATACAAAGAGGAAGGTAAGACTGAGCTGAACATAACAGAAAGATGAAAAAAAAATACAAAATGATTGAAAAATAAGAAAATACATAATGAAAAAATAAGAACATTTAAAAAGGAGAGAAACTTGTAAAAACATTTAACAAAATAGTTTACAATAATACAACCAAATAAGAAGGCAAAAATAAGAAGATGAAGCCAAGGATGAAACCTTTACAAAACCATAATAGGGGAACATGAAAAGAGAGAGTGAAACTGATGATTAGGAGCAGGGCAACTGGGTGATCCACTCCACCAGACAGATAGGGTTCAAGCTGTTTTCTCATTTGTCTTTTTTTGTTTTAATATTTTATGTTCTTCCAGAACTGTCCCTGCCTTGAATGTTTAATGTTAAATAAATGTACATATTTGATATACAGTATTTGAACACCTGGGCATTGTTCCGAGCATGGAGAGATGCCAGGAAAACAGCTCTCCTTTCTACAAAGTTCATGAACTACATTTCATGATTTTCTGGTACAGTAAAGTGTATGGCTCTGATTACAAATCACAGCAGCTTTTATGTTTGTCAGGCAGTTTAGTAAATCATAACATTAGAGAGAAATTTTTAAAATAAAGGATTCAAGCAAACTATTTAATGTTTAATGTTAGCACTAGATGTATAAAGTCTGTTGTAACAGTACAAATCCCAGAATTTTATAGATAGATAGATAGATAGATAGATAGATAGATAGATAGATAGATAGATAGATAGATAGATAGATAGATAGATAGATAGATAGATAGATAGATAGATAGATAGATAGATAGATAGATAGATAGACATCCACTTCACTGTCTTCCGACAACACTAAATAATTTTATCAGGTAAAGAAAATACAGATGTATATTCTTCAGCAATGGTAAATTAACTGACTGCATCTCAGACGTGTGGTTTGCTTCGTGAAGCATTTTAAGGAAAGAGTATTAAACCTTTGAAAAATGATAGTGTCAGTACATCGTTCAGCACTCTGGTCCATACACATGACTGGCTGATTCTGGTGAACAGGTGTGTTACTGTTAGTGCGGTGGTGTATTCCCTAGAGTATCTGACCCTCAGATATGTTAATGCATGTTCCAGCTTTCATAGACTATGAAAAATGAATAACGTGCTGTGGGGTAAGAGATAACATCTTTTTTGACACAGTGCATTTGTATGAATATGCATCACAATAAGACAGTGTACAGATCTGACCTTTAAAAAAATCTGATTTTTGCAAAGTATAACTAATGCAATTTAAATTCAGAATGAGTGGAGTCCATCATATCCTCTGTTTAGTGAACCTACTTTTTCCAGTGTTCTCACTAAACTGTCCATCCAGGGTCTTGAGTGTTCAAAGCCCTGTCCTGTGAGCAGCATAAAATGAAATGTAGGAATCAAATCTATATGGGGTGCCAGCATGATAAAAGAGAAGACTTGTGCCAACATTCATATTTAGTCACATTAACTTAGACTTGCCAATTTAACTAATATGCATGATTTTGAAAAGAGTCCAAAAAAATTAAAAAATCAACACAGACACTGAGAGAATCTCAAAACTCTAAATAAACAGTGTCAAGGCCACTGTCCAGAAAGCAGCCACACTAATGACAGTATCATTTAACAATTAAACATGTATTCATGTATTATCAAACCTGCTTAATCAAATTTAGCATTGTGGGACTTAGAGCTTGTCCAAGCAGCATCAAGTACAGTACAAGGCAGAAATCAACTCTGAATGAAACTTCAGTTCATTGCAGTGCTCACTTAAACACAAACACACCTTCAATCAAGCATACCGGGCCAGTTAGCATACCATTAACCTAACAAGTACATTTTTTTTAGTCTTACAGTCAGTGCTTAAGATGGAATTTAAACCTGAGAATATGGAGCTATGCCTCCATGCCAATCAGATAAAAAGTATTTCAATTTTAAATTTTTAATAAGGAAGTTATATATATATATATATATTATAAAGGTTACTGGCTCCTGCATTCCACACATCAGTTTGCATTAATCTTAGGTACAAACAGACAAAAAAACAAAAATCCCAGTACCTAGCCTAAATGCAAAGATGACTAGCTAGGTAGAATGTTAGGTAGAATGCCCAGAGGGGACTGGGCGGTCTCGTGGCCTGGAACCCCTGCAGATTTTATTTTTTTCTCCAGCCGTCTGGAGTTTTTTTTTGTTTTTTCTGTCCCCACTGGCCATCGGACCTTACTCTTTTCTATGTTAATTAATGTTGTCTTATTTTAATTTCTTATTTTGTCTTTTATTTTTCTTTTCTTTATTATGTAAAGCACTTTGAGCTACTTTTTGTATGAAAATGTGTTATATAAATAAATGTTGTTGCAGCAATCTTCAGACAGTGCCTAGGTAATATGATATAGCCAAGTGCACCAAGAAAACACTTTGCTCTCTACAAGAAATTGGAAGGCACTATGCATAATTTATTTAGAAAATCTTTCCACCTACAATAATGATACAATTTCAAATATTTATTCAGTCAATGGTTTTATCCAATGTAAACTGCAAGTTACAAAAAAGGTTAACCTAACAGAAGGTACAGTTGAAGCCAGATGTCTGCAGATGTAACTTATACCCTGTGCTCAGATTGTTACCACATCAGTCTCAATACAAGAGTGTTCTGTATAATGTTCTTTGTGCAAAGTGCCTTAAGATAGAGCTCATTAAGAAAAGTGGTACTGTACAACAAATTACAATTAAACAGCTAAAGCTTCACTATATTCTCTACCATTCCTGACTGACTAGAGTCCAATAGATGCTTTGCAATCTTTCCAACAATCAATATTTTACTCACATAGCATGTATTGTCAAGAGTATGCCATTCAACTCATACAGTTTAACAGAGTATGCTGTATTAATTTGACAAAATGGGAATGGGGCACACAAAGATTTCACTTCAACAGGTAACATCCACAAAAGAACTGTACATAGTTTGCAAAATCATTGCTACCCCTTCCTCAAACTGACAATAAAAATAATCCAACTACTCCAAGCAGTCATCATGAGGTGCAGCTCCTGGTTGGTTTTTTGTTTTTTGATGTGGAAAGAAAATAAAAAGAAAGTATTTCTTTGAAAATGGCCAAACCTGCCAGATACTTCTTGTTCTACAAAGATGGAGAAGGTGGCAGAAAAAAATTAGAAAAGGACCAGAAAATAAGAAGAAAGAGTAAAAACTGAAAGGTTCTAGGCAAAAATCCATTATAACTAAAATAACAAGGCCCTGTACACAAGCCCAAACATTTAATTACTAAATAATGAGTCCTCACTAACAAAGGTGATTTTTGAATACCTAAAGCTGCAAAACTGTTTCCCACATTATCCAAAATCTTGGACACCAAAACTAGAGTACTGACATCTTAAATACCATCTATATTTATCTATACTCACACTACACAAAAACTGAATGAAGCACATTCACCATCAGAAAATAGCTAATTCTAGCACAGTGGGAACGGTGGAGTGAAACGTGGCTAAGTTATTCTTGACCTGTCAGCCAGTTCCCTGAGAAACTGACAACAAGCAGGCTTTTAAAATAATAGAAAATACATTTATCATGAATTTTCGTGGGCTTCAGATTTTCTGTATAGCATTAATGCTTTTCTGCACTTTTCTAATTTTACAAATATTGCACTCTTTTAACTGACATATGTGAAGTTCTTAGTCCAGTCTTGCACTGCACAGAGTACCGCAAGCATCTTCCATACCATTCATTCATCGATTAAACCAGTTGATAGAGTGCTAACAATGGCAAAACTTGGAATGACAATAGTAGTTACAATAAGGAAATTGATTGTTCTTTAAGAAACAGCCCTGCAGTCTGATGAAATATAGACATTGCAGAATCACTGGCACATGTGGAAGAACAGCAAGTGGTACAGTCCTGAAACAGAGGTCACATACTTACTTACAAACCACCCAGAAACCCTTTTAAATTCACAACACCATAATAATGTTCTTCATACCAAAATAGAAAAAGACTTAACTGTTTCTTTCGCTCACCAATTCAGATTTTTAAAAAATGATCATTCTTTGGACACCTGTAATGAACAATGACATTAAAATCTAGTAAGGCCTCATATTTATTAATGTTTGTAAAGGAAACATTTTGATGTTCAACTAAACCAGCCCTTTTTCGACATTGGCTGCTTCACATATATAGATTGCATCCAGGAGGTCAAAAAGATAAAATAAACATTATTTATTAAACAAATGTCTCATTTACAGATGCACAACAATAAACACTAGCCTTTGGCCCACAAAATACTTTATTTTTTCTAAAAAACTTCCACAGCAGAGGCTTCTCTTCACAAAAGTTATTATCCTTCTTCTGTTCTCCATGTTAACTTTATCCAACTAAACTCTTGACTCTGACACCTCTGGCGAAGGAGGAGAAGATAGATCTTTAGAATTGAGAAACTGGAGTACTTTTGGCATGTCAGAGGTTCCCCCAAAGCAATTCAGTGTCAGTTTTGAGTTTTTGGAGAACTGGGATGCAGCCTCCTAATCACCTTCAGGGGCTCTGAAACACTGTCTATTCAGACTTCATATCCCATGCAGGCCTTCAAGCTCCCATACAAGAGCACAGCAAGAGGTATTCTGCACCCAGTATACTGGAAGAATATACTGCCATGGGAAGTAGTCTTCCACTGTTCTTCCATTATTCTGGCCTCCCATTCACCAATACTATTAACACTCGTAGTATAAACTGGAGTGATAATTTAAAACTAACAGCTAAATTATTGTAAAAAAAGAAATCAGACATTTGAAATAATAAAGAATGATGTAGGATATACAGAGGGCAACAGTTCTGATTTTTTAAAGGGCACCAGTAATGGGATACTGAATTTTTAAATACAGAAAGAGAAGACGCAATGGAAAATTCAAAGCAAATCAAAAGATGCTTCCAACAAATAAAATAATATAAAATAAAAGCCATCCTAATACATATGAGATGGATAGAAGCAAAGACTGAATGATGTGAATATTTTGTACAACAACACAAAATGATACATTTTCTAAAACATCACTTATAGTAATAAACTATAATTTTCTGCATTTTACCTATTGATGATAATTATTTTTATTTGTACATGGGACATAAATTATTTCAAGATAAAAAAAGAAACAGACTGGACTAGAGCTACGATACAAATGACTTGTGATTGGACACTAGGACACTCTGGTCACCCTTTCTGACTATTAACTGCGAAAACATAATCAGAGTTTTCTCTGCTATTTTCCATGATTAAATTAATTTTGGTAGGGGAAAATTTTTTGGGTCTAAGGAACCATTTTTCATTAGGTCTTCTGTAAATAATCAAGGGCATCTTGTTGTTCATACAGTCAGTCAATAGATAGATAGATAGATAGATAGATAGATAGATAGATAGATAGATAGATAGATAGATAGATAGATAGATAGATAGATAGATAGATAGATAAAGAGGAGAACAGGCATGCCGCCTGTTCTCCCAGGGCTGTAGGCCAAAACGGAAGGACAGATGGAATGGAGAAGGAAATAACTTTACGCTCGACTGGACTAATATGTTGGATTGACCAGCAGAAGCTGAGAGTTGGGAGTGGTTCCATCCCTCATAGACAAAGTGGCAGTGTTCCTCATATGGGATCCCAGTTGGGACACGTGCAGGAATGCTTGGGAGAAGGAGTCAGGCTTCCTGGGGGTCAAGACAGGACGCTGTCAGGGGAGGACTTCCCTGATTTCCTTATAGCCCGGAAGTGCTTCCTGGAAGATATGTCATGGCACCTTGAGGCATTCCTGGGTCCGGCATAAAAGGAAGCCTGCTGCCACACATCAGAGTTGGGAGGCAGCGGGTGACACTTAGTGGAGGAAAGACGGAGGAAGAATAATCGTGATTTACTGTTTAGTTGTGGTTTAGTAATGGAGAGGTGATTATGGAACATGCATTGATGGAATAAAATCCTTTATGTTATTCATTCAGTGTCTGGTGAGATACTGTGTCTGTGGTTTGGGGCTCTCTGGCCCCTGTGTGGTCACAACAGATAGATAGATAGATAGATAGATAGATAGATAGATAGATAGATAGATAGATAGATAGATAGATAGATAGATAGATAGATAGATAATATTCATGGCTAGACTACAGTTTATAAATATATGGATATATTATGATGTATGGAGTCTCTTGTAAAAGTATCTTTGACTAATTCAATAATTTTAAAGAATAATAAATTTTGTTCTCTGTGATGTATTTATTTCAAAGCACTGAAACTCAGAATTTATTTTTCTTTATGTATTATTGTTTCAAAGACACTGCCTAGAAAAGTTCAGCCCTCATAACTCCCTCTGCCAAAATATGTGAGGCTTTTGAGAGAGTTCAACAATCAGTTTGAATGATCTAGAAGTTTAGTAGCTGAAGCTGAAGTAATGATGCAACCATATCAAATGGATCCGCATAACAGTGGTCTGTATTGGAGATTGACACAAAAGAAGCCATTACTCAAAAAATAACCATGTGAAGTCTGGAGTTTACCAAAAAGCACAAGAGTGACTCGTCTGTGTGGTGGTGGAACAAGTTTTCTGCTCAGATGAGACCACGATGAAGCTGTCCTCACTTTTAAAAATGACTGCTGTGAAGTATGGTGGTGGAAGCATTATCCTTGTCCCAAACAGAGACTGGGACCAGAAGTTGATCTTTTAACAGGACAATGATCATAAACACAAGGCCAACCTAATCCCAGAGGGTGTAGCAACACTGTTTCTTCCAACACTTTAATAAAGACAGAGGGCTTGTAATTTATCAACAAAAGTCAACACACAATAGACTGGACTTCTCACGTGAATTGAAGCAGACGATGTAGAAGAGAAAGTTTTAATACACAGCCCTCAACTCCTGGTCTGGCAGCAAGTTATACTCACTGTCACAAAAAGGTTTCGGGATGGCCACCCCATATACTTGGAAAAGCTATTGAAATAACACCATTTGAGCCTATAAACCATCTCTAATGGACATATGTGTAACAATATATTATATATATATATGGTTGAAATAGTTTTACTGTCAAATAATGCAAAGAGTATGCAACATGTGTTTCATCCTAATTCTGGGCTCATCAGGCGTACACACTTACTGTACCCCCCTCTCGGGGAATCGAACCTCGGACGTCAGCACCAGAGGCAAAGCCTCTAACGTTGCGCCATGGCGTATGGTTCGTTCATTTGACAGCATGTAGATCGGGGTAATTACATTCATATATGTAGTGGACTGTAGGGGGTGACCATGTTCAACCCAAATGACAACCAAAAAACAACAAAAGTAATAAATGAAAAGGGGTTATTACTAAAACAGGTGAACAGTCAAAACAGTGATCCCATAGTCACCTAGGGGCTTAAAAGAACAAAAACCCAAGTCTTCTGGCTCTCCTATTCACTCTTTACTTACTAGTTTACCTCTAGTAATGGATTCCTACCAACTCCAAGGCCCCCTGTGTACCTTCATGAATGTTTCCGGGTTACCTGTCAGTGCTCAAAGGTCTGCAGGTACCCATGAGGAGCTCACCCTAGTGGCATAGGTTTCCCTGCAAACTTCTCATACCACTGAGTGTGATTGGAGAAGGCCAGACTGTCTGTCCTCCCCAATACTCCTCCAATATAACTGCCAGTTAAGTCCAGTGATATTACCAAGGGCAACAAGTCAGTTGTTTTCTGTCCCACTTTCACTTTTTATACAGTTTGGTAACCTTTTCCCATATTCGCTGTTTAGAAAACAGTTTTTCATAGCAATTGTATGAATCAGTGGTGTCACTTCCCAGAGATAGGTATAATTAAACTTAACTCATGTGAAATACCTTAATTATATACAGGTTGACTATTTATATAAATTTATTTGTTTTGCACAAGCAACTATTTAAATGTAGCATATCAAAGGAAGTGCATATTTTACAGCAGTTATTTTCAAATAAAGAATGAAGGAAAGTGTTTAAAATACAGTGGATTTTTTTTACATAAGTCAAAATAATATATAAAAAAGGAATGTCAATAAATCTTAGTAAAGCCTTTGATTTTCTTCATGACCCTAGTTTGTATGTCAAGAAGCCAGCATTCTTTGAAGAATACTATAATACAGGTAAAACTGTTGAAGCACTTAGCTGTTTTTATAAGTTTAACATTTGGGAATGTATGCTTAACTTCTCACCAAAGACAGTTGTCAGACTCATTATCTAAGACCGTATAATACTAATCAAGTCTTTCGGAAGACCCAAATGTTATATGAATGGCAGCCTCTAATAAATACCTCCCTTTCAAGTTCTGTGTTCAAAGCTTGGCTGGTCTGGAAAGTCTGACATGGGTTGGAAAATAGCCAGATTCAATCGACATGGTTATGTTTCCTGAGCTATTATGTGTTATGTGTAAAATGATACAGATATGTCTGCCAGCTATGCTTTCTTTATATGAAAAAAACTTTATGTACATGTACATGAAAAATGTTACTAAAAAGTAATTATTTTTAATCACTTTTATCAAAGCGAAATGTTTATAGTCTGATAATT
Source organism: Erpetoichthys calabaricus (assembly GCF_900747795.2). Taxonomy (NCBI): domain Eukaryota; kingdom Metazoa; phylum Chordata; class Cladistia; order Polypteriformes; family Polypteridae; genus Erpetoichthys; species Erpetoichthys calabaricus. The sequence continues at coordinate 56,585,939 of NC_041406.2, read as the reverse complement.
CCCAAATTTACCTTCAGTGAAATATTCTATTTATTATTTTGAATTGACAAAAAAAATCAGTCTTCATAAATAACATATAATTGTGCTGAAATGTTAAATAAATATTGTTTCAAAAAAAAAAAAAAAATTTTCTGAAATTCTTGTAGAAAAGTTTTAATCACCTCTAATTAGATTGTGATAATTAGTAGGCATGTTATAGTACCTGGATATATATTTTTTTGCATTCCTAAAAAAAAATTTAACATCCCAGAATGCTATAAACTTAGACAGATAGCTGTGAAGATGTACATAGCTAGAAATTGGAAGCATTTGGAAAAAATGAAGTAAGTATTTATACTGGCACAAATTCAAAACACACACTCAAAAACATAGACTGAGGATAAAATGAAAATATGGATGCTGGCCCACGAGCTATTCCAACTGGATGCTTTGGCGTTGCTTCTCTGGGTCTATTGATTCAACTGAAATTGTCTAGGGTTGTTGTATTGGCTTCCCCCTACTGTATCATTACTAAACACTTAGTCTTTTCTGGGCTGTTCTTTCTCTGTGAATTCCTTCCATCCTTTTCAAAATCCATCTTGTTCCATTAAAATAATACAATACAATAAAAAAAAATCTTAACCTAAATTGGCCCCCAGATAGAATATAGGACCCTGTACTTGAGAAACTTGGCTTCAATAAAAGGTAACTCCTGTAATGATATTTCATCATTCATCAACTTTGAAACCGATTTTTTTTCCAATTGAATGCTTTGTTTGGCCATAATTGGGGACATGGAAGAACTACACATACACTGAACATATTAAAGTTCAATTTTTCAAACCAGAATGTGATCTACACTATAAGACACCACTCACTGATGATCAATGAAGCATCAAGCGAATATATATAAAGAATTCCTTACATTTTCTGGTGAATGATGCTGAAAAATAAACGTGTAAATGCATGCAAACATAATGAAAAGAAAAAACGTTTAGGGAAAAGAGAATGCTTAAGTGAATTCCTGGCAGACTAAGGAGATGGTTGGAAAATAAATGGAAGAATGGAAAATGTGAGAAAATTTCTTTATGGCAAAGAGTTCACATGCTGAGAACAACACTACTATGTACTGGACACTGTGACTGAATTCATCCGGATACAGAAGATACGGACAGCAAGCACAATTATTGTCATGGGTGAGAGAGGTGCTTGATGCTGATGTGGTAAGTGAAAATATATTGTACTCTACTGTGGATAAAAGCACACGTAAAAAGGTTTGGGGTCTCATGATCATGACCTTGACCACCAGAAATTATGTACCGCTTGTTTTAGTGGTTTTAGAGGTCAAAGATTCTTGAGGTCACCTCTATTATGGTGTTAGATAAAATTTTAACAATGCTCAAAAAAAGTAACATTCTCCCACAATGCCATATTCTTTTTCTTATGGGTGTTGTCATTTTGAGGAGTATTTGTGGACAGCTGCCACAATGGTAGGCAGTGTTAACCAGACATGTGAAGTGCGTATCATATCCAAGTCAAGAGTCTCCTTGATTGGACTCAACCCAAATCTTTGAACTGCAATTACTCTGTATTTTTGAAATATTTCTGGTTAACGAATTCCAGCTTTGCTTTTTTGACTTTAACATTAACATTTTGACTCTGGTTAAGTGTGCATCTATTGGTTTTCAAATTCCTGCCCTCTTTATTTGACTACAATTTTTGTCACATGTAATAAGTCTTCATTATTTGTTTTTTGTCTTCCTTGTTACAACCTACCACATGTTGTTTTGGATACATTTCTTATCCTGACCCCTTTTCTAAATAAATTCCACTGCTGTTCATGTTTAGTCAGCACAGATGGTGTTTGTCACTTATTTTGGCATAAAGAAGTGCAGGAGTTATCAGCACTATTGTGTCTTATGGCAGTGCTAGTCCCAAAATGATGGCCTCTTTTGGTTATTTTGGTGCTCTGTTCTTTTTGTAGTTGAATGACCTGAAAAGGTAGGGTGAAGACTGGGCTGTTATGACACCACATTTCCTCCAATCATTCAAGGTCTTCCTCACCGGGGGCAGAAATAAACTGCTTTGCAAACTCTCCTTCCCTGATCATAGATTATTTGATTTTTTCTGTTATAGAGCTTTTCATTAACAAAAGTAAGGCCCTGCACACTTTTACTAGCAGAGCTTAGTTAAAAAGCATTCCCAAACTATGACAGCCACATTTGGAGTAACACCAGAAGGGATAACATTATTTAAGAGAAAATCTATTGTGGCATCCTTTACTATGCTGCTCAGAGAGAGTCTTTTCTTACTTAGATGAAAGAATCCTAAACCACTGCTCATAACTCAATGGGAAAGTACTGTCTTACAATATCTTAAAGTGGAATAAATTAAATTCTCTCCATCTGAGAATTGGTTCAAGAATTTTTTTATAATTTGGCCAGAAGTCATTAACGTAATCGTAAAATTGTGTGCCAGGTCTTTGCTTGATCTTTGCAATTGTTTTAATATCTATGAGGAATCATAGAGGGCCTTTTGGGAAAAGATGCTATATGTTTTCTTTTTAGTTTGATAGTTTGATTTTTTTCAACTTGGAATAAACTGCTAATACCGTTTTATGCTTATGTGAGTGTATCTTTGATTGTATTGTGTGTTACTGTATGAGTTTGTTTTGCATTATGTCAGCAGAGATTTGTTTTAAAAGAAGCTAACATGCCCACACAAGGTGTCAAAACTTTTACAAACTCAAGTGACAAGACATTTTTAGAGAATAACTCCAGAACAAAATCAAAAAGGAATGTTTTATGGAAAAGAAAATCTGGTTTTGACTCATTTTATTTTGTGACTTTGATTCTAGTTTCAGTCCTAATAATGTTAAGATATTTCATGAATTAAGTATAATGTTCTAATGTTCTTTAAAGTTCTAATGGCACTACTACTATTCCTGATATTCTGCTTATGCTTAAATGAAAGTCCTTTACAATTGCTGCTATTTGCCAAATACATAGGACTTCCAACCCGTTTGTTGAACATGTTAAATGGTGAGCCGGCACAAGCAAGCATCTGTATTAGGTGCTTTACAAAGGAGACCCTAATTCCAAAAACTGGTGAATCTACAAGGAATATTTTTATAGACCATGGGTGACCCAAGTATTACATCTCTAGAGATCAGCTATTAGAGATTCAACTTGAAAAACTCTGGGTAGAAGATTGGAACCTTATTAAACCTAAGATCATCTCGTTCAAAGAATCTTAACTTTGCGTCTTCTTTTTGCTTCATAGTGGTAAATCTACTTTTAATTATGATCTGCCTGTAAGCATTCGTTTTGGTTGTCTGAGCTTCCCAAAGATATAGCCTGTTTTCTCAGCTTAGTAATTTTGATGCTTTCTTAGAAATCTGCCTCTTACATCTACAGTAGCATCAGTGTATTAAGGGCAGGTGGAGCACAGCCCCTCCGACATTACCCAGCAGATGGCACTGTTGTTCAAAAGTTGAGTAAAAGCAAACTCCCCATTAACTTAGTTAGCAATGTTTATAGCATCCTCAAAATCAAATTTGTCAAATTTTCCATGATATGACTAAAGCAAATTCTTGTCTAGAAAAATGCTTTTTTGAGTATTGTTTGGACCAGCCCTTGAACCCTTAAGTACTTGCGGTATGCCTTTGCTCAGGTGTGCATGTGTACTGCCTGAACCTTTCAGTTCTGTCTTGGGGTAGAAGGATAGTTTCCTTAAACAATGCATTGGTTCATTTTTTGTGTTGCGATTTAAAGCATGCATAAACTTGTAAATCTTCATTTTTTGAAGTGGGCGCCATTATTATGAGTCAAGACAAATGTGTATATACAATACAATTTAGTACTTTGCCCTTTGGAAATTTATGCATATTTATTTCTATATTTGGTTTACATTTTATTATCACTGGTTCTGGTAGCATAATACATTGTGAATCTCCATGTCTCCCAAGCTCCCTAACAGGACCAGTCTTGCACACGTCCTTCTATGCAATACCGTGATCTTTTTTCAGCAATGTCCCCTGCCTGCATAGTCACAGTACCTCACATTGTTCACTTGTGGTCAGAGGAAATACCAGCTGCGCTTACTTTCTCCAACTCTGTGAGCTGAGCCATGCCAGGATCATTCCTGAAATAGATGGTGATTGTGTACTAAAGCTAAATGATTTAAGCAGAAGAAGGACTCTTGTAAGTTCTGATCTGTAAGTGCTTGATTATTACTGTCTCACTCACGTTCACAAACAGCACACACACAGACACTTTATTAATCCCAAAGGGAAATTCACATACTCCAGCAGCAGCATACTGATACAAAAAACAATATTAAATTAAAGAGTAATAAAAATACAGGTAAAAACAGATAATAACTTTGAATAATGTTAATGTTTACCCCCCCCCCGGGTGGCATTGAAGAGTCGCATAGTCTGGGGGAGGAATGATCTCCCCAGTCTGCCAGTGGAGCAGGACAGTGACAGCAGTGGATGCAGTGGATTCTCCATAATTGATAGGAGCCTGCTGAGCGCCCTACTACTATAGACTACTTAAGTGTTTTATTACCATTTTGTTATTAAAATTTTTGTTTACCACTGTATGGGTAATTCAGAATTAAGTATAGAAAGCAAAACAATAAAAATTAGTTTCTTAAATAATTACATTGGCTGTCAAGAAATGGAAAGCAAATTTAAAAATTGTCGTTTTAAAATGTACCGTCATTAGTTTGTGTTTTGAGAAAACAGTGAAAGAGTTGTACAGCTTTGACTTAAACAAATGAATGAAACAAGGAGCAGTTAGAGAAATCATGGATAAAATAGTCTTGGATCATATAAAAAAATAACTCTTTTATCTACACTAAATGATATGTGAAATTTTTGGGAAGTAGCCAGGTAAAGACTTTCAAGGCTGTCATTGAATTTATAAATATGACAAGGTCATGACTTTAGCTGCCATGGGGTTGGAGACTGATGTCAGGATTTGCCTTGGTTTCTACTCTCAACCAATCTGTTTGCACCTGGCTCCTCTTATTCGATGCAATATTAATTATGTTGATGTCGCCTGATGGGAGGAACTCTGGCATTGTGATTTAACATCATGCCTTTAGTGTAAGTGCTACTAGTTTATCATTTTAGTGCTTAGCTTTTTATTAACTTTTTATTGTTTTGTTCAGTTTCTTTTTTTTGTACTGTTTTTCAGAAATGTTTGTCTGTTTTTTGTGTTTTTCTGCTTAGAGTTTCTTGACCTCTGCTCTTCTATGTAATGCATTATATTTCATTTTTACTTTCATGACATGACTGCTGTTCTGCCTGCTTCCAGAGGACCCTTAACTCCAGCCTAAGTAGTCTGCTGTTCAGATATTGGCTTTTTCTCAGTAGAAACAAATACTGAAGAGCTGTACCCAGTGCTTAGAAGTGCAAATTCATAAACTTACAGTATTCAAAAATGCACAACTGTAACATTATGCTTTGTAAAGACCATGCAATATTATAGTCGTTACACTGGAATATTTCCATAAAAAAAAAAAAACAAGAAACTAGATATATAGATGTATAAATCATATTACAACAACAGAACAATGGTTGTATTACAAATATGATTAGGGATGGAAAAAATTGTTTTCAATTCAATTTAGATTGCATTTCAATAAATGAATAATAGCCTCCATTATTTCTGGCAGCTGACTTGAAAAAAAAAGAAAGAAACCCAGAATGCTTTCATGAAGATTCCATTGTTAAAGGGCATTAGGCTGGCACATCACCTGTGGGTACTAAGCCATGACGACCCACTAAAAGGATGGCAAAGTGCAAGTCCAAGTTGTTAATTAAAAGAAAAACAATCTCCCACTGGGTTTTTTTTCCACAGGTTAATTGGAGTTTTTGTTTTTTCTATACTGTATGGCCAACTGACCTTATCATGGGACTTGCATTTAGAGACTTAAAAAAAGCAATTCTATTTTTAAGGACTCTATTATTATTATATATCTATCTTACAGTATATACATATGCATTATTTATTTTGTGTGTACTAGTCAGTCAGTCATCGTCCATCCCGCTATATCCTAACACAGGTTCACGGGGGTCTGGTGGAGCCAGTCCCAGTCATCACAGGGCTCAAGGCAGGAACAAACCTCAGGCAGGGTGCCAGCCCACTGCTGGGCACACACACACACACCATGCACACACTAGGGACAATTTAGAATCGCCAATGCACCTAACCTGCATGTCTTTGGACTGTGGGAGGAAACTGGAGCACCCGGAGGAAACTCACACAGACACGGGGAGAACATGCAAACTACATGCAGGGAAGATCCGGGAAGCAAACCCAGGTCTCCTTACTGTGAGGCAGCAGCGCTACCAGTGCGCCACCGTGCCGCCCTTGTGTATACTATTTATGCATTATTTTTCCTATCTAGTTATCCTATCAAATATTATAAGCGACTTTCATTCTTTAATACTAATTTTAATGCATGTAGGACAGTTCTGGAGAATATAATATGTCTAATATTACCAAATGATAATCATCTTATATTGAAAAAATTTGTATGGAATAGTCCATGCAGTACTTTCATGTAAATTACTCCTTAGTGATACCACAGCGTTATCACTTAAAGGAAAATTTTACAATACAATACAACCAAATGTACAGTACAATAAAATAGAATCAAGTACATTAGCTTATATAATATCTGTTGTGAACACAAATGTAGATTAAAATAGACAGGAAATTGATTCAAATGAATATTTTAAATAATATTTAATTTAAAACTAAACACACTGGGTCAAATTAAGTAAACAAGCTGCATAGATAGACAGATTGGTACAAGGATTGCCTAATGCCACTGTGCACAGTGACCTATACAGATCTATTGTGGTTTTTGTATGTTTGTGTGTTTTCATTTCTTTCTGTTCATCATCAAGTATATGCTCTGGTAGGGCAAACAAGCTGACAGCTATGTTCACTTATAAATTTATTTCTTGTGTGTGTCTCTCTTTGTGTGTGTGTGTGTGTACTTGTAAATATAAATCAGTTATGTATAGCAAAACTACTCATGCAAACATGTTGCAAATCAATAGGCCTAGTTCCATGACTAAGTGGAGGAGACTGCAAAATCTTGGTTAAATTAAACACTGTCTACAGCAGTTATCATTGGACATATAGTAGGTCAAACAGTGTTTGAAGGATATGGGAATAACTACTGAACCAAACTAGACAAAAACAATAGGTCTGGAGGCAGTAACAAGACAAATATAATGCAGCTGGTTTGAAGAAGCTAGGTCAAGTTTTTGGACATTATTGTTGTACATAGGTTTGGGTATTTAGGTAGATATTAGAAACCACTTGTTTGAAATGTTCTGAATCTTTGCTGGGATGTAGTTATCCAGGAGCTCTACAAAACCCAAAACAATGCATCATTTTCTGACACAAATTGTAATTTTAAGACATGGAAGATCTATTTTGATTTTCCACAGACACACACACGCACATCAACTTTTCTCAACATTTTAAATATCATAGAATCAGAATCTGAGCTTAACTCGATAGTGATAGTCATCACCAAACAGGACAAATACAAACAATTGAATATTCATTAAGCAGATATTTTTGATTAGAAGTTACTTCAAATAAAGCTCCTAAAGGATCATTGTGAACACAAACTTGTTTTTTTTTTCTAGAAAGGGGTTAATTAGGTGTTCGAATACACTCTCAAAAGTAAGTACTGTATTAATTTTTGATTGTCATTTTCCACAGAAATGTAAGCATTGTATAATCTTAATACATAATTCGCCAGTCTCCTCACTCACTCACTCACTCACTCACTCACTCACTCACTCACTCGCGTCCGTGCAAAGCCGAATGCGCAGTCGCCTTCTGCGCATATCCGAAGCCTTCTGCGCAGCTGCCCGAAGAACCTTACGAGACCGACATTGCGGCAGGCGGCGGATTTACGACTGCGAAAATTCAAAGAAAAAGGCGACTACGGCCGTGAAAATTCAAAGAGAAAGGCGACTTCGATTAAAGCTCGAGAGGCCTGAAAGGCGATTTCGACTACAGCTCAAGGCCTAATTACGCATTCATTCAATACACCTATATCAGGTTTGTGGTGCTTATACTTATTACTATTCCACTCGTGCCCGTTTCATCTTACATTGTCGAAATGGGCTCTTTGTCTAGTTTCAATATAATACTTCACACAGATTAAGGAAGAACACATTTTATCTGTTGACTACCATTTACTGTCAAAAAATTTAATTGAAAGCCTATTTTCACCACTGCTTCTCACACTCGTTTTGAAAATGTTGGTATGATTTTGAGATAATTCCTATATTTTCCACAGTACATAGTAAAGGAAGTTGAGGAAAATAAACAAAATTTACTTTTTTGCAAAACTTTTTACCTACATGTAATTGAAAAATCTGTGCAATTATAGTTTTATTTATGGAAAAGTTGCAGTAAGATTCAAAAATATTTTTAAGATCAAGTCTTTAACAGTCACAATAACCAGCATATTCCATATATACTGCATTGTCTGTGGAGGACATCTCATAACTCCAAACACTAATATAGGGGTCCAGAATGACAACACACAAAAAAAAAATATCAAAAAATAAAGGCTTTAATAACAAAACCCAAACAAACAATATAGGAGGACAGTAAAGTACAACAAAAAACAGAAAACAATGAACACATGAAAACATTAGTAACCCGTCTACTCTGTTGCACGTTTCCCCTGCTCACCTTACACTGCTCTGATTCTTCTTCCTCTTACTGGCCAGCTGAGCTCTTGTCATCATATGTCTCCCATCTTTAGACTCTCCCATGCCCAGACTTCCCTCTCCCCGGCCACTTCTTCTAGCTCTTCCGGGAGAATCCCGAGGCGTTCCCAGGCCAGCTGGGAGATATAGTCCCTCCAGCGTGTCCTGGGTCTTCCCCGGGGCCTCCTCCCGGTTAGACGTGCCCGGAACACCTCACCAGGGAGGCGTCCAGGAGGCATCCTGATCAGATGCCCGAGCCACCTCATCTGACTCCTCTCGATGCAGAGGAGCAGCGGCTCTACTCTGAGCCCCTCCCGGATGACTGAGCTTCTCACCCTATCTTTAAGGGAGAACCCAGACACCCTGCGGAGGAAACTCATTTCAGCCGCTTGTATTCGCGATCTCGTTCTTTCGGTCACTACCCATAGCTCATGACCATAGGTGAGGGTAGGAACATAGATCAACCGGTAAATTGAGAGCTTTGCCTTATGGCTCAGCTCCTTTTTCACCACGACAGACCGATGCAGAGCCCGCATCACTGCGGACGCCGCACCGATCCACCTGTCGATCTCACGCTCCATTCTTCCCTCACTCGTGAACAAGACCCCGAGATACTTGAACTCCTCCACTTGAGGCAGGATCTCGCTCCCAACCCTGAGAGGGCACTCTACCCTTCTCCGGCTGAGGACCATGGTCTAGGATTTGGAGGTGCTGATTCCCATCCCAGCCACTTCACACTCAGCTGCGAACCGATCCAGAGAGAGCTGAAGATCACGGCCTGATGAAGCAAACAGGACAACATCATCTGCAAAAAGCAGTGACCCAATCCTGAGTCCACCAAACCGGACCCCCTCAACACCCTGGCTGCGCCTAGAAATTCTGTCCATAAAAGTTATGAACAGAATCGATGACAAAGGGCAGCCCTGGTGGAGTCCAACTCTCACTGGAAACGGGTTCGACTTACTGCCGGCAATGCGGACCAAGCTCTGACACCGGTTGTACAGGGACCGAACCGCCCTTATCAGGGGGTCCGGTACTCCATACTCCCGGAGCACCCCCCATAGGATCCCCCGAGGAACACGGTCGAACGCCTTTTCCAAGTCCACAAAACACATGTAGACTGGTTGGGCGAACTCCCATGCACCCTTCAGGACTCTGCTAAGGGTGTAGAGCTGGTCCACTGTTCCGCGACCATGACGAAAACCACACTGTTCCTCCTTAATCCGAGGTTCGACTATCCGACGGAAACCTCCTCTCCAGAACCCCTGAATAGACTTTTCCAGGGAGGCTGAGGAGTGTGATCCCTCTGTAGTTGGAACACACCCTCCGATCCCCCTTCTTAAAGAGGGGGACCACCACCCCAGTCTGCCAATCCAGAGGCACTGTCCCTGATGTCCATGCGATGTTGTAGAGACGTGTCAACCAAGACAGCCCTACAACATCCAGAGCCTTGAGGAACTCCGGGCGTATCTCATCCACCCCCGGGGCCCTGCCACCAAGGAGTTTTTTGACCACCTTGGTGACCTCAGTCCTAGAGATGGGGAAGCCCACCTCCGAGTCCCCAGGCTCTGCTTCCTCATTGGAAGGCATGTTATTGGGATTGAGGAGGTCTTCGAAGTACTCCCCCCACGACCCACAACGTCCCAAGTCGAGGCAACGTGGGTCCCCCTTCCCATGGGCTCACCACCTATGGGAGGGGCCAAGAAGGTCGGGTGCAGTGTGAGTTGGGTGATGGCCGAAGGCGGGGACCTTGGCGGTCCGATCCTTGGCTACAGAAGCTGGCTCTTGGGACATGGAATGTCACCTCTCTGAAGGGGAAGGAGCCTGAGCTTGTGCGTTAGGTTGAGAGGTTCCGGCTAGATATAGTCGGGCTCACCTCGACGCACAGCTTGGACTCTGGAACCAATCTCCTTGAGAGGTGCTGGACTCTCTACCACGCTGGAGTTGCCCCCTTGAGAGGCGCCGAGCGGGTGTGGGTATACTTATTGCCCCCCGACTTGGAGCCTGTACATTGGGGTTTACCCCGGTAGATGAGAGGGTAGCCTCCCTCCGCCTTCGGGTGGGGGGACGGGTCCTAACTGTTGTTTGTGCATATGCACCGAACAGCAGTTCAGAGTACCCACCCTTTTTGGAGTCCCTAGAGGGTGTGCTAGAGGGCATACCTTCTGGGGACTCCCTCGTACTGCTGGGGGACTTCAATGCTCACGTGGGCAATGACAGTGAGACCTGGAAGGGCGTGATTGGGAGGAATGGCCCCCCCGATCAGAACCCGAGTGGTGTTTTGTTATTGGACTTCTGTGCTCGTCACGGATTGTCCATAACGAACACCATGTTCAAGCATAGGGGTGTTCATATGTGCACTTGGCACCAGGACACCCTAGGCCTCAGTTCGATGATCGACTTTGTGGTCGTGTCGTCGGACTTGCGGCCACATGTCTTGGACACTCGGGTGAAGAGAGGGGCGGAGCTATCAACTGATCACCACCTGGTGGTGAGTTGGCTTTGATGGTGGGGGAGGATGCCGGTCAGGCCTGGTAGGCCCAAACGTGTTGTGAGGGTCTGCTGGGAACGTCTGGCAGAGCCCCCTGTCAGAAGTAGCTTCAACTCCCACCTCCGGCAGAACTTCGACCATGTCCCGAGGGAGATGGGGGACATTGAGTCCGAATGGGCCATGTTCCGTGCCTCTATTGTTGAGGCGGCTGACCGGAGCTGTGGCCGTAAGGTGGTCGGTGCCTGTCGTGGCAGCAATCCCCGAACCCGTTGGTGGACACCAGCGGTGAGGGATGCCATCAAGCTGAAGAAGGAGTCCTACCGGTCCCTTTTGTCCTGTGGAACTCTGGAGGCAGCTAATAGGTACCAGCAGGCCAAGCGGAATGCAGCTTCGGTGGTTGCTGAGGCAAAAACTCGGGCATGGGAGGAGTTTGGGGAGGCCATGGAGAACGACTTTCGGACGGCTTCGAGGAGATTCTGGTCCACCGTCCGGCGTCTCAGGAGGGGGAAGCAGTGCAGTGTCAAGACTGTATATGGTGGTGATGGTGCTGCTATATAAATGCAAAGAATTATTATTATTATTATTATAATTAGTCCACTAGATAAGACACATATTGTGAAAATAAATAAATCTTGGGACATTTATAGTAAATAATGTACTCTTACTCAAAAGTACATTTAAGCCATCCATTTAAGCCTTAAGGCATAGATGGCTAGAATTGTTCAGTTGGACAACTGAGTTATTTGTACAGTGTAACAGGGTTTACTGAAGATCTACTTAAAGGAATTGTCAAAGGACTGATAGGAAAACAAGCCAGAGTCTGCCACGAGTGAAGTCCATATAACCTGAACAAAGTCAAAAACTCAAAATGAAATTCAAACTCAGAGGTTTTCTGGCAAGATTTTTCAAAAAATAGTTTTATTTTTTTACCTTTTTGACAAGTTGAACCACGTGTTTAGTCATAATGTTTAGATACTTCACCATGTTTCCCTTCTTCTTTTAAAGTGAAATTATCCTAAAATGACACACCACACAAGTCAGCAGCATATTGCAATGTAATGCACGACGTCCATGCCCACATAATGACAATGCCCTTTGGAAAAAAATGAATTATTTTAAAAGAAAACAAAAATTATAATGTTTAGAAACAAGACAAAAGAAACCACACATATGTCTAATGGGTTTCCATCACAGAGTTGTGAGAAAAAATTGAGGGTCCTAAAGTATCTGTTTACAGGTCAACACTTTTCAAAATGAAACGAGGACTCAACATATCCATTATATTACATACTAATAAAAAAGTTATTAAAGATATTTGTTGGGTCAGTTATTTATTTCTCACATTAACAGCACAAATTGGGGTCTACATTATAAGGGATGGCACTGTGCTACAGTGGGTAGTACTGCTGCTTCACAGCTCCATGGGCTGGGTGTGTTTGAGTGTGGACTGATGACTGAGCCCTTCAAGCTGTCAATGGCTGTGCTCTGCCTTGTGCCTGATGCTTTCAGAAAAGGTTCAGCTTTCCACGACTGTATTAAACAGTAGTAAACTGGATTAATAAGCATCAGTAAATAAACACATTATAGTTGCTTAATTTTGAATAACATATAAATTTTTGCAAACTTTCTATATTCCCACCAGCAAATATTTGTAATTGCTTCCTAAGATTTAAATACTTCTCTCATGCTTTCAAAAAATTTTCACAAACAATAAACCTTACGATCTTCCGCTATAATTGTTAAGAAATGAATGAGAATGCTTGAAGGCCATTGATAAGTATTCTGTGAGCTGATTTGTTTAACTGTTTATTTTTTTATTCTTGCTTCTATTGTTCATTTATAGAAATGTAATTCATGCTGAATAAAATGCATCCATTCACCCAAATCCTTAACAAATTGAAACTGGGTAACACTAAACATAAAGAAATTTGTGTTTTCTGCTCCAATGAAACACTAAATTATAATTCTCACAGTAAATGTTGACTGTCTGTGACTAAGGATCTTTAAAAGGATTTCCATTTTACCATTTTAAGATATGTAAATTGTTTAGAGTAGTTCTGAAATGTTCATATCACTTACACGTTCAATGTTCAGGCACACAGTAAAGGATTGTGGATACTGAACCTCTGTACTATTGTGTGTTCCAGTTTTAAAAGAATAAAGGGGTCATTCTGTAAAAAGATACAGAATTTACAAATGGCACTATGAGATAGGAGTAGGTGTTTTGGGTTTTTCAGTCCTCTTTGATTACTACACTGAATCTTCATTATATTATTTCATTTCAACCTGAAAAATGCCTCAAAATAATATATTAATATCAGTTAGCTGGCGATGTGAGACAGCCTTGACTCAAATGCTTTTGCATTCAATACTTTTTGGAACAGAACATTTTGAACTATAATTCAGATAAAAAAAAAACTGCCTTAATTTTGAATAAAGAGAGATATAAATACTAATATATTTAACTACAGCATCAAAACCACTGTTTTGCTGGAGATGCAAAAGCAAAAACTGAATGTTGGAAAAACCTTTCCAGCAGACATCTTATATATAAACGTTTACGCGTGGAAGTGTGTGTGTGTGTGTGGGTGTGTGGGGGTGTGTGTGTGTGTGTGTGGGTGTGTGGGTGGGTGTGTGGGTGTGTGGGTGTGTGGGTGTGTGGGTGGGTGGGTGGGTGGGTGGGTGTGTGTCTGTCAGGCCCGGAAGTAAGAGGTGGAGTCGTGGTAAGGGCTCCGCCTCAGAGGAAACAGAAAACTCTCTTAGCCGCTAATAACACCAGCAAGGCCAACATGTCAGCAAAACGAAACTTCAGAAGAAAGACAAAGTTGCTTAGCTGCTAACATCGGCAAAACGGTATCCCTTTAACTTTTCCTCCTGCTGCTAATACACAAGTGAGGTGAGCACGTTGGCAAAACGAATCCTCCTAGGAGAGAGATGCCCAGAGTAGTTCCTTTCAATTACCTGACACCTCTACATTTCAATCTTTTTCTGACAATTTCAGAAGGTGATCTCAGCATCCAGGAAGAGGGTGTCAGTAGCTTTGGAGCCAAGGTAGGTGAACTGATGGACCGCTTCCAGTTTGCAGTCAGAGATGGTGTTTGAGGGTGAACTCTCAACATCTTGTCCCATTACATTAGTCTTCTTCATACTGATGGTGAGGCCAAAGTCCTGACATACTCTGGAGAACTGATCCATCATCTTCTATTGTGAGGGGGTGGTTAGTCCAGCCGCATCATAGATATACAGCAATTTCCTCATTAGGACCTCTCAGACTTTGGTTTCCTCAACATCAGCTAGCTGGACCATCTGAAAAATGAGGAAGTCCCTACACAAATGCCAAGATCCCCAGTCTTTACACCCTGCTGATGCAGCACCATGTGATTTCTGATGGAAGGATCCCCAAGAATCTCTTGTACAGTGAGCTGGCTACTAGCACAAGGGCACAAGGTTGTCCCCACCTCCCCTTTTAAGACCTCAGCAAGCATGACATGAAGTCCATGGGCATTACTGTTAACAGCTGGGAGGAATGTGCCAGTAGCTAGAGATGAAAAGATACGGAGAGAAACCTGAAAAAGCGTAAAAGAGATCATAGCAAAAAGTAATCCAGGTAAAGAGACCAGGCAGCAGTAACATTTTGTGTAGCTGTTGCCAGAGGGACTGCAATTCAGAAATCTGCCTTTAGAGCAAAACCAAGTGTTGCGCTGTCAACACCTCATAATTCCCTATCCCATCCATGTGTGCATTTACTATGGTATTTCGAGAATAAAGGATGCCTCTTAATATACTGTAAGGTAAACCTAACATAGATAGCCCAGATTAGACTGGCCCACCAATTAGTTTATGTGCATTTCAGCCTTAGAAATATCAAAGTAAAATGAAATCACCCTCTTCAGTAATTACATACCATGTATTACTCTTCATTTACTGGGAAATCAAAACACATATTAAACACTTTGACCGTGACTTCCTTAGAATTTGTTCAGTTTGGTAGACTTTATAACTTCAGAGGAAAATTTGTTAGCAACAGGTAAATATAAAACATAAGGCATTTTTACACAGATACAAGGAAATAAGCAAAGACACAAACTACAAACTAGCATTATCATAAGTACACACTATTAAGATTAGTACAAGGAAGAATAATTACCTTTAACAGTACAAAGAATAATAATTCAGAATTTATCTCTACAAGTAACAGAATTCAAAATGTTTATAGCTCCAGGAATAAAATATTTCCTAAATCTGTGGCTCTTTACCCTTGGGCAACAGCTGAAATTTAGGAAAAACAGCATGGCTTATGTCTGACATAATTCAGTCAGCCTTCTTACTAATCTGTTTGTGATAAAGCTCAGTGACAGAGTTCTTCTGCAAATCAAGTTATTTTACTAATTTTTACAGTGTTGTTAAGATTATGTTTATATTCATAATGCTGAGGTTGTCAAATGAACATATAAAAGCAAGTGTAACAACAAATTTAATAAAATACTTATAAAAAACTTACAAAAAAAGTGTCATTACGGCTTTGTTCACTTTAAAATAGTTGCGTTTCCTAAGAAAGTATAGCGGTTTTTGACCCTTCTTACAAATCTGTTCTGTGTTAAGATCAAACATTAACCTGTTACAGATATTTGTAGTGCTCTACCATGTCCACATTCTCACTTTTAATTATTGTTGACCTTGCAGCAAAATAAACCACCAACAACCTGTGCTTATTTTTATCATATTTTCATAAATGATGCAGGTTGCACTGATTTTGCAATGAGTTTTTATTTCTCACACTATTAAGGTTTTACAGAAGTGTCACCAGTATGGAAGATATTGTCCATCCACTCATACATTAATCCATCTTTCCTTCAATCCACCCATCTTTTAACTATCTTTTTGCATAGAGGTACATTTCATTATATTTTTATTTATACAATATAGTGATTCTTCTCTAGGGGTTTGGTTCAGCTACCTGTTTTTTTTGTCCAGTAAACTATTCTTAATTTGTCTTCTGATACTTGCAGTTAAATTAAATGGTGCCGGATCATTTGGCATCAATATAAATACTCCTATACAAGTGTGAATGACTGTATTTGTTCACTTATGCCCTACCTCAAAATATTGTATGTGCCCAGGAATGCCTATGGGCTGAATTTCATCAATATCCACCTTAATAAAAGGAAAAATGTGTGTGTCTTTGTAGCTGTGTTTCTGCCCAGTTGTTACGTCTCTGTTATGTGCCATTTTGTACGGAATTTGTAAAAGCAGTGCCAATAATAGTGATGCACCATCTGTTAGAATGAAAAGTGCACAGCATTTTATTATTACATGCATTACAAAATACTCAAAATATTCAAAAAGTATATTTGATTCAGCAGGTTTTTCACCAAGCTATGTCCTTTAGAAATACCCAAGCTTTACTACAATCCTGACTGATAAAAAAAGATTTTTTTATATTAAATGACAAAGATAAGCAATATATTGTTCATCTGTGTTTTCATTTCTTGCAAGTTTAAGTTCAGTGCAGCATGTCAAGCTACATGTGGTTACAAAGAGCAGGCCTTTCCCCAGCTCCCATTAAAAGGGATTCTTGGCTTAGTTGTAAAGCACAGCTTTTTTTCACATCTCACCTTTTTAAAAATAATGTGTGTCTTTTATAGCTTTCACATACATGATCCCATGATATGATTCCAGCTACAAAATCCAAAGCAAAAATGTTTGGACCCAATCTAAAACAAAAGGTTGGTTTATTGTTTTTTGACGACCATTATTTTGACATCAACAAAATGGTCAAAGCAAAGAGGAATGCAAAATAATAAGTCTGTTACGTTTGTGTAAATGAGCCCTGGAACTTTTGGCCTTCTGCACGTCTCACAACTAGCAGAACAAAGTAGAGGCCTGCTGTGTGGGGAAACTGATGACTCACATCTAATATTAGGTGGAGCCAAGATCGCAATTTCTGCCAAGTTGGCTCTACAGGGATCCTCATTTCGAACCACTCAGGTTTCTTCTTTTAGCAGAGAATTAGAAAACCCAGTAGAGTGTAGCAAAGCATGCGTGTGTGTGTGTGTGTGTGTGTGCTTGGTACAGCATATTTAATAATTGCAAACATACAAATATTTTAATAAGCTTAATGTATACAAACTAGTGAGTCTTAAGCACTGACTCAGTGTATGCTCCACCTCTCTGGGAGAACAAATTAAACTGAGAGCACAGATAATGAAAAGAAAATCATATTTTTATAGTCAGGATTGTTTAAAAAATGTGCTATGTAAATATCAAATATGTCACCTGCTAAAAATGAGAGATATTCTGGTTGAACTTTTGCCAAGAGTTGAAGTTATCAAAGCAAAGAAGTGCAGATTATATGTCAGTTGTGTCTTTGGAGAAAAAAGTGCCTTTGTATGGCATACAGGAGAATGAGCATTAGGTATCAAAGTTTCAGCGGTAAGAAATCATCCACTGTGAGTCACAAACATTTGGGGTTTTAAAAGGAAGGGTGTTGAAGATTCATTTGACTCACAGCTTGACTTTACAAACACTGAAATGTCTGGAATATATGTCCTGGATTTTGAGAACAGCAAGACCATGAATAAAATAATAAGCAGTTGCTGTCTGCAGTTATGTATACAAAATGTTGGCAAAAGACATGACCAGTTCGAAAGGACTGCATCTGCATCACGCTGTGGACTTACATGTCTATGCATTGGTCACCAAAACTTAAAGCTGTAAAAAAAGGTCATGTCAGAATCATAGCCATTGACTATTTAATTACCATTAGCAATTTTATATTGTTGTTTAAAAAGATCTGTTGTTTGTGTGTCCTGAAAAAGAGTAATGGGTGTTGTATTCAGGTATAAAGTCAATTATCTACCGTACTTACTGTAAAGGAAACTTTTTTAACTTATTAAAGGAGAGACTAAAAGGACATGAATTGCAACTGAATGTGTGGCATACTCCTAAACCAGGCAGCATATTGAAAGTTAAAATGAAAGACATACACACAACATTATTTTTGTATATGTACTACATAATTTGTCACTTTGCCCATTGAACAAAACTTGGAAATTTATGAATATTCATTTGCATCTATGCTTTCAGTGTAGAGCAGGGGTGTCCAACTCTGGTCCTATTGAGCCGCAGTGGCTGCAGGTTTTCATTCAAACCATCTTCTTAATTAGTGAGCCATTTTGGCTGCTGATTCACTTGTTTTGCTTTAGTTTTAATTGACATGACTCAGACCCCTTAGTTGTTTTTTTTCCTTAATGAGTAGCCACACAATAATGAGACACAAAACAAGCTGCCACATGACTAGCTAACCTGAAAATAAATAAAGGTGAAGGTCTCGGTCATGTTGGTCTGCTCAGGTCACCAAAACATCTTGATGGTGGTCTTAGAAAAAACAAAAAATCAACAGTGTTCTGTTTCACATCGTATTTCTGTTTGGCTGCCATTTAATGAAGTAACAATTCAATTCAGAGGACTGAATCCTTAACAACAATGCTATTAAAATGAAAGGAAAAGGAGTTAATTAGCAGTGAAAACTGCTTGCTTATTAGGAAAAGGATTACCGGTAGAATGAAAACCTGCAGCCACTGCCACCCACCAGGACTGGAGATGAACACCCCTGGAGTATTGATGTTGAGATATCTTTTAATAGTGTCATTGGCTGGTTGTACTGTATGACAAAAAAACATAGTAAAAGACCATCATGTTGACATTTTATCATCACTGGTATCTTAATACATTATGAAATGCAGTGTCCCGCTCTCTCTCTCCCTGGCTCCCTCACGGGAAGTTTACTGGAGGCCAACTTATTTCTCAGCCTCTCCCCAATGCCAGTGCTGTCACTCTGATCATCTATGGCTCCAATGATCTTTTCTCTGCCACGCCCCCTGCCTGCACATTCAAGCAGCCACCTCTGTCTCGCACCACTCAATTGAAGTTAGAGGCAACAGCATCTATGCTCATTTGTCTCAATTTTATTAGCTGATTCAGGACAGGATCTTACCTGAGACTTACCAGTGGCCATGTAGCCAGGTCAATGAATTTAAGCAGAGTAGCGGGCTTGTAAGTGCTGCTCTTCAAGTGTTTCATCTTCTCTCCACCAAGTCCACTGCCCACAAACCACCCAGCTCCAACTTACACATTTTCATGACAGAATGCAACCAGATAAGGAGTAAAAAGAACTTAAATAGCTTACTATTATGAGGAGTCTAAACTAAATTGAAAACGTCTGCAAATTCAGAATGCCTGGTAACTATAGGAAGTGTACTGAAATTTACATTTCAAGTTAGTTCAAATTAAATAAAATTGAATTTACATTCAATTTCATTTAAATTACATAATGCAGCATGGCAGAAACTTTCTTATTAGTTATAATAGCAACAAACACCTGAAGACATTAGGCAAATGAGAGTAGACCATTCGGTCCATTAAGTCTATTTATTTAGCAGAAAGCCAAGTTTTCTCTATATCTCACTCACATACTTTTTATTTCTGCTTCAGATTCCCATAACTCTTTGGTGAGGAAGTGCTTTCTTTCTTCAGTCTTAAATGTATTTCTCCTTAGTTTTCACCTGTGTCCTTGAATATGTGGTTTTGTATATACTGAATCAATTCAGTCAACACCAGTAAGTGTTTTAAAGACTTGAATTAAGTCCTTGTGCTGCTATCTCTGCTCACTAGTAAAAGTTTTTAATTCTCTGAGACTCTCAGAGTAGCACAGACTTTTTAGTCCTTGGGATGCACCTGACCTCTTATTCTTATGTACAGCTTCTAATGCTACTGTGACTTTTTTTCTAGAGTGATAACCAGAAAGGCACACAATATTTTAGGTGCAGTCTCATTATCGTCTTATACAGTTTGAATGTAGCATCCCTTTATATTCAGCACTTACAACAATATATTGTATTATAATGCTTCCATTTATTGCCTAGACGTTGAAAATGTTATGTCAATGTAAACTCCTAAATCCTTTTGTTAGGGGTTTCTTTCTATATGTCAGCATCACCCGTCTTGTGTTCATAATTCACATTTCTATTGCCTGTATGTAGCTCATGTGGCACTTTTCTACATTAAACTGCATTTTCTAAGAATTCACTCAGTTTTGAAGATTGTTCTGGTCTTTGTATTCCAATGTAAGTAACTGACTCACATTACATAGAACTCCTGTGTGATCCCAGTTCATCATCACAATTCTCAATCAATCTATCAACCAGTTCTGTTTTATATAGTGCTAATGACAACAGACTTCATTATAAAGCAGGTCATCTTAAACAGCAGCAAGAATGCAATATCAAGAACACAACACAAGGTAAAGGAAAAGTCATCCCAGATGGAGGATTGCAGGAATCGTGGGAGAGAGGGGTCCTTTCATCGGATTGGCTGGCCCAGCACTGTTTCAGCCGTGGAATGGCCAAATGGGGGAGGCAGCTTGAAGGATGAGGTCTCCAGGACTCTATACAAATCCAAATCTTATTATGGGATATATCATCTACTGTTAAATTCTGCTCTGTACTTCTAAAATTTATATTTTTTATTTCTTACTATATTGAGAAATTGTTCTGTTCTGTGTACTGTACTGTACTGTATTGTATTGACCCCCTTCTTTTGACACCCACTGCACGCCCAATCTACCTGGAAAGGGTCTCTCTTTGAACTGCCTTTCCCAAGGTTTCTTCCATTTTTCCCTACTAGGTTTTTTTGGGAGTTTTTCCTTGTCTTCTTAGAGAGTCAAGGCTGGGGGGCTGTCATTGGGATTAATAAAGTATCTATCTATCTATCTATCTATCTATCTATCTATCTATCTATCTATCTAAGAGGCAGGGCCTGTTAAAGCCCATTGTGGCACTTCCTGTGTGATTTTGGGCTATACAAAAATAAACTGTATTGTATTGTATTGTAATAGGGTATGTGCCATTTATGTTTGATTCTCTTCTTTCATTGACTCACAATTTTTCTAACAGTTAATTCCTTCCACCACTCACCAGCCACCAGAGAGCCGGCTTTGTTAATCTACTCATTTAAATATCAAATGAACATGATATGTTCATAGTCAAGTGCTTAATTTAATAAAAAGCAACCAACATGCAGTGACATGTCTGATAGGGATATCAATAAAATCCAACCATTAATATCTTTTGGTTCTTCTTCCCATAACAATATTGTAGGAAGCTTGAGTCTGTCTCTGTCACACAAGATGGAAGGCAGGCACTATATTTAATGAGATCCTATTCCATTGCATGGCACACCAGCACTCATTCTGAAGGTTTGGATGACTTAATGCACACATCTTTGGGGTAGATATGATACCAAAGTGAATGAAGAAAATCTATGGGGAGAACATGCAAGCTTCACATATAGTGATTAGACTAAGAACAGAACCCAGGTCCTGGACTTATGGTACAGTAGAGATCTAAAAAAAACATCCATATAATTAAACTTACTTAATGTTCCAGCAGCATCAGACAGAAGGTAAGAACAGTCACTCCTACAGAGCCAATTTAGAGTCACCAATCATCCAAAACAACTCTCAGATATGAGAGAACAACCCCCAAAAACCCTTTAAGAGGGTGAAAAACACACGCACAATGAAAGGATGCAGCATTAAAACCCATAATTCTGAATCTATGATGCAGCAGTCATAAGCACTGCACTATTGTACCTCCTCGGTTTTACATCTACTTTATCTACTTATTATTTTCCATTAGCTGACACCTTATAAATATTATTAGATTGAAAAAGAAACAGTAAATATTCATAAATTATATAACAAACCTGTTGATAGTTGTCTTATGCTTTAAATTTTAAATTGTCCTAAATTTGTGTTCTTTGTATGCAAATTTCTCTGCAATGATGTTTCAATATTCTTCTATTTAACTGGAAGGTCAAGTTGCCATAAAATATTATCAGAAATTATTTGCAGAAAAAAATTCAAAACCGAACTCATCAGTCAGTTTTTTTTTTTTTATTTTACTTTGCAATGAAGCCAATACACAAAGGAAAACATTTGGAATGGAAAATTAAAAAGGATAGTGAGAGTACTGGCTCTGATAGCAACTTCAGCTTTGGCCAAATTCATTTTTATATATTTTTGACAATGAGAAAAATAAAAAGAGGAATATATAAATGAAGAAATTAACAATCTGACAAACAAATAAATAATAATATTGCATATTTCAGCAGTAGGCAAACTTTTTATGCATTTTTGAAGTGGGGAACAGATAAGCTTCCTAGAGTAGGAAAACAGTTCTAACTGGCTCAAAAATCTTGAGAATGACACAAGCATGGTCCTACTCTTAGGAGTATGAGTAATAGCATTTTATCAACTTTCCAAATTTTGGAATCTACTTCTAAGTTCACCAGGATTTAGAAGAGCTTGTGAGCTGTTCTAACTCACTAAACGCTACCAGAAGATGGTGTTCAGGCAGAGATAGGCACACACATTCTGGGAAATGAATGTTTTGGAATGAACTCATAAAAACATGAATTTGACAGAGATGAAATAATATTAGTAACCAATCTTGTACATCATATGCTCACTCAATCTAAACAAACAAGCTATGCACTGTCAGCCAAAATGAAAGTGTTGGCAACGTTACGTTCATTGGCCAAACGTGAGCTCCTACTTCTCACTGGGAGTGAGCGTAGGATACTTCATAACTACTTCTCATATGCAACTCTGTGGTCGGACAAATTCTTATCCTGCTCAGAGTTTTAGTGCAATTCCTAGGAGTAATTCTGAGATGCTTGAAAAAAATAGGCACAGGTCTTGAACTGAACGCTTGTATAGAATGAATGTGTTAAGAAGTCTAGTAAATCATATTGTATAATTAATTAAATAATTAGATAGTGGTTTCCTAAACTGATATCAAGGAAATAACCTTCACATGGTGCTATAAGGATTTTTCTTTTGACAGTTTTTTGTCAGAAAAATCCAGGTAATCCCTCCTACTGCCTAGCTATGCTTTTACCACCTATATTAATGGAATCTGAGACTGAAGCGTATTTGAGCAGATATTCTGGATTATCCATTCTTTTTTTGAACCATCCTGTGCTGTAGTGAGTCAGAATTAGTTCTAGTTGAACTCATTAAATAGCATAAAATAATTCCAGATGGGGCACCGATCCAGTGCATGGAACACACCAATAATCACTAATTGACTGTAGGCCAACTTATTTTCCCAACAGAATAAGCTAGTCATATTTTGCTTTAAATTGGGTTAGCCTTTTTCTGTTTTCAGTTCCTTCCACAGTCATGATTTTTAAAGGACATACATATTACTGAGTTAAAAAAGGCTCATAGAGTTTGCTTTTGAACATTGGTGGTGTGATACTTAATTGCAGATGTCACCATTTTATATTTAGACCTTGGTCATATTTGTTATGATTTTCTGTCCCACAAAAACTTAAAAAGATGGTAGGCCTCAAATCAAAAGTCAGACCTGTTATCCAGCCTGAACACAAACTCAAGAAAAATTCACGGCCTGCAAACCAAACGACTATCTGCTTGTTCGATAGTGAGTGTGAAAGGAAATAATTATGTCTGAGAGGAAGAACTTGTTAACCTCTTTGGTGTTGCATTTTATTCCAAAAAACATGTAAAAAGCATTGCGTTTTGTTTTTGGCATGAAAAATTACATTTTTATTAAATCTCAAAAGTATAATAATGATACAAATAAAAATAGTAATGATGAAAAAAATAATAATATGAAATGAACAATAATAACAAAAATAATAACAACAGTAATAATAATACTACTAAGGATGAAAAAACAGTATATAATCTCAAAATGAGTCCTTTGTGTGGTAAATCGTAAAGCACAGTGAGTGTCACAGTCGGGACAATAATAGCGTGTTTCTTTTTGGATTTTCTTTCCAGATTTATCAGTTTTTGAACAGCACCCTGCACAGGTACGAGTCTGGTTGTTTTTCTGTTGGAAGTATATAATTAATATAACGTCTACCAATAAGACACTCTGAATTGAACCAAGATGTACTGGGTCGACCATGTCTCTTTAGCAGTAGTGTGGACAGTGGATGTGCGGCAATGGTTTGTTCTACAAGCTGGTATATAAAGTTTTCATGAGATACAGTTTTGCCAGCTTTTTGTTTGTATAAGACGAGTGCATTCCAAATGCACTGTTCTACCAGATGATGAAATATCTTTTTGTAGTATTTCTTTTGTTGCCTCTGCATAATGGGATAGAAAGTCAATTCTTCATCCAAATAATCTACGCCACCCACCATGCTATTGTAGTCAACCACAGCACAAGGCTTCGTAACCTGCTTGTTGCCTTTTGCCTGTACAGTGACCATAGCTGCATTATATACAATGCTAAGAAGACAAACATCTTTCTCATCTTTACATTTCAGTGCATGCACTTTACCTTTTTGCCAAGTTACTAGCACACCTCACTGTAATTTACAGTCATGGCCGAAATTATCGGCACCCCTGGAATTTTCCCAGAAAATGCACCATTTCTCCCAGAAAATTATTGCAATTACAAATGTTTTTGTATATACATGTTTATTTCCTTTATGTGCATTGGAACAACACAAAAAAACAAAGAAAAAAAGCCAAATCTGACATCATGTCACACAGAACTCCAAAAATGGGCTGGACAAAATTATTGGCACCTTTTCAAAATTGTGGGTGAATCGTTTTATTTCAAGCATATGATGCTCGTTTGAACTCACCTGTGGCAAGAAACAGGTGCTGGGAATATAGCAATCACATCTGAAGCCAGTTAAAATGGAGAAAAGTTGACTCAACTTTTCTGTTGTGTGTCTGAGTGTGCCACACTAAGCATGGAGAACAGAAAGAAGAGCAGAGAATTGTCTGAGGACTTGAGAACAAAAATTGTGGAAAAATATCAACAATCTCAAGGCTACAAGTCCATCTCCAGAGATCTTCATGTTCCTTTGTCCACTGTGCGCAACATAATCAAGAAGTTCACAACACATGGCACTGTAGCTAATCTCCCTGGACGTGGACGGAAGAGAAAAATTGATAAAAGACTGCAACGAAGGATAGTCCGAACGGTAGATAAACAACCCCAATCAACTTCAAAACATATTCAAGCTGTTCTGCAGACTCAGGGAGCAACAGTGTCAGCTCGAACTATCCGTCGGCATCTGAACAAAATGAAACGCTATGCCAGGAGAGCCAGGAGGACCCCACTGCTGACACAGAAACATAAAAAAGCCAGACTGGAGTTTGCCAAAATGTACTTGAGGAAGCCAAAATCCTTCTGGGCGAACGTCTTGTGGACAGATGAGACCAAGGTAGAGCTTTTTGGTAAAGCTCATCATTCTACTGTTTACAGAAAATGGAATGAGGCCTACGAAGAAAAGAACACAGTACCTACAGTCAAACATGGTGGAGGTTCTAAGATGTTTTAGGGATGTTTTGCTGCCTCTGGCACTGGATGCCTTGACTGTGTGCAAGGTATCATGAAATCTGAAGACTACCAAAAGATATTGGGGCGCAATGTAGGGCCCAGTGTCAGAAAGCTGAGTCTGCGTCAGAGGTCATGGGTGTTCCAACAGGACAATGACCCCAAACATACCTCTAAAAGCACTCAGAAATGGTTGAAGACAAAGCGCTGGAGAGTTCTGAAGTGGCCAGCAATGAGTCCGGATCTAAATCCGATTGAACACTTATGGAGAGATCTCAAAATTGCTGTTGGGAGAAGGCGCCCTTCAAATCTGAGAAACCTTGAGCAGTTTGCAAAAGAAGAGTGGTCGGAAATTCCAGTTGAGAGGTGTAACAAGCTTGTTGATGGTTATAGGAAGCGCTTGATTTCAGTTATTTTTTCCAAAGGGCGTGCAAACAAATATTAAGTAGAGGGTGCCAATAATTTTGTCCAGCCTGGATTTTGAGTTTTGTGTGAAATGATGTCAGATTTGGCTTTTTTTCTCTGTTTTTTTGTGTTGTTCCAATGCACATAAAGGAAATAAACACGTGTATACCAAAACATTTGTAATTGCAACAATTTTCTGGGAGAAATGGTGCATTTTCAAGGAAAATTCCAGGGGTGCCGATAATTTCGGCCATGACTGTACCTTTGCCAAAGTGTTCAGGCATGCCACGATGGTTGGGATACACTGTTCCATATGCGTCAGTCTTTCTTTGCAGCAAGATGTCAAATAGCTCTGGCGAAGTATAAAAATTGTCCATGGTTACACAATAACCTTGATCCAGCAGATCATCTATCAAAGCCAGCACCGATAATGTAGCAATGCCATGCTGGTTGTGTTTTGGATCAAACATTGTTCCTTTCCCTGTGTACAGAACCGAATTCCAAATGTACCCCATTTTAGACTCACAAAGCTCGTAACTTTATGCTCCGAAATTTTGCTACAATGGCCTGGTATATCTCTCAAATTTTCTTCAGTTTGGATGCTAAATGGGTATTCTCATCAAAGTCTTCATTGTTGGTGAAGTGCAGATATTTCATAATTAGTGAAAACCTGCACTCAGACATAATTTATCCAAAGAATGGCAGCACTGATAGCACAGGCTGAGTGATTCTTGGTTCTAACACTTACGCAAGGTGCATCTGTACAATTGCCTGAGAGACATTCAGGTTAACAACACTCAGCTCAGTTTTGACAGCCCGAGTAACGCTTGGGTCTAACGCTAAAGAGGTTAACAGTGCAGTAGCAGTGCTGTTTGTAAAGCTTATTTTTTATAAAACAGAACTTTATTAGAATTACATATAAATGCTTAGAAATTGTTTCTGTTCTTTTGGTAAGCACCTCCTGACTTTCTGAGGAAACTTTCACATGTGATACTGTTTGACACCTCTTGATGTCCAGTTATGCAAGATATTAAGTTTTTTGGTGTTCCACCTATTTTTGGCCCTCTAGTCATTTTTGGCTGACATTTATGTAGGAAATGACAACTTATGATAAAGAGTAAATCAATGTGTATTCAGCAAAAATGATCAGAAGGACTTGAAGTTGTGCATGCCACATCATCTGACCCCAGCAGTTCACCCTTCAATGGGATACAAGTAGGTAAAGTTACTCTTTTTAATAAAACTTTCTACCATTACTTTAAATTTATAGAATTTCACTTTTAATTTGTGAATGTTTAATACATACATTAATTTAAAAATGAACGAAACAAACTAAATAAAATGTAATTATGTGTTAGAAAAAATGTGAAAATTAAAAAACAAGAAAACTGAGAGAAAGGCAAACAAAAACTAGTGATGCATTATTATACGTTAATAGTAAATGGCTGGATAAAACAGAATATATTCTCATACCTTTGTCACTGAGGATTATGAGGAAGGCATTTATCATTTTAGATTTCACGACTGATGTTTTGTTTTCTTTGGCGAAGAATGGGTGTAGGAGTACTTTTTGTTGCCATGATCTCACATTTGCTTTTGCTTATCCATAGACAGGATGGACTGTGTAGTCTGTGTTGCTGATGGGATAAGGAAGTGAGTTACAGGTAGACATATTTCTATGGTTTCATTTCACTTTCCACTTCTCATTTTGTGTACTGTTAAACTGTTAAATTTCATAAGCTGTTTTATTCTGTGCCTGCTGTTAATGTTAATGCTGTTAAATTGATTAATTAGCATAGTGTTTTTAAAATACAGATACCATCATATAAAAAGTATTGAAAATATTTTGAGAAGTGCAGTGGTACAGGAATAATATTTGAATGCCACTCCAAGACATTATCCATGTGGAGTTTGCATTCTCCCCATATCTGCATGGATTTTCCTCCAGGTACTCCAGTTTTCCTCCCTGAAGACCTGCAGATTAGGTTAACTTGCAGTTGTGTTATTGTGAGTGTAAGAGGTGCGCATGAGTGGACCATGTGATGGATGGGTGCCCTATTAAGGACTGTTTCCTGCCAAACACTCAATGCTACCATGGGACAGGCTCTGGCTTCCTATTCCTTAATTTGGGTTAAGTCTGTTTGAGAATGTTATGCTAAAAAATTCTTGATGCTGGATGGTACTTAGTCTCGCAGAGCCAGACGCATAATATATAGGTCTGGAGAAAACCACGACTGAATTTTGCTTATAATTTAGCAGGAGTATTTAGATAGGTCACTGAGTGTCATATTTCTAAACCAATCCAGCGTCTCATGAAGGCAGCAATCAAATTAGGGGTAGTGATTCTGAACTGCAAAGGGCAGTGGTGCTCTTGTTAACCTGGTCTGACAGAGAGCAAGCTTCTGATTACAAGGAGCAGTCTACAGCTTAAAGGTCTCCTAAAAAGACCCCTATTAAACATATACAGTACATGTGTGAAAAGCACACTGCATGTTTCAAAAATAAACATAACCAGTTGAAAGGGAAAAACGTTTCTCTAAAATCAGATTATACATTGGCATTCAAAGACATCAATGGGCTAGAGCTAAAAGATAACGGTACATTGTCGCTATTATTCAAAGTTACAGCGATAGTGTTGGATATAAGGTTGAAAGAATTGGCAGCTATGTTCATGAAAATTTGAATTGCAAAATACACATTTGAAGTAAAGAGTGTGTCATATCACATCAAAAAGAGGTGAAAATGGCTGCTGTTAAGAGGCTGGATAATGAAGAGCAAGAGAAGATGCAGATTTTGGTATTCAAAACACACAAACCAGTAAATATGCCTAACAACGCTTACACCATCTAGCTAAGCCATGGACGAGGTTGCACAGCATCCACCTTCTGACTTCACATCTAAACAAAGAACTAAAGTAAGTTAATATTATTGTCTGATTGTAAATGCAACCATGCCATCTCAGAATATGGCTGCAGTGTTTTAGCACATAGTATATACATAGACCACAATAGTTATCTAAACTCTGTTTGTTGTTTTTGTGCCATATTGTGTTGCAATAGTCAAAATGGCAGAAATATATCATAGCAAACAGAAGCACTTCCTAAATCCTTGTGTCCAAGAATCTATGTATGTGTGTCTGTCTGTCTCTCATTGGTGCTGCGATTATTACAATATACAAATTAATCAGGGAGCTTTAGATACCTTGTGCTACTGAGTTCCTGAATGAATGACGGACATTTCAGCTTTCTGTCTTGTATGTATGTAATATTATTATTATTATCTTCTCTCAGCGTCAAGTTTTCTGTTCAGTTTCTTTGGCCCTCTCCCTGTCTATAGTTATTTTGTGTATTTTTCAAATACATGAGTAGAACTGGGACATTACAGCCTCAAACATTTAAAGTGTGCAGATAGATGGAAACTGGCAATAGATTTTGGGGAAAAAAAACCCTATGGGTATAGTCTTTTTAGCAGCGAATTTTGTTGCTATTCACAACAAAATGTTCAATGAGTTGTCTCTGGACGTGTGTACTTATTTGAGAGTCATGTCTGGCCATGCGAGACTTGGTGCTGCCCAAAAGATTGACACTCATCCTATTACCAACACAATTCAAAATTAGTTAAAAAATCATAGGGATAAGTGCAAACCTTTTACAAAAATGAATTTGTGCCTTTAACTTTCAATGAACATACTGTATTCGACACAGATTTATCAATCTCCCAAGTCATCTTCGAGTTACTTCATGTAAATCTATCATTCAAGCCCCATTTATTTGTGCCACACTCTGGGATCAATCAACTGGGGAAGTAATTTGAGAACGTTTGTGGGTTTTAACCACTTGAAGTCAGTCATAAATCTAAAACGCCAATACAATGGATTTCATCTATCAATTAGTATATATCACAATATGTGTTTCTATTACAGTTTTCTTTAAACAGTCTAAAGCCTTTCATAGTTTTTATTTATGTTTGTTTAGTTGAAGTATAAACAACTCTGTGTGTCGTTTTACAGCATTTGACAGATGAGTTCCAGCTGCGGCCATACTCCCTTTGCTTTCTCAGTTTCTGATTTTATAAACTTTCCAGCATGCAGTGCACCATGTTAATTAATTGTGTTGCATATGGCAGTAAAGCAGGCCTCCTGGCTGCACAGGTACAATAATACAAATAAAAACATGACTTCTCATGCTGGGTCTCTTCTAAAAGTTAGCTTTAGCACTGTAATGAGAGCTTCACACTTTGGATAAAGAACTACATCTCGTGTCAGACAAACAGCTTCTGAAGAATTTAGAATACCGTGGTGCTCTCTTACAGAGCTGGCTCTGTTCGAACAAGGGAACAAAGGGAAAGGTCTGTTTTGAAGCCAAGTTGCGTGTTGAACTAAAAATAAGTGATTCCAAATGTACGCCGCTTTATAGTCTGAAAATTTATCTGACATTTGTTTCTTTTCTTTTTGAAGGAAATTTAAAAAAGAAAAGTCAGATGTTTGAAAACGATGTAACAGATACAGTCAGTTTGACAAGAGTGTTCTGTGAATGCACTGCTGATATGAGTTTACATCAAAACAGTAATATGTTGAGAATAACTTTCTGGTGAGATCATCCGATTTTTATTTGCAAATGATTTCTTTCAAAAATAATTAAATATAACTGTTGCATTGTTATAAAGGAAAATTGATCATGGATACGAGTCTAGAGAAGATGATTACATACATTGTAAAGCTAAACCAAGTGAATATTAACCTGCAGATGCTGCCACCTCACTCTTGGCCATTGTACTGGATAGACACTGATTAACTCAGTCAGAGGTTACTATAGCACCTTAGAGGATTATATTTTACATT
This sequence comes from Erpetoichthys calabaricus, assembly GCF_900747795.2. NCBI lineage: Eukaryota > Metazoa > Chordata > Cladistia > Polypteriformes > Polypteridae > Erpetoichthys > Erpetoichthys calabaricus. Next base: position 56,555,076 of record NC_041406.2, on the reverse strand, counting down.
AAATGCATTAAAGTGTATGTTTGTGACTAGCACAAGGGTTATAGCTGCTGCCTTACAACTCCACAGTCCATGGTTTAGATTCTGGCTGTCAGCACACTCTGTGTTCTTCCCAGTTACATTTGGTTTTTTCAACAATCCAATTACACAGACAGATGTACTTTGTTGACCTGAGATTGTACTTTTGCTCAGTTTAAGGTATAAAGAGTACTCAGCAATGCATTTGAGTTGTATCCAGAGTTAGTTCCTGCTTTGTGCTTGTTGCTGCCTGAAGAGGTTTTGGCTTGTGTGTCCTTAAACTGGAATATCTATGTTTGGAACATTAATTCATTTTTTTCATTTTTTCCTTCATGTCCATATGCTTCATAGGATATCCTTTTTGGGTGCATTACATTTAGAGCTTATAATTAGCATTTCTATATGAAGTACTAAAATTAGTTCCAAATTTCATTTTGATAATGTTTTCAATGACTGTTGATGATCCAGGCCATTTAAGAAAATGGATGAATGGATGGATAACTTGTCAGGTTCTTTGACATAACTTATTTTGAAGGGCTCTATCATATATAATAATGCGAAGATCTGTCCATCTGTTATGCAATTACTCACAAACTACTGTGGTTAGAACCTTGATCTTGGTCTTAATTGAAAACTAGGGGGCTTTGCCCCCTGCTCGCTTTGCTCGCCAACCCCCGTGTTTGGTTTTCCGGATACACACTTTAAATTTTTTTTTCTTTGAATTGTTGCTATTTCATTAGTTTCATTTTTATTTCAGAACTTCTGTAAAAACAATATTTGTAATCTTGCGAGTCCCAATATGCTGAATCTTTTTAATGAGGTCAGGATAAGTTTCTCTGTTTGGAATTTCAGCACAGACAAAATGATCCACATCATCAGCAGTTAATAATTTTTTTTACAAAGTAAAAAAGTAAGTAGAGTTCTGCATTGGACTCCTGTCTTTAAAGTCGTGCTATTTTCCTCTCACAGTTCCAAAAGTACATGGGGTTACCAAGGTGATACCCCAGCTTTTGTCTAGGTTTTTGTACAAGGGCTAGACAGAATGTTTTTGACTCCTGGGATAAATGTAGCTTTTTAAATAAGCAGACAGATAAATATATATACATTAACAAAGTAACCAATAAATGCATGTGCGGTAAACTCCGTTTTTGAAATTCTCAAGATTCTTTATTTGTCACATGCATAGTTATACAGGACAACACGCAGTGAAATGCATCCTGATCTGCTTATCAAAAACTGTGCATAGTTAGAAGAATATCAGTTAAATTAACAAAAAGTCATAGATTGAAAGATAACAGTATAGTAGAACATAATAAATAAGTAAAATTATGTGAATAAAGTAGAATTAAGTGTTAAGGTGCAATAGTGTAGTAATTATTGTGCAAAACCAAAGTTAGACTGGTGCATAGTTAAATGAGGCAGTTTGTTTGTTTGTGCTACTGCGATCTTTACTTTCTTTTTTTATATTTTCTAATTTTCCTACTTTCATATCCTTTAACTTTCTCCACATGTGTATAGCGCCGTTTTTTTTTTTTTTTTTTAGCCTTTCTAATTTCACTGGTTTCATAGTCTCTAACCTGCTCTGCATGTGTTTAGTGCAAACGTTTGTAAACGTCATTACGAAATTCTACTTTGTAATTTTACTCATTGTCTTTTAATTCTGAGCCGTACAGTACAATACATAGAACAGAATAAATACTCAATACAGTACAAAAATAAAAATTCTAGAAGTACGGAGTAGAAGTTCACATTAGATGATATCACATAATATGATTTGGATTTGTTTTAAGTCCTGGAGACCTTATTCATCAAGCTGCCTCCCCCATTTTGCCATTCCACATCTGAAATATCGTTAATCCGATGAAAGGACCCCTCATTCCCACGTCCCCATTCATCAGGGATGACTTTACCTTAGGCAGGCAATCTACAATTTAAAGAGATTGTTATTTTCTTGTGAATTGTTACATATGCATTATTTTCACTTTTACTTTAAAAACTTTTGTAAAAACAATACTTGTTTGTTTATTTCCTGCCCTGTGCGAGGTTCCATCTCTTTCTTCCCAGAAATAATACTGCTCGTGTTGTGAAGGGTGTTGCGGCTGAACATACGCTAAGAATATGCTTTTGGATCATTTGCTGTCTTTTTGCTGCTTGCTAGCTGCCTCTTCTGCCTGTCGCATGTGGTTGTTTTAAGAGCTGGGAACACATGATGCTTGCCTGCCAAAAGCAATCCAACAACTGCAAGCTTAGAGGTCTGTTGACTTATTTTAAATGATGGCTCACTGCCTGGTCTTGCGTGACGTTGTAAACGCAATACCTGTCTTTTATTTCTGGCCACAGGCGTGGTTGAATTCTTTCTTGCAGGATGTATAACGCTGCTTGCATTCGGTTGGGGTAGCTGCTGTCGCAGCTTTCTCCACATGTGTATAGCGCCGTTTTTTTTTTTTTTTGAGCCTTTCTAATTTCACTGGTTTCATAGTCTCTAACCTGCTCTGCATGTGTTTAGCGTCAACGTTTGTAAACGTCTTTATGAAGTTCTACTTTCTTTTATTCATTGTCTTTTAATTCTGAGCTGGATTGGACGTGCTTTTTTTCAATTCCACTTGTTCCGGGCTGATAATTACTTTCCTTATTTTCTGAATTTGCACCTCGATTATTCTTTTTTGCTCTTTTTTTTGTCCAACGCATTTGAGTCTCTTTTCTCCGCGCCCGATTGGGCATGCTTTTTTTTCCATTCCACTTGTACCAGGCTGATCATCACGTTCCTTATTTTCTAAATTTGCACCTACATTATTATTTTTCTTTTTAGTATTTTTTTCTCTCCATCGCTTTTGGGTCTCTTTTCTCCATGCTTTTCTTTCTTCTTCGTTTAATCGTCAACGTTTCATTTCTACCCTATTCATTTCTACCGTATTGACCTTATACACTTTATATGCACTGAGAGCCCTGGAGCTGTGTGTGCTGCATGACTGCCTTTACACTACTGATTTGTTTTTTTAGATATTGCTTGTAAGTAGGGTGTGTCTTGCAAGACTCTCGTTCTATGTTCCCGTGAGATGCACCGTGGCAGGTCTCTTTCGTCTCGCGGGTCTTTAAATTATCTTCCGAGATGATCACATATCGTAGACTATCAGGACAGGGGACAGGATTTCTTTTTATAATAGAGAGATGTATGAGCTGATACATCATGAAAATTCAAACAATTTCAGGTTAGTGGCAACCAAGTGACCTGTGGTCATGAGTTTATAATGACAAACTAAGTGCAAATCCAAGTGACATGATGAAAAGTAAAAGAACATTAGCGCCATCTTCTGAGCATCAAGCACATGGCAGCAGCAGATTACATGATGAAGAACACCATAACTGGAAAAATCAGAGTAACACCATCTGCCGACCATGAAGTGTCAGATAAAGAATGAAAAAATAAGAAAGACAGAAATGTATGCAATTGTGCAGAGAGTTTACTGTTGTTTGTATACAGCCTTTTGTTGGGTCACACAGCTCCCTCCCATAAGAAGAAAAGATGCTGAGCCAAATTGAAAAGCAAGAAATAACCCTGAGTACAGACCAACTGAGCAGCAGACAAACATGGTGACTCATAGGAAGGCAAGATAAAGTCCTGGATATAGAATACAAGAACAAGAAAGACACAGAAATGCTTTGACACTCTGGAGGTAGTCGCAGACAAATGTTGACTAACATGCTGGGTATCATGAACAATGTCTCACACCCTCTGCAGGATACCTTGGTCCACCAGGAAGCACTATCAGATGTCTTTTTTCACCAGCTGCCCCCAAACTTTACAACATAATCTCTGGCTAGATTGTATTTTTCTTCCATGTTTAACAGAGTTTATAACATTGCATACTCAAACTGGCATAATTCGGTTTACAGTTGTGGGGACAGAGCCTATTCTGGCAGCAACAAGTGCTAGACAGGAATCCAGCCTGGATGTAGCACCAATGTGTAACAGGGCCCAGTCAAACAAGCCAACACACATTCACACAGGACCAGGTTGAAATCTCAAATTACCCATACACACATCTCTAGAGACATGGGAGCAAAACCAGGGTATTCAAAGGAAACCTCACACAGACACAGGGAGAACAAGCAAACTCCAGTCAGACAAGAAGTGGGCACAGGATTTGAACCTAGGATGGTAGACCTGTGAGCAAGAGGTACTAGCCAAACCACCACCATGCCACTCCATTTTAACATGTTAACTTTAAAAAGATTATTTCTATTAATGTTCAGACCAATTTTTCAACTATAACTGCCTGCTGTTACAGTATATGTGTAGGCTGCTGTAACCCCTTGAAATCAATCAAATCGTTTTAAATTTTTTGGTAACAGTTTAGTTTAAGTACTGCAAAAATGCATCTATTACTCATATGCAGTTATGTAACAAGACAATAACGAACACATCTTTTGGTCTTATTAACACTTATCCATCCATCCATTATCCAATCCGCTATATCCTAAATATAGGGTCACGGAGGTCTGCTGGAGCCAATCCCAGCCAACACAGGGCGCAAGGCAGTAATAACACTTACAATGCATCAATTAAGTGTTTATTCATCTCTGCCATATGGCCTACTAAAATAACTCACATTTGGAGTGGTCAAAGGTGGCTTAACTGAGACATGTTCTTGTTGATATTGCATATTTGCAGATAAAGACCTTAAGAATTAATTTACAAATAATTTTACCACCATATCAGTATGCCACACTTCAAAAAGTCAATAACCACTTTACTGATGCCTGGTAAATGTTAGCAAGACCAAAATAAGCCTTTGTTAAGGGCTTGTTACATAACAGTATATGAGTAATAGCGGTATTTTTGCAGTGCCTAAACTAAAATGTTACCAGTTATTTTAACTTACTTAGATATAATCCAAGTACTTACTTCCTTGTCATACGTAATGAAAATGGATGCTCAGAAACAGTTGTCAGTCAGAAATAAAACAGACACTGTTAAAAATCCAGTGAATTAGTGATATTTTGATTTGCTTATTCACATATATTAATGCATACCATACAAGTAAAATAACACCTGTCGGTGTATTTGTTATTACCAAAGATCCTGTCATTTTATATGGATATTCGTCCTCAATCCCCTGATTCCTAGAAGGTTATAGCTTTTCTTATGCATTAATGTTAGTGTTAAAAATACAAAATACGTACAGACACTCATCATGTGACATTGGACACCTGCTTTAAAATCACTTTAACAGTTAATAAAATTGTGAGTGTTGCTTTTCCAGTCTTGTCCTTGATTGTCAAACATTGGGATTTCTTACTAATGTAAACCAAGTTGAGCACAGCATTATCTCAGTGTGTGTCAGCTAAGTACAAATGGCTGCAAGTAGTTTTTCTACAAACAAATGACTTTTTTAAAGTCCTCTGCAAAAACAGTCAAGGACTTGGGATCATATGCTGGTCTTCATTAACGCTTTATTTATGTATTTATTTATTTTAAAGCTCAGTCCGTTCAGCTTAAGACTTTTACACCCCAACCCACCGCTGTTACTTCAGGTGTGCCCCAGGGCTCTGTGCTGGGGCCCCTCCTTTTCATTATTTACCTCCTTCCCCTTGGTAATATGTTTCGTAAATATAACATTAGCTTCCACTGTTATGCCAATGACACCCACCTCTATCTCACTAGCAAACCTACTGCTTCCTTTCCACCCTCCTCACTTATTGATTGCATAGCAAAAATCAAATCCTGGTTTATTTCAAATTTTCTTAAATTAAATAGTGACAAAACTGAGGTTCTCCTCATTGGTACAAAATCAACATTATCCAAAACTGATTGCTTTGCATTTGTTATTGATAATTCCTCTGTCTCCCCTTCCCCACAGGTTAAGAGTCAGGGTGTCATCCTTGATAGTATTTTATCTTTTCAGTCCCACATCAATAACATCTTCTGGTCTGCTTATTTCCACCTGCGTAGCATTAATCGTATTCTCCCCTTTCTCACTCCCCACACCACTGCTATCCTTGTTCATAGCTTTCTCACTTCTCATCTGGATTATTGCAGTTCCCTTTTTCTGTTAACTTTTAAGGCTATCCACAACCTTGCCCCTCCATATCTATCTGACCTTCTCCATGTTGCCATTCAATTCCGCATCCTTAGATCCTCTTCTTCAATCCACTTGACTGTCTCATTCATCCGTCTTACCACCATTGGGAGCAGAGCATTCAGTTGCTCTGCTCCCCAGCTCTGGAACTCATTACCTTCCAAGCTTAGAAACATTGATTCATTCTCACTTTTCAAATCTAAACTTAAAACTCATTTGTTTAAAACCGCTTTTTCTCTTTGACTACAATTGCTCTGTCTAATGTTAACTTTTGTATTTTTAGTTTTGCTTATAATGTGTGTTTAATCTATTGTTCGGTGTCCTTGAGTCTTTGGAAAGGCATCTACGAATAAATAAAATGCAATGCATTATTATCTTACCTTTGCAGAAACACAAATTCCATCATTGTCATATTCTGCTTAAGCCTGGCAACAAGTTGACCAGGGTGTCGGCACATGACAGCAAAGTTATTAGAGTAACCCACACTTATGATTGCACACTCACTCCAATTGCCAGAGTGATTAACCTATGACCAATAGCAGTAGTAAGGGTCAAAGTGATTGAATGGTCATTGAGAACTACAAGGAAGTCCCCAAGTTAAGAAAGTGATTCCTACCTGGAACTGTGAGGGTCCCACTGCAATAATCCAGAGTGGCAAGCCTTTTAATTTCAAAGCAAAGCAGTAAGCTCTGGAGTGACAGTCCCAGGATTTTCAAAGGACATTCCCGGTCCTTGATTACCAGGAAGGGGCTCCAGGGTGGGGTAAAAGTAAAATAAAAAGTGAATAAAAAGTAAATAACCTGTTGAGCTTGGAGTCAGTTGATGAACCACCAGAAGGATACAGCTGGCAGAACACGAGTGAGACCAGAGGTTTAGACCGACTTTGGGAGACAGCCACCATATAGGAAGGGATCAGATTACGTATAGCCAAGTCCACTACAGAAACTCATGTTTGTGTCCATTTGATGTTTATTTGAAAGGGCTTTAGGTGTAGTTGTGATTTTAAAACAGATTACAAGTTCATCATCTTTATGTTATTGGTCGTTTATGACATGAATTGACTCCCAGAAAAACAATTTGTACTGATATTTAAATACTAAAGATCTCACAAATTAAGTATATTTATACTAAAACCAGGTTATCAGACAAGAATAGAAGCTTGTGTGCCTCTCTGTATGAAAATGAACAACCAAACTCTAATCATTTGTTTATGTTTAAAAAATCATGTCTAAACCTTGTTTTAAAAATAAATAGAAAAGATCATTAGTGACTCCTTCTATACATTCCTGGTTAATTTCTAAAGTGGATGGACAAATATTTTATTATTGTACTTTTTTATAATGAAATACGCTAACATGAAAAGGTGTGTGTTATAGGATTATTTACTTAGAATTGAAAGCCCCTGGCCGTATCATTAGTACCTGAAAAAGTTTTATAAGATTATTTACTTAGAATTGAAATGAGTGGCCAGTGCTATTCCTACAAAATCTGCTTTGTTGTTCTTGAATTATGCAGCCTTTTCAAACTTGCTTAACTTAACGTCCATGCTTTAGGTATGATAACGCATGATTACTTTAGAGCTATGATGAAATTTAAAGGTCTTTACTCAGTATTGCAATGAATTGATTTGCGTCCTACTTTTAAAAATGCACTTTAATGTCAAATCTAATCCAGTCTCATTTTTAGATTTACACCCTTATTTTGGAAGATGAAGTGAAGAAGACAGAACATTTTCTCTTTGTTCCAAACTATATACCTTTCTTCAGCAGAACTTTAAAAAATGGTAGAATCTGTTTCATGTCAGAAGGTTACAGCGGTGATATGCCACTAGCAGTCTTATATATGAGGTTGTACATCAGGACTGTTTTAACAGATTTATTTCATCATCCCCCACACTATATTCATCATCCTGCAAGTGCACACTTTGCTATCGGAACAGACGCTTCAATAAAAATGCCAAGACGTCTCAAGTCAGGCCAGTTGTGAGATTTCAGGTGGTGGAAAAACAAAGTGAAAACAATTCGAAATATGAGAGTGTCTGGCAATGGCCCCAAAGAATATGGGGGCTTAAAGTTGACGTCCCTTAACCTGCAGTGAAACTTGACTGTGGCCTGTATTATAGAACCCAGTGCACCTCTCCTAGGGCAAAATAAACAGTGATTTATCAGTCTGCAGAGATTTCTGCAAGCACAATGTTGAAAGTTTTCCAGTGGCTGCTTAAAGGCTCTGACAAGATAAACTAAACACTGCCTGGGCTAAATGTGTCAGTCCTGTCAGGTGATATGATAAAAGCTGGGAGCCAGGTGCATTAAAGTCTCCACTTGCAATAAATTTTATGGAGAATGTATCCTCGTCCATCATGATTTATAAGACTTATTAAAATTATAGATTAACAACTGGAATATGCTTGCATAAAATGAGCAAACAAAACAGTTTATAAGATCTTATGACAAAAAGCTAAGGTTTACTGACATTATTTACACTAATATTTTTAAAGAAAGAGTGGTCCTCATTAAAAATACCAAATGTCTTATAAAATAATGATACGATTTGGTAAAAAATTATTCTTTGAACATGACAAAATGTAAAAAATGAAGATACAACATGGAAAAAATTAAATACTACTAACAAACAGCACACTGTTTTATATAATTTAGAGGAGTGCAGTAATCATTAATAGTGGATAGCATTGCACTTAAAAAATAGAATAAATGGGAAAAATTAGTCATAGAGGGCAAAATCTCAAACTGTATAATATAAGGTCAAACAGAATGAAAAGAGTGAATGGAGTCTAGGGAATAAAAATTGTTGAAAAGTTAAGGAGGAAATAGAGAAATTATTATGGTGTAACCTAAACAATAACAAAAACTAATTTCAGTATTATTCCTGTAAAAAAATAATTAACAAATAAGAAAATGTTTCTGAGATGTACTAAATGAAAAATCTTTGACAACGGAATTCAGAAAATTTAATGGAGTCATACAGTGACTTTCGGAGCCATTTGGGACTGGCCATTTGTCGTATGTCAGTCATAAAGTGTACAAGTCTTTGCTGCTGAGGCTCAGTGGGTCTAAACTGCCAGTATAGAGTAGCACAAACTGATTTTTGAGTATGAGCAGCCACTTACCACGTAAATGAAGGAGATATGGGTGGAATTAGAGGATGGGGCAGTGCCGATTAAAACAAATCTTAATGTGCCCTCCAAGCATCACAAGACATGGGATTCTGTGAAATAATAATAACAATAACAAAAGACTTATTACTCTTTACAAGGCATTTATATCTTCTTAATATAAGAAAAAAGTGTGAGTCATTTGCACAGATTGAAAACAAAAAAATACCAGCTTCAGTGTGACTTCAAAAAAATACTATGTGGCATGGTTGATCAGTGTCTTGAAGATTGGAACTCTGCGAGCGCAATCATAAATATTTATTTTACTTATTGCTAGTTTGTGACCACTTTTTGGTTGCACACATCAGTACAAGAGGGAAGACAGTCTAATGACTGCCACACCATGTGCCAATGAATCCCAATATATCAGAAATTTTGTTATCTCTATTCTTAATGAAAACTTCAGATTACAATTTTCTTCTCAGCTGTCACTAAAACATAAATGGACTAAATAACTCATACCCCAGTTCAATATTTTCATTCAGTACTGTAAAACTGGATTGCTTTCTAATTGATGGTAATTAGTAGTGCCACAGAGCAAATCTTCTCAAGAGAAGCTGGAACTGGATTTCCAATTTCTTTCTATCACCATTCAAAGTCTTAGATGGTATTTATTCACAGTCCATTAAAAGAACTAAAAATAATACTAAATTTGTCATTTGTACCCTCATTGCATTCCAAATAAATGAGGCTACAAATGCCTCATTTTGCATAGTTGCTCTCTAGAGCCAAACAGACAAGATAGACTACTTTGAAACCAATCATTTTGGTACTGGGTGTCCCAGTGTGTTTTTTATCTCCCCTGTGTGCTACAGTTTGTACACAAGTGCCACCTGCTTGCTCAGAGCAAGTGAAACATCCAAACAGACTTATGCCAGAGTAGTAGACAAAATATCCAAAGCTTTTGGGTGTGGTTTGATCAAGAATGGATGTGCAACAAGCACAAAGGAGAATCAAAGGGGTGTTGTTGCTTCGTCTGCTTTTCTTCATAATTTAAGAACTATGAACTGCTCACCTTGAACTAAGAGGACAAGTCAGACATGACGGCATTTATGGTTACAATCCACAATTCTGGAATTCGGTACCCAAAAAGTACTAATTCTCGTCTCCAAAGAGCGGAGACATTGATAGAAAGGCAACGTGGGTGATGGATAAGACAGCTAGCAAAAACAATAGGGTCATCATTTAAAAAATACACAGACCTTTGTTTTTTTTCCTTAACCCATTCTACAAATCTAACACATACAAACAAATATGAAAAATAGCAATACCTATGCAAAAATAATCTTACAAAATGACACAAATTTGATAATGTTGATAACAGTAAAATTATAAAATAAATGGTAAAACAAAAATGAAACATTATTTTCATGTTCTTGACAGCTAATATTTACCATCCTTTAACAAATTGGCTTGACATTGCAAAGGTATCAATGAATAGACATTTTCCAATCTTTTGATAGTGGTGTTTGTTAAACATTAAAAATTGTTGTTGTGGACTTTACTGGTTTGTAGGGTGTTAATTCTAACAGGTTTTTATATCTATATTTTTAGAAAGACTTTGATTATAATCTGCTGTATTGTTTAAAGAAGAAGACACTCTACTTTTGCTTCCTCTTAACATAGTTAGCATTAACTATCTTAACCAATCAGATAGTCACTTTTAAAGTTTAGCAGGGTATCCATCTGTGTATCTGGCTGTCCTTGAATCTCAGAAGAGCTGTAAAATCTAGTTAGCTCATCTAGGCTGTGTTTGTCAAACACTGGTGTTTTAAATTTATCAAAAAATAATTTTATGAGAGTCTCACTTTCACTAAATTCAGATGTTCATAACATCTTATAGTAGAGTTTCTTAAATTTTTTAATCTTTAAACTCACCTAAGAATACCACATTGGGACCCAAGAAGAAAATTATTACCATAATGACTACAGAACCATACATATGCAAACAACAACAGCCATATAATAAATAGTATAGTTTTTTTCATTCCTTACATTTGTCACATTAACATTACTAAAAGTAAAAAAAAAATCACAGTTAATAAAAAAGAATTTACCATTTAAAATAGAAAATTGATTTCTGAGTACAGTATATAGCTGCCACTGTAAATGTTTAGTGTAAGCTTAGTTTTCTGTACTGTGAGGATCTGATGATTTTTGAATGAATAGTATAACCTGTATTTTATACAGGTTATAAGATAAATCTTGATGAAGAACTTGGTGATCAGTCCAGTCTGAGGTGTGTAATACTCTCCCACATTGTGCTGAATGCAGAGGGTTCTACCGTACAGCCGATTTCAGTAGAATAAGTTTCAACCAGTAGATTAAAATTAATTGAACCACCGTAAAATAGTGCCACATTAAATTTATGCCCCATTGTATTCACTCATCCCCACAATACCCTAAAATTCATTACATCCATGTGCTGCATCCGTTTCTTTAATTGTGACTTTTCAAATGAGCAGCACCTCCCAGACCTGTTTGTGTCATTCCCTACTTTCTCTGTCTTATCTTTATTTATCAGTCTTATCTTAACTGTCATTCATCTCAGTTTTATTGTTTCACAGACTGTGAGAGGGATGGTGGTGTTGTGGGAAATATTTATTATATTTTTACGCAATAGAAACTAAGGTCTCTGTGATGCATCAAAGGCATTATTTATAGGCTACATTTCAGATCCAATGCTACCACAATAAATAATACACTAAACAGAATGTGATGCATAACACATCACAGAATTTGTGTTTGGACACATTCTACTAAATTTACTACATAATCATGTGGTGATCCATCACTGACATAGTCTAAAGAAGACTGCCTTAAAGTATTTCTAAAAAATATTACTATGTTTTATGTTTGGTGATTTGAACTTCATCTGTTTTATTGATTTTTGTGACTGCATTCCAGACTCCTCTTCTATGTAGTTGCTGGCCTAAAATTATGTTGGCATTTTCCCCATGATCATCATAAGAACTCTTTTGAGTTAAATATTAGTTGCTCTATTTTTCTTGTGGTCAATAATTTAAATTATGTTTTCAATACTAATTATTTTTCATCATTGATTATAGAGATATATCAGTCTTTTTATGACTTGTAATTTGTTTTTGAGTTAACCATAAGACATTATTTTCTCTATATATAATTTAAGTGTTTCTCCAAGTTTTCTGGCTGTTATCTAAGGAGAAGCTCAATTTCTGTAGAATACATTTTATCAACAATAACAACAACAAATGCTAATTAGTAAATAGGTGTGATATTCTGCAGGAAGGAAAGAGAAAGAATACTGTCTTGAATACTGGTAAAGAAATCTCCATGGGTCCAAATTAGAAATTATTTGAGATTCTCTGTCTAAGGCAGAATTTAACACAATGTTAAAATCTTCCACTATTATAAGCTTGTGAGGGACTAAATATCAGGGACTAAAGAAAGAACCTGAACTAAGAACAATTTGTCATCACAATCTGGCACATATATGTTAGCCAAAATAAGTACTATCCTGATAAATCAGAGATTACATCAGTTACTACAAACAGAGTTACATTATGAATCAATATTTCAACTCCTCTGATTTTTTGTTATACTGAAGAGTGAAATATCTAGCCATTTCAGTCTCTTTTCAGCCTAAATTGATCTCTGTTATTTAAATGAATTTCCTGCAGGAAGTCTAATTTTGAATTCAGTGTCCCAAGCTGTAATGCTACATTTTCCCTTTCATTCATGATAGATAGATAGATAGATAGATAGATAGATAGATAGATAGATAGATAGATAGATAGATAGATAGATAGATAGATAGATAGATAGATAGATAGATAGATAGATAGATAGATAGATAGATAGATAGATAGATAGGTGCAACGGTTAATAAATACAGAGACCATAGTGAAATGATTGATTGAACTGCATGGTGGCATACACAAAGTATTCATATATTTATAAACTATTGCGTTCATTTTCTTGTGCTAGTGTCAAAGACGGGTTAGCAATCCTTTGCAGACCTCTTTCACACACTGTTAGGGTCAAGATTTAAAAATGGGAAATCCAAAGACAAAAAGTTATGTTTTTGGTAAAAGTTAAGAGAGAATTCAAAGTTCAGGCTGGAGTCAATAACCAAAGAAAACACAGAAAGTCAATAAAATCAAAGCAAGAACATTCTAAACCTTCTAATTCTTTTATTAACTAATTTGATGAAAATGTATTGCTTACTGCTACAAGTTTTAGGTTTAATCCAGAAGCTTGGATGTGCCACCATCTTAAATAGGTGAGGTGGGATGATATTATCCATCACATAACTTTCATGTCATTTGACTTTCAGTGTCTTCCACTCTGAATATAAATCAGAAAGGTGGCATCCATGAGAAAAGCAGACTGCATGCCAGTCTCCATACAGAATTGTTAGAATGTTTTGTACATAATTAACAACACAAATATTTTTTAGCATTCTGAAATTGAACTTTTGATGTTGCAACACAAAATGAAGAAAAACACAGATTACTATTTTTAATATCTGGAATATACATTTTAAGTCTCATAATTAAAATGTGGAAAGTCATATAGCAGTCTGTTTTTGTAAGAAATGTAATTTGATTCATACTACATTTCTAGGGTTTGAATCAGCCTGTAAATGTCCTGTACATGTAAAAACATTAATTGTATATCCTAGACCTTTAAAAGTTGAGCAAAAGCAGAGTGTTCTGCTTGCTAAGTTGATAATGGCATTAATAAGTCATGCTTTTCTGTATCTTGCAACCCTGAAATACAAATCCCCCTTTTTAATGATGGTAAATCAATTTCTACTAAGTGCTGTATGAATCACCTTTAAGCTTCCCTGAGCTGTTGTTATCATAGACTGACTTGGTTTTGTCATTCTTCAGTTCTAACTCCAAATGCAACTAATACTGAAAAAATGACATCTTTAGAGCAAATCTTGGATGGAAAAATTATCATAGATTCAAGCCCAAGAAAGCAAATTTCAGTTACCAAAGGGAAGGGCAGGAAACAGTAGATGGATAGAGCTCTTGTAAGTGCCAAAATCAGCATTCCTTTCACAACAAATGGATTTTTTTAACCTTTCTGTGGAAGCAAAACTTTCGCCCTTCATGATATAAATTTTCAATCTAGTTTCCATACAGCATAATTTAATTCTTTGACAATCACATAGATCTGGTGAATTTTTCCATTCTTATGATTTCCATTGCCTGAGGTGCTAAACAGTCATATCTATAAACAAACAAGTCATAACTTATAATTTACACACGTGCTACTTTGCACCCCCACAGGACAAACTCAAAAAATTGTAAACTGGGAACGGATTTGGATTGTAGCACATTATTTTCAGATATGGAAGAGGTATGAAGATAAAATATAGGAAAGGTAAAGGTTGGTGTAAGACTGAATGCGTGATGAGTTACAAAGGTTAGACGTGAATGCCTACTGAAAAAGTAGGCAGACCAGACTCAATAAAGCTTCTTTCACGCTATATCTTTCCATAATCTTTCCAGTGATTTTCAGGTGTAGACTTGTTATATAATCTCCGCAATGTGCTCCCATGACCTTCATTCAAACAATGAGACATCCCTAGAGACTCAGTCAAACCGATCTCTATCTTCCCTTGACTTGTCATAGGGATGGGTTTGTGTGTGTGTGAGAGCTGACAACCAATGAGCACTCACCTGGAAGTACAACACATAAGAGGCAGATATGAGAAAAGAAGTAACACAGGTGTTTTAGAGTGCACAAACAGCTGTGAGGCTTGTTTGTCTGATGTCTGCAAAGAATAGAATTCAAAAAGGAAAATTAAAGGAACAGAAGTGTGTAACTTGTTATCGCCTGTTATTGGTAGTTGTCTAATCTGACATCTTCAAAATGATAAGATCCTCTAATGTAGTCGTGACATCTGATATCCCGTCTAACTAGAAGTCATATAGAGTGTTTCTGTCTTAACTGGCAGCAGAATAGTAAAACCAATAGGTGCACTGAAAGCAGACTCTTCATGATATGCAAGCCTCAGAGGGTTCTGCCTGCCGTATCAGAGTGGCGAGGCCATCCATTAATGATTTTTTTTAATCATAATTAAAAATAATATTTAATAAAAAAAAAATTTTTTGATGGATTACAAATTACGTTTCTTGCCCAGACTGGTTATTTGGTAGTGGCGTTAACTCAGCATTATACGGGAGGTTTGCATAGAAGAAAAGTCATTAATGTACATAGTTCCATCCATCCATCCATTTTCCAACCCGCTGAATCCGAACACAGGGTCATGGGGGTCTGCTGGAGCCAATCCCAGCCAACACAGGGCACAAGGCAGGAAACCAATCCTGGGCAGGGTGCCAACCCACCGCAGAACACACACAAACACACCCACACACCAACCACACACTAGGGCCAATTTAGAATCGCCAATGCACCTAACCTGCATGTCTTTGGAATGTGGGAGGAAACCAGAGCGCCCGGAGGAAACCCACGCAGACACGGGGAGAACATGCAAACTCCACGCAGGGAGGACCCGGGAATCGAACCCAGGCCCCCAGCTCTCCCAACTGCGAGGCAGCAGCGCTAACCACTGCGCCACCGTGCCGCCCATGTACATAGTTAATAATAGTTAATAATTAGACATAATTATTATTATTGTTATTAAACATAGTTAATAATTAGACAGCATAGACCATCATTTTCCAAAAATCACAGTATTAATATTAGAAAATGCATAAAATCACCCCCAGTACTTTTATTACAAGAGAAGATTGGAAAGTCCATCCATCCATCCATAATCCAACCCGCTATATCCTAACTACAGGGTCACGGGGGTCTGCTGGAGCCAATCCCAGCCAACACAGGGTGCAAGGCAGGAAACAAACCCCGGGCAGGGCGCCAGCCCACCACAGGGCACGCACACACACATACCCACCACACACTAGGTACAATTTAGAATCGCCAATGCACCTAACCTGCATGTCTTTGGACTGTGGGAGGAAACCGGAGTACCCGGAGGAAACCCACGCAGACACGGGGAGAACATGCAAACTCCACGCAGGGAGGACCTGGGAAGCGACCCTGTTGCTCCTAACAACGAGGCAGCACTGCTACCCACTGCGCCACCGTGCCACCCAGGATTGGAAAGTCTCTTCTTCCAAATGTGTTGTTATAGCAGCAGACCCCCCCTATTGATGAGAGCAGAATGCAGCTAACAAGTGGTAGGAATCGGCCTTGGCTAGTATTAAGTCAAACTAATTCACAAGTGCCGAGTTTGTTTATTGTTGATGGCATTGACCAGACAATTCCAACAAGTTATACTGAAGACATAGTGAGGGAGCTGCACACACTTTGAGTTTTCATTTATGTCTGCCTCTGCTTTGCTCCACGTTTGCATATCCTGCACCGCTTTAGTGTTTGAACTGTGTATACTGTTTGTAGATGTTTTTTCGGTCATGGAGGCACTCTTTTTTGTTAAGTATGCAATGAATGTAATTTGTAATATCCGATTAATTTATTATTTAAATAATACTTCTATTATGCAAGAATAGCATATTTAATTTTTTTTTGGAAATTTTTTGCAAATTCTAAGGACAAATAACAAAACATTGGGCTTAAAAGACTACAACTAGAATGTTTGGAGGTTTATTGCATTGCTCTTTGTATGAAATCATTCCTGTATTGTCAATTGGTGTATTTTGACTCAGATTTGTTTAAAATGAAATATTTTAGAGTTACATGATGTCTGGACCTTAGTCTAGGAGGGGTGTTATAACAGCCACCTACGATTCTACAAAACAAATAATAATTAGAGGTTTTTCCACTTAATTTTGGAATGCATTCCAAATAAAACATATATAATCTTATGGGTAGAAACAAAAATAGAATTAGGTCATTTGGTAAAAAAAAAAAAAATCACTCTTTGGCGATATGCATATACAGATATTTGTTCTCTGCGTAACTGAATATTTGTCACATCCTCCCTCTAAACATTAGACAGTCAAGGGCTTTAAAATATCACAAACATTTTTGGAATATTGTCATTGCATGTGCTTTTAATTATTAAATTCCTGGAAAATACCCTTAATGAATTATGGCAAGCTTTAAATAATGCATTTAATAATGCAGATGTAGGTGTGATTAAGGTTTAATATGGAACAAAATTTTATTGATCTTTTCTCTTTCTGTCTGGGACAACCTTGTTTACATTGTGTGACAGTGTCTCAGGATTGTTACTAAACACTAACCACAATTAATTTTTTTATATTTTTCAATCTATCTTTATCATACATTTACCTTCCTATCCTACTTCAACCCCAACCAGGAACCTTGAAATGGACCCCAAGCAATCACTTCAAATTGAGCCAGACGAAAGTCCTTTATAAAAGCAATGTTGGACTAACATCTTGATCTGAAATGTCTGAAAAATCAATTGCAATCTTTATTGACTGTTGAGTGAAGAAACTAGGTGGTATTACAAACTGTAAAGCAGAATGATCCATTGGCAATAGCAGATGAATACAGAATGTATGATATACTGTGATAAAATCATTTAAAAGACATACTTAGCCCCACATAAGACATCCTTCATGTACCACAGAAGAAAAGGTCCTGAAGCTAGAGAATAGGGAAACATGCTGCCAGTGGCAAGAAAGCACTCTGGGCTGCACCCCTCTCTGTTTGACATCCTCACATGGATAGACTGGCCACAAACTTGGGTCCCCAGAATAAGAAAGCACTAATTTAATTTAATTTATTGTGAATTTCCCCTTGGGATTAATAAAGTATCTATCTATCTATCTATGGGCCTGTCTCATTACAATTTTTCCAGTGATTTTGGGGCAGCCATGACACAGTCCCGTGAGTGTTATTGAAATAGTCTGACATCTATAGCTACTTATTCCAAACAGTTTGTGACTTGCCCCGACAAAATCAAACAGGTCTGATTTTGTCTTTAGTCATAGAGATGGTTTCTGTTAATGCAAAAGCTGGCAACCAATGAGTTTTCACCCAGAAGTACAATGCATATAAGGCAACTATGAGGAATAAAGAATAGTTTTTTTGTTTTTTTTTTTACAGAAGAGAGAATTGTCTATCTGATGTCTCATGTTTTCAATACTACAACAGAATATGAAAAAAGGCCAAGATTATATCTTAACATTGTTGTGCCTAGAAAGCATTTGTACAGCATTTGCTCTGTCAAGCAGCACATTACTGCCAATAAAAATGGTGGTGAGCTGGTGATATTTTGTAAATGTGAAACTGTGCTGGAATGTTGGCACAGAGTCATAGAATTTATTATGCCCTGTCAATTCTAGATATGTAATCTGACATCCTTAGGTGACGAGATCAGCAATTGAAGTATTACGTTTTACTATCCCTCCAACTATAAGTCATGTAATGTAAAGCTGGCTTTATGCAGTTGAGCTAAAGGGAAATCCCTCTGCTGAACAACAGGCCTACTGACTTCTAAATTGCGACTGCAAGAGTGACATATTACGCTGGTCTCTTTCAGAATTTATAGCCTTGCTGCTTATTGCTACACATGTGAAGTATGTGATTTGGACATTCTTGGACAGCTAGCACACTGTTATTTAACAGGTGAATTGCTGTTAGAATTTTTCTGGGTGACTGGATGTGTGCTCATTTGGGTTTTGTGCCACTGTGCACTTTTTGTGCCCGGTCAGACAGACATGATATGAAGACTATGGGAACATATTTAGCAAACCTGCACACCAGTTAAACAGATGGAGAGATCATTTTGGCAGCTTGCTGTATGGGGAACCTATGGTGAACCCGCTTACAACAGAAGAGTGAGAAGACCATGAATGAAAGTCATCCTGAAAATCAAAAATGAGAAGCCAAAAGGACCCACCACCATCTCCTCAGACTCTGTGCCAGTAGAGGAAGGAATTGCAGCAGATATTTACATTTATTTGGCTGACACCTTATCTAAGGCAACTTACAACATTTATGAAATAAGTGGTTACATTTCTTTTGGTTTTCTACTTGGAGCACAGCCAAGTCAAGTGACTTGATCATGGTCACATAGTGTCAGTAGCAGAATTTGAACCCATAACTGCAGGGTTTGAAGTCCAAAGCCTTCACCACTATGCAACACAGCCTGCTACCCAGATATCATGATACCATGCTTGGTCTTCTATGGGAGGCTTGAAAGGAAGTACAGTGGAGCCTCGGTTCACAACCATAATTCGATCCAAAACTCTGGTCGTAACCCGATTTGGTCGTGAACCGAAGCAATTTCCCCCATAGGATTGTATGTAAATACAATTAATCTGTTCGACCATATGAACTGTATAAAAATATATATATATATATTTACAAGTTTTTTTAAGTTTTTAAGCACAAATATAGTTAATTAAACCATAGAATGCATAGTGTAACAGTAAACTAAATGTAAAAACACTGAATAACAGTGACGCTGCCTGTGTGTGTCTCTCTCTCTCTCTCTCGTGTGTGTGTGCGTGTGTGTGTGTCTCTCTCTCGTGTGTGTGTCGCGTTCTCCCACGCTCTCTCTCTTGCTCACTGCACAGGAAATGCACAGGGAGAGACTGAACATGTATAAACCAAAAGGGAAACTGCCTTGTTCGTATACCGAGTGTGTGGTCGTGAACAGATGCAAAAGTTTGGCGAACTTTTTGGTCGTAAACCGATCTGTACGTGATCCGAGACGTTCGTGAACCGAGGTTCCACTGTACATGTATCAAAGGAATATATGACTGGCTGCATTGTCTAATTTGCCAAGAAAGGAGACCACAGCCACTGTGAGAACTGGAGAGGATACAACATTTGTCTCTTCTAAGCAAAGTATTCACCAGGGTGATTCTGGAGAGATTTAGAACAGCTCTTGATGCTCAGCTGAGTGGGGGGAAAGTAGGATTCTACAGGGACTCGGCAGGGAGACTGAGCTTAGACCAAACAATGACCCTCTGCATTATCAATGACAGTCTCCGGAGTGACAGTCTTTGTTACATGTCTGGTTTGTTGACTTTAGCAAGGTGATGAACATGGTGAACAGGGCAGTGATCTGAAAAACCTGAAGACATTACGGCATCCCCAGAAGATTGTGACATGATTCAAAGCTTGCACAAAGACACCACCTGCAGAATCACCCACAACACTGATTTGTTAGCACTCTTGAATGTTAATACTGGAGATGTCCCTGATCATTTTTATCTCTTGTAATTGACTGAATAATGAGAACAATGTTAGACCAACCATGAAGTACACAGTGGCTGCTCACTCAGAAACTGGAAGACTTAGAATTTGAGGGTGACATTTGCCTGCTGTCACAGTATTGTGAATCTCCATAGTATTTCTAATACCATTAGGTTACAGATCAGCATCAACAAGAGCAACAGCCTGCAAATAAACACAACCCAGCATGCTCCTGTAAGCATAAATAACCAGGCCTTAGAAGATGCTGACCATATCACATGCCAAGGGAAGTGTCATCAAAAAGACAGGAGGATCAGACAAAGATGTGTGGTTCAGATTCAGCAAAGCACATCAAGCCTTCATTACCCTGAAGAAGGTGTGGATAAACAAAAACCTTACCCATCACACCAAGCTCAGAATATTTAACATCAATGTCAAGTCCATTCTGAAATTTTTTTCAGGGGTTGATTCCTATAGGACAGTGTCTCCCATATTGTATTTATAATTGACGTTCCCTTTGCCCATGTGTAGCACTTTGAGCTTTTCTACATTAAACTGCATTCTCCAAGTGTTCATGCTGTTCTGAAGCTTGTCCAAGTGTTTCTGAATTGTTTTTGATGCCTAGTCAGTGTATGCTACAGTTTTACAATCACTTACAAATTTCACAAGTTTACTATGTTGGAATCAATGTCTTTAAAGCAAATCATAAAAATGAACAGTAAAGGACAGACCCCTGAGGGACTCCATTGATCACCTCTCTCCACGTGGAACATTTTTCTCTTACCTGTACTCTGTGTCTTCTGCTGGTTAACCAACATGAGATCTAATCAGAAAGTTCTACCAGCAGACCAAGACAGAGACAGCAAATGGAGTTTTGCCATGAAGTCTGTATGCTGACAGAGGAAGAAGGAATAAAAGAGATGCATATCCCCGGGTCTGAGTATTCCTGCACCTTTTCTAGAGCTGTCCTGTAAAATTTCACTTGTAAAATAGAGAAGAGCAGGGAACATAGTCATAGAGGAAAAGAAGCTCAAGTGATTTTCAAGATGTCTGGATGTTTAGGCTAGATTAGGGCTTAGAGTTAAGAGAGTAGGCTACCAGGAAGCAGAAGACCACAAAGTAGACCACAGAGGAAAAAATTTGTCATTTCCTGCCAGGGATAGATTTAGGTGTTAGTTAAAAAGAGCTCTCTGGAGGATGAAAATGTAGCCAGAGCAGCACAGTAAATGGCTAAAGTAAATCCTTGAGAAAACATCCTAAAAGAACAAACAACTCATGATCTCAGTGGGAAGTGGGCTTGATGAAGATATGTAAAGCAAAGAAGCTGCAACCAAATAAAAAGTAATATTACTCTAAAATGTTAAAACACAGATTGGCAGCTATCGTATTATATACTTATGTGTTGTATTTTTTTGTGGATCAAATCTGAGTTGCAAACATATACAGAAAAAAAATCTTCATTTTGTGTTCTCTGTTCCAAATAATTTGGAGGGCAGCTCTTTATCTATGTTAGATAAGCATTTGGCATAAATATAGAACAAAAAATTCTGTGAAGAAACACACGTGGGATGTAATATTTTAAACTGCTACCAACACAACTGAAAACTTCAGTATGACAGTACTGATACTAAATAAAGCCAATTAGATAGCTTAACACACACTCTGAGAGTTAGAAGTGCATCAGCTACAATGGCAACATCAAAAGACTACAGCAACTACACTGTTTTACTGGCCAAAGCTTGGGTAAGTAGGTGCACATTATGCAAGTTCTCCGCATGTCTGACTCTAAAGTGTTCTAATAGGAGTGAGTGTGGGTGGGTGTCTGCGCGAGTGTGCATTTTGATGAATGACTGATCCATTCATGACTGGTTATCTTATTCATAATTATTTGGGACAGGCTCCAGCTTCCTGCTACCACGAAATGGATAAGCAAATTATAAACTTGATGAATAGGATATATTTTTATATCAATAAAGTTTTAACATTATAACCATTCAGTTTGGGATTCAAGTCTTAAAAAACCCACATGTAGTTAATGAAAATATGACGCATAAGAAAAATGTGAGAAAGAAAAAATCCCACTATAATCCTGATAGCGTGTCATGCACATGTGCATTACATTATTCTCTAAAAATATCATAGTTTATACACAAAGATTAGTGCAACACAAACAACATTCATGAGAAACTGACATAATACAAATGTCAGGTTACAGCTTCTATAGTACTTTCCGAATCACCTATGGCAATGGCTACATCTATCCTTTGTTAACATTTTAAACTAAACTTCTCCTTGAATAAACTCCGGCTTAGCTAACAATTTACCAAGCTAAATCTCTGTTTCCCTAGGAAAGTACCTGGGCAGTCTGACAAGACATACTCAGTCAACCATAAAGCACAGCTGGTATTTAAATGGAGATGATTCACAAAAAAAGTATACTTGGCAAGGACAGAAGAAAGACATAGTGATCTTCCTACGTTAATGTTTCATGAATATAATTGTATAGATTAAGGCCAAAAAAAGAAATTAAATAATTGTGAAGATTTTTCCTTTTAACTAAACTCATCTGTTTTCTGAAAAATTACCTAAACGGCATAAAAATGTTAATTAGCATAGATTCACCTCTGATCAATTTGTGTTTATTAGTAAGGAAAATGCAACCTTGGTGATTCTTATTAAATGTTGGCAATCTACAGTAATTAAATCCCTCAAGAAAGCTGCATAAAAGTTAAATAAGAATAATATATACAGTACCATTAATGAAAAGCAGTGTTAGAGGAACCACTTATCAGGATGAATGTAATGTTGTGAAATATCTACTATATATATATCTAAACTATATATCTATATATCTACTATATAAATATCTACTATATATACACACACTATATCTAATACATGTGGTTTGGTCCCTCAGAGTAATACGATTGTTTCACTTTGGTCTGATTGGTCAGTCAAATGCAATTGAGACAGGAAGTATTGGGCAAATGAGATTGATACACATGAGGATACCTCGAAGGTGTGTGAAGTTCCACTCCTGAGGATAATATTTTTAGTTTTATTTTTTAAAACAGGAGTTAATATGGAGCATTTCAATGATAATACAAAGGTAAAGTACTACTTCCAGTTAGCGGAAATAGCCCAAGAGTTGATAGAAATCTATGTTTTGAACCTAATACTTATACAGTATGCTAAATTTGGTTCACCTAAGTGAAAGCGTACTCAAGTTATCTTGTTTACATACACACATAGACAGGTATTTTTGGTCTCAGGGAGGTCTGAAATGTCGAGATTCATCAAAATCTCGACATCGAATTTTTGGACGATTAAAATACTCTCTCTATACTTCGTATACGAGAAAGTTAAAAAGTGAATAGCATACCAAGCGACGTAGGGTTGCTAAATACTAAAAAGTCACAACATGAGTCGCCTCCAAAGATGGGAAGTGTAAAGCAGACAGAAGACAAGCAAAGCGTCTCAAAATGACAGAGTCTGAGAAGCAGCCTTTATGGGAATGTGATCAAGAAAAAGATGCACTGGCCAAGACAGATTGAAACACAAGAGGATACTGAACAGATAAATAGGATTAACATTAAGGCAAAATATATCAAAACATTTTTAAGTTTATTCAATTACAAGTAGCTAGTGGTATTATAAATCATTGTGTACCTATAACTGGGGCTGCAAGAAATTATTGTAGCAGCCAGAAGACAGCTCTTCACAGGCTGGGCAGTATTAGACAGATGAATCACAGCAAGCTGTCTGGCAGGGAAGAGCAGCACAATCTTTGATGAGCGTTTAGAGGAAAGACTTTCAGAGAAGAAAATACAAATAGGAACCCTCACACAGCCATTAGTGCATCCGTTCATCTCAGTGATGTTGTAGGGAGTGAGGGTGCATATGAGAGAAGAAACGAGGATTGGTGATACTATGATACCAACAGTGTTTGTACTGCAGGATACATGGTTTTACCCTTGAAATAACAAGTAGTTCAATTGGTTCATAGCACACAATTACTTTAATCTGCATGACTTGGCCAGTTTACAGCGTTTAAGTACAGTATGTGTGTTTAATGAAAAGTGGCTGTGGCATGTTATGCTGATCAGATGTACATTTGATCAAGATAGTGTGGTTGTAGCTTGCAGATTGTAAATCCATGTTTGGTGCAATTCACATATCCTATGAAATAACATCTGCCATAATCATTAAATATTACAGTTCATTTGCATTTACATTTTTATAGGCGTAGCTGCATTTGTCCAAAATGACCAAAGTTCTGAAGCTTTCAGTTTACTTCATAAAACAGTTCAGGCAATAATGTGATGCATTTCAAAAAATTCCATAATCCAAATATCTCTGTTTCACGTTTTATGTAAAATTCAAAGCAAACCATTTCACACAAAAATAGAAAAAAAATGATATTACACAGAAAAGAAAAGTTCGTGTTTAAAGAAATTTCTATTTAAGGCTAACTTATCTTGCTTCTTTTCTCACTGTGTTTGGTCATACAGTCACAGTTTCAAACGTTCATATCAAAATGATCAGAGACAGTCAGCATAGTCAGAAAACTCTATCCCAATGTTCTATTTGCAAACTAATCTAACAGACCATGCTTCTAGAAGTAAGACTATTTCCAAAACTGCCTTAATTAACATTGTTTTATAGGTATAGCTAAGAGAGTTCTATTTCATATTCCTAGGGAAAAGCCAAGCAAAATGATTATATCTTGCCTGAAGAAGTGGCCTGAGTTGCCTCGACAGCTTGCATATTGTAATCTTTTTAGTTAGCCAATAAAAGGTGTCATTTTGCTTGGCTTTTCTCTACATTCATAATGGCTAACATGGTACAACACCCTAGTACTATATTCCTAGGGCTAAAAGATCATACCATAGTCTAAGTAACAATGAAAAACTGATATTCTATTGAAATTAAGCACATTTATGTGAATTTAACATTAAAATTAACTTTCTAAGATTGGTTCTTACAATGAGGTTCCTTACATAATTTCAGTTTGTGAGATGGGATTGTTTCTGCAAGGACCTTTTGCTGAGAGAAAGTGCAATAGAAAAAAGGAGTTTCGTTGGAAGTAGGGAAGAAAAAGCTTTTGTAGTTATTGTTGGAAACAGTTACAGTTGCTATTAAAAAGAGAAGTGAAGAATAACCCAGTTGTATTTTTCCCTGCCTTAGGAGACGCAGAACTTGAGATTCTTACAGAAAAACAGATTACAGTATATAGAGAAGAATCTGAGGTTTAAAAAAACAAATTGCACTATCTGGTATTTCCTTTATAATGGTTGGTCCAAGATAATCCATTGTGAAATCTTAGGGTGTGAAAACATTAAACACCTTGTTCTTAATTTAACCAGATTGGTAGAATATTTTTGTTAGCTATCTAAATACAACATATTGCGGTAATCAGTCCAGGCCAATATGGATCAAAATTCGGCCCTTATCAAATTAGTGAGATAATAGAGATGCATTATTCCATAGTCACTACGAAATTCCAGAAAAAGTTGTCATTATCTATCAAGGGAACAAGGTTATTAAAGAATATGAAATATGCAGTAGGGGGAAGATAATACTGTAGCACTGCCATATACTGTATACTACTTAAACCCCTAGCATGCATTAAACATGCGGATTCTAGAGTCATATATTTCAGAGGGTTCCATGACAACTCCCCACCTTAGTCAATTCCCCACATTCCCAACTCCCCACAATTACAATTCCCCACATCACAATTCCCCACATTGCAATTCCCCAAATTCACAATTCCCCACGTCCACAACTCCCCACATTGGGATAATATTTATTATAACCATAGACTAATGTACTATATAAGACAGTCCATATAATGATACAAAAGCGTGCCCTCCGTTTCCCCACATCGAGCATTATTTTATTTAAAAACGCTACTTGTTAATAAATATGTAAAAATACATTATCCAAGCATGCATTTTTATATACAATTTGCCTTTTAAAAATTTGAAACAGGTAAGTTGAATTCTATTATTTTTTGAATCTTTCTTAAAACATGCTAAAACGTAACATTTTTGATTTTTATCTTTTTTAAATTACCAAAATTAAAGTTCTCAAAAATAATAGACTCTACTTATGGTGTAAAAATAAAAACACGAAATAAATCAAATAAAATTCTTCTCGCGCCTTACAACGTATCTACGTGCTCCGCGTCGCGCGCACCAAGTTTGCACGTTTGATAGTCTGTAGCGAACTTACCCTAGTCGGGAGTCCGAAAGTGGTGTCGCCATCTACATTCGGGGCTACGATAGGTACCACGCATTGGTATACCCCCTGTGTTTCTGCTATTTTGCCACAGTCTGAGTTGACTGTTGACGAGGTAAGACCGCTATCAGTTTAATTTTGATTTAGATCTGGAGATCTTAAGATCTTCATGTATTTGCGCAGTTGTTGATTGCCTACACAAATTCAATGGGCAAATCACTAAGTGATTTGCCCATTGAATTTGTGTAGGCAATCGGCAGCATCTGCATTTATCTTTTAATATTAATAAAATTGCAATTGCTACTAGCTGTTTAATTAATAAAATTACAGTACATATTTACAGTATTTTATTTTTAATTTTAAAGCCTACCCTACGCAAAAATGGAGTTTTACTTGAGTGAGAGGGGAGGAAAGGTCTTGGGTTTTCAGGGACATGAGTACATCTTCCACAGAAAAATCAATGGCACTGTACACTGGAGGTGCAGGCACTACAGAAAATTCAACTGCCATTCAAAAATAAGGACCATTGATGATGAAAACCATGAGGTTACTGCTGAACCAACTGAACACTCACATGATTCTTTCCCACAGAAAATCAAAGCCAATGTGGCAATGCAGATGATGAAAGAAACAATGAATTCTGTTGGATGTCAGAGGCCTGTTCAATGACTTGATAGCAGAGTTCCCTGATGAAGACAACTACAATGACCTTCTTGCCTACTTTGAATCAACCTACATTACTGGAGTAAGAGGCAGAGATGCAGTGTTTCCCATTAGAATCTGGAATCACTTTGAAGCTGCTGCTACTGGCCTACCAAGAACAACAAACTGCTGTGAAGGATACCACAATTCACTGAGAGCCCTGTTTCACTGCAGTCATCCAGGTGTGTGGGATCTTCTGGAAGGTCTGAAGAAGGACATGGCCATCCACAGCAAGACATTGGCTGATGCAGATGATGGCAGACCACAGCCAAAAAGGAAGAAGTATGAGACCCTAAATAGCAAAGTAATTGAGGCTGTCCAAGGGTATGCCAATCAACAGGATAAGATTAAGTATTTGAGAAAATTGGCCAACATGCAGTTTCCAAAGTAACCTTTGTGTTTAGTAGTTTCTGTGTACTTTAGTCATTCTTGTCAATTATTAATAGTTTTTGTACTGTACATTTAGTTTAATGATTTTCTTTTATTAGATAAACCTGTACAGTGGAATTATTAGCAAATGGAATAGGACCTTATCTAATTCATTATTTTGTACCAAGCATATTTTGTATTAAACTCATTTGTTCATTTGTGTATATCAGTTACTTGTATTTTGTAATCAGTAATGCATTTCAATAAATTGTCATGAAATAAAACTTTTGGAGATTAATTACTACTATTTGCATTTTAGAATTCCTTCATTATATTATTAATTCAGTGCACTCCATATTATCCCAATGTGGGGAGTTGTGGAAGTGGGGAATTGCAATGTGGGGAATTGCAATGTGGGGAATTGTGATGTGGGGAATTGTAATTGTGGGGAGTTGGGAATGTGGGGAATTGACTGATGTGGGGAATTGTCTGGCCACCATTTCAGAGGTATCAGGTAGTTCCAAAGAATTGCCAGGGGCAAGGTTTGTGGGTTCAAAGTTGTGAAGGTGTTATTTTGGAAAAACTGTGTCTTCTTCCAGAATTTGTTGCTGTAGTGTGATCACTACTGGCATACTGACTGCCTGCTGTGAACTGTGTTCATTGCCAGCGGCAAGCCAAGCTGACTTAATGTAAATTAATTCTTCCATGCTGACATTTGGTCTGATTCACACACATGTGTAATGCATTCACTAGTACACAGTTTAAGCCACATGAATACTCACATTGAGGCATGATGCAAAATGTAAGCTGCAATGTGAATAATGCACATCAAGCAGAAGTAAGCTAACACATAGAACATGTGCGGTGTCTGATTTACACAGAGGTGCCAGACATACTTAGTTACCTACCCAATAAAACTATATTGTAAACAGATTTTTCTTTTCATTTATTTTTGCTTCACCAGCAACATTTGAGTTTAGTTCAATAGCATTCTCTACAGATTACAACTGACATATGTTGTGTCTGATTGATACAGAGATGCCAAACATACTATGCCTACTTACACAACTGTTGCATAACGGAATATTGAAGATATGGAGCATCAGCATAGTTTTATATTTCTGTCTAAATGTTACTTCTTTGTATAGTGATGAGTTAGCAGTTCAGTCCTTAATGGCAGTTGCATAAAACCAACAAATGTTCCAACTAGAGGTTTTGGAGTATGAGGAGATCGGAACCACACTGTGACAACAGGCTGAAATCATGAGTGCTACATTGAGGAGGGCAATATGTTGATTTCCAACAGGTTCAACCACACATATCCAAGTCACTGAATATCCCTGGGACAATATATAACTGGGACAAGGTGCAAGTAAAATTCAGGGCTAATACTAAAAGTGGCAGAGAGCTGGTGGAATTGTGTCCCTCAAATGAAAACGCCATTAGCAGACATTTGGACATGAACATATCATATGCTGGCTTAAAAAGAAGAAGGTCCACATAATAATTAAAACTTTATAACCAGCACTCTCTGAACCCCTCCTTATTGATCCACCCCCAAAATCTTTTAATAGTGCTTTCTACAGCAATAACCTCTGATCCATGAACAAGCATGATGACAATAGTGCCATACTCTAGTGAAGATGTATTGGTGCAGCACCTTCTATCTAGACTATCTACCATAACACATGGAACTATGAATTTTGTTCAGCATCAGAGGATTTGTCAGGATTATACAACAGAATGTGAAATGAAGCTGAATGATAGATACTTGATTTTTTAAATTTAAAATCTTATTCAAAGGCAACAAAATAAATAAGTACCCAATAGAGGTTATGAAGCAAAATTACTCCTATTGGGAAAGCCGTGGGACTCCTAATGAATTTTATTTGCTGCCTATAATCACACAGTGTACAGAAATGATTAAAAAGACCTATAAAATACAGGGTTACATGGTATACAGTGGCAAGACAGGTTGTGCCCAAACTGTACACTGCAAAAAATGCATATGCAAAAACTAGACAAAAAAATCAGGAGAGGTCTCCCCTAGACTTTCTCGTATACTGAGATATGGGAATGGATATTTGAGGAGTAAACCGTAAGACAATGATTATATTTTTATTTTGTGTACATTAAAGAACCATCAACAACCAATCAAATCAAATTAATACTATATTGAACAATTATTATGAAAGCAAAATTGAATAAATCGGACTCTGCAGTGACATGAATAAAAAAGTACTACTTTAGGTTATGGGAAATAGCTCAGAAGTTTACAGAAATCTACATTTTGTACCTAATAATACTTGTATGCAAAATTTGGTTGACCTAACTGAAAGCGTACTCAAGTTACCGTGTTTACATACACACCCACACAGAGACAGACACACAGACATAATTCCAAAAATGGTATTTTCGGACTCAGGGAAGTCTAAAACATCAAGATTCATCAAAATCTCGAAATCGAATTTTTGGACAATTACAATATTTTCCCTACGAGAAAGTAAATCGGACTCAGGGAGGTCTAAAACGTCGAGATTCATCAAAATCTCGAGGATGAATTTTTGGACAATTACAATACTTTCCCTATACTTTCCACACGACAAAAAAAAAAAACTTTAAGTTGGCATTGCTTCGCTTTTATTTAGAAAAAAGTCTGCCAATGAGATAAGCAAAATTTACTTGACAAGATTTTATGAAGTAAGATTAATAATCCTAAATACAAATTGTCTAATAAGGAAAACAAGATTTAATGTCATGATATAAATACTTTGCACTGGCTTAGATTTCATTTTTTGTAGTGTATAACTTGCTTGTATGATAAAATCTGGAATACTGTGTTCAGTTCTGGCTTCCATAACACAAAAAAGGGTATAACACTACAAAATGTCCAAAGGCAAGTTACTAGGTCACTTCCAGTACTGTGGAGTGACGAGGAAAGACTGAAAGATTTAATTCTCTTGAGTTTAAGCAGTTAGACCTGAACAGGTGATGCATTTTTTTTAAATAAAGAAGACAGGTATTAATGTTTTATGAATATTTATTATTTGTGAATGCAAGACATTGAGGACTGGGAAAATTTCCATGCCAGTGGATGTCAGAGACTGGTAGACAGTTACTGGAAATGCATGGTTGAGGGGATAATAGCTGTTATTCTAGCTAAGGGTGTACTTACTCTTTGCAGATGAAAATGGAATACATGTTCATTTTCAATTGAATATATTGCTGCAAAGTCAAATTTTCATTTTTTCCCCAATTACACCACCTTCATCTAAAGATACCATTTAATTGAAGATCAAATCTTGTTAAAGTCCACATATGTTAAAAAAATTATTTTACTTTCTAGAAATCCTGAACTAACAACTAGTAAATGCATACCATAAGCAAAACCACCACCAACTGACTTGCCTCCCAGTGTAGCCCCTAGCTGGCCAACAGATCCAGCACCAGGTAACCCAGGCTCACCACTCTCAACCTTAAATGAGGCGGTAGCTGCTAGAAAAATAAACAAAGTGACAAAAAAAGTACCGTAGATGTTTACAGTAATGAATTTTCCAGCTCCACATGAGAAATTAAACATTTAAAGTATGCTGCAGTACTTTTTTTAAAAATAAAACCATTTTTTTATTTTTAAAAGGAGGAGCTTGTTTTTCAAAAAAGCTCTCAATATATGGTTAAATTTTATTCCTGGCATATACTTATTTCCCTCTGGTAAAACATTTGCAAAGATGAATATTAAAGTTGTCCTGCGGTGGGCTGGCACCCTGCCCGGGATTGGTTCCTGCCTTGTGCCCTGTGTTGGCTGGGATTGGCTCCAGCAAACCCTGTGACCCTGTGTTCGGATTCAGCGGGTTGGAAAATGGATAGATGGATGGAATATTAAAGTTCAGTGCTTTTGAGGTTACAATAAAATGTATCATGTTCACTTTTAAGAATTTTAAACATTGATTTACTTACATTTGGTTGCAGGTTCAATCCCATTTTGTTCCTAGGATGAATCCCCAACAATATGTTCAATCCATTCTCCATGGAACATATTTCAGAGCTCCTCAGCCATGAGCTCCTGTCAATGCCAAAGACGTGCTACGCAAGATGAGTGCTTCCAATGACCCTTCAGTTCCACTTTGTTGAAACTGTAAATAAAACTTAAACAGCAAAAAAAAAAAAATACAATGCCATCTTTTATATAAAAGTTAATGTACAGTTAAGTTTCAATTTAACTAAAAAAATTTTAAAAACAGTAAATGTGGCATGTGCAAAAGATTGGGCACCCTTTAACAAATCAGTACTAGGTAAAATCCTCATTGACAAAAATCAAAGCTTGTAAAGGTTTCTTGTAACCCACCATAAGCCTTTGAAGTCTTGTCTTGGAATTTTTCCCCAATCCGTCTTTGCAGATCACTTCCAGCTATGAGATGCTATTGGTCAGTTTCGCATGCACGGCATGCTTAAGATCTACCTGCAGATTTTCAGTGCTGGGGACTGCAAGGGCCATTCTAAAACCAACAGTGTGTTTCTTGAGGTATTTCATAGTAGATTTCATGAGTTTTAGATTGTTGGTTTGTTGTAGAAGACATTTATTTTTCAATTTCCTGACTAAAATTCTCCTTAAGGATGATTTTTAGTGGTATCCATTCTTCTCTGTAATTGCACATTTCCTGTGCCACTAACTACCACACAACCCCAAAGCATAATAGATCCACCCCTGTCCTTAACAGTTGACAAGGCATTCTATTCTTCAAAAGTTGCTAATTTTTTTTTACTTCAAACCAACCTTTTGTGGTCGTGGCCAGAATTCAATTTAAATCATTATCTGTCCACAGCACTTGATTTTAAAATACCTTTATGCAGATACTGTTTTGCATGCTTAGGGCATTGCTTTTGTGATGTGATTGCAGTTAAATTTTCCTTCTGATGGTTCTTCCATGAAGGCCATGTCCATGTCCATGCAAGGAGCACTGCACAGTAGAGTAATGAACCAGCATTCCTTTCTCAGCTAAACCTGCTTGAAGGTCCCTTGCAGGGAGAAGGGGGTTTTGCTTTGCCATCCCTCACAGTATACAAGTTGTACTCTCTTAGTTTTTTGGTCTTCCAGATCATGTCTTGACCTACATGGTTCTCCTTAACTACCATTTCTTAATGACCTTTTAGACTGTAGAAGTTGGTAGATGGAGATACTTTGATATTTTTATAACCGCCTGCTTTGTAGGCATAAAAAAGTTTAATTTTCAGCTCCACAGCCAGTTGCTTGCAAAGTTTAAAGTGTCCAATCATTTTTAGGTTCTGGAACTGGCATCAGAGGACTATTCCTAATGACAATTGTTGGTCAGACTAATTACCTAACAACTTAATCCAGACCAGACTAACAACTTAACAGGGTCAGAGACTTCACAACTGAAAGGTTGCACAATCTTTGCATGCAACCTGTAATGCCTGGATGATCTGCTATGACAACAATGATGAGGACAATATACTCACCTTTTCTGACTGGAAAAGCACAACACTTAATCTAGGACTTCCTACTACACTTTAGTGATGGAGCAGACCCTAGCTCTCATGTTCA